>NW_024371704.1:489634-868982 GCF_014805655.1 Passer montanus
CATGTTAAGAGTCAGGCCGAATGCCAAGCCGACTCACGACGCAGGGATTAAAAAAGTGACTGAGCGTCACATTCTGTCCATTATTCTTCCAGTGATGAGCCCATTGCTGCAGATCTGAGCTAGGGAATGAATACCACCGGAAGGCAGCAGAAAGTGAAATCATCCTGACGTGCCTCATTGCTCACCTATGGTTTCTGCAACAGGCCCAGTGAGCATTCAAACCTTGGGGCAGAAATCGGTAACCTTGGCTGCTTCAACCAAAATCACTGCACGCAGGGAAATGTCTGCATCCTACCCCAAGAAAAGACATGATGGGAAGGCATCCCGGGAATGTGCTTGGTGCTAGAAGGCAAGTGTGTTAGAGTTCCCATGAACTAGCATAGCATTGTTTCCAGATGAAATACTGAAGTGGTTTGGGTAGCAAACCCGAAGCACTTCTAGATTTCTTCAGTGCTCATCTTAAGCATATTTGTCCATAGTTCACAATCCTTTGGTGAAACAAGTAACATTTACTTTTTAAAAATCTGGTTCTTTTTCTTCTTAAAAATGTCTGGTTCTTTGGCTGAAGAGCTGATAGGCCAGAGCACTTCTGATCAACACATGGTGCAAAGTTATCTGAGTTATCACTTAGCACAGGATGACAACCAATATTCCACCTTAGCTGAGCAGATGATGGTTTGGGGAGGTGCAAGGAATATTCTAAGGCAAAAGGGAAATGGAGGGCATGAATCGCTGGTCTGTGGGCTGTTTATCAGCTCTTGTCTCACTTTTCTCATGCAGCTCTGTGGGAGGCATTTCTGTGGGATATGATAATAAAAGCTGGGATGTTTTTCCACCCTATTTTTTTAATGCTTTCTTTGATTTTGCTGTAGATCCCAGAGACCAGATGTCTCATATTAAAGGAAGAGTAACTCTGCTTCTCTTTGGGGACATATTTGGGGAAGAAAGAGAGGAAGAGTTTTTTCTTTTTGAAATGAGAGTTAAATTGACACACAGTAGATAAATGGCAGGCTGAGGCCAGGCATATTGTTGATAGAAAAGATAACCCTGAACAATGAGGTGGATCACCACAGGACTGAAGATATTTTATTGAAATAACTTACAGAAGCTTCTTGGGCCATCCTATAACTGAGAGTGACCTGACATTGTGAGTACCTTTGTCTCCCAGGGGGTCCTTCCCATCTCCCCAGTGGGATAAGGATGTGAGGGATGACATAACTCCCTCCTCTGTCAGCTGCCTCAGCTCTGACAGGAACAAATGATGGCAGCCTGCTGATGGCAGACACGTTAGTCATGCTCCCACTGTTAATTGGGCTTCTGCATCTGGCTGGCTTCATCTGCTACCCCTTGTAACACACTGACAGCATAAGCCATCTCCTTGCCTAAAGAATTCCTATGCTTCACAAATTGAGACCCCAATCCTGCATTTGAGCTTCTCGCCGATACTTTGTGTAAACGTCATCATTCTTGAAGGAGGCTGCACTCAATAAATCACTCCCTTGATGCTGCTTTGAGAATGGGATGTGGACGTCATTTATCTCCCCTGGACTGGAGAGCAGCTGGGCCACTGAGATCACTGCCCACAAATCCCAGAGAAGCCCAGCAGAGGTGGTTAGCCCAGTTAAAATCTGCAGCACATCCCTTCCACACTCACCACAACCTTCAGGCAGACCTAACAAAACAAGGCGGTGAGCATGAAACGCCAAAACCCTCAGAACCCAGAATGTGTTACTGGAAGGGAGTGAGGCACCACAGGCATTTTGGTGTGCTGAGGCCCTGTGGTGGCGTGTCCTTCAGCAAGAGACTCCAGCTCATTCCTGCCAACGCAAACTCAAGGCAGCGGGCGGCAGCGGAGCGGGGAAAGCGAGCAGAGAGCGCTGCAGTGCCTCCAGCTGCAGATGTGCCCAACAGCTGGAGCACCACCAGGGTCCCTCAGCTCTGCCCAGCTCCCTGCAGCCTTGAGTGTCCTCCATCCACCAGGAGTCCCAAGGGAGCTCGTTTCCTCCATCTTTCCTAGAGGCATCCAGCGGCAGCTACTCCGCCAGGATTTATGGAGCTCCCGCTGGGAGACGGGAACACGGATTCACATGAGTCACAGCAGGATGACCATGAAAATGGATATTTTAGAAGGGTTTTTGTTGGCACTGCTTACCCAGTTAAATGCTTATAACTTAATTACTAAGGGGAAAAAAAGGATGTTTTCAGGAAAAAAAAAAAGTACAACCCAAACAAAAAATACTTCACAGAACCCAAACATGCTACACACATTTCTGCAAATTATTTATGTGGAATTGGCTGTTGGGCTCAAGTGAGTTACAAGGATCAGGTTGTCTACGTCCACAAAAGCAGGATCCTGCCCAGAAGCTTAATTTTTAACTTAAGGGAAAGCAACTGAAAGAGCTGCTGTCTGCTGCAGAGGGCATTAGCATGAAAATAGACCTGGTCAGGTATTATTCTCACAATATCTTTGTCATTAAAGGACAAACTCAAAAGAATGCTTGAATTTTGCAAGTCTCATTTCTGCAAGTCTCATTTTTTCTTTCAGTCAATGCTAGAAAATCTGAACCATTTAGCCAAAAAATTGTTCATTTAATCCATGTAAATATTTGAATTTTTTCTTTTTTTCTGATGTTTCTAGAGTTAATGAAAACATATCACAATTAGAAGCAATTATTACCAAAAATCACCACCAGCAAGTTAAATCTCTCATCCTCTCTCTTCCACTGAATTTTTCTCAGTTTCAGTATTACCAGAATAAGTAGCCCAGCTTCCCAAAAGACTCGGATTATCCGGCTGCCTCTGCACTGACTCAGAGGGAAGCTGTGGACAGCAGCTTGCAGACAACACTTTCCATCTGTCCCTAAAATCCCCTCACTGAGCACGGCAGAAGTGTGCTGGTGTAGCACAGTGACACCTTAGGAGCTGTACCTGCAAGGTGAGCTGCTCTCCCTGCGTTTGGGAATGCCCTTACTCCTCTGCCTGCTGCTTCTCCCTCTCCTGCATTACTCAGTCCCTTCCCTAGAGTATCTGGAGGAGACAAGAAAGATGGAAAGAGACCATTTGCAAAGGCCTGGAATCACAGGACAAGGGGGAATGACTTCCCATTGCCAGAGGGCAGGGTTAGGTGGGATATGGAGAAGAAATTCCTCCCTGTGAAGGTGGTGAGGCTTTGGCACAGGGTGCCCAGAGAAGCTGTGGCTGCCCCTGGATCCCTGGCAGTGTCCAAGGCCAGCTTGGACAGGGCTTGGAGCAACCTGGGACAGTGGAAGGTGTCCCTGCAGATGGCAGGGGGTGGCACTGGATGATCTTTAATGTCCTTTCCAATCCAAAGCATTCTGTCATTCACTGATTCTGACCAGCTTAGCAAAGGTGCTGACACAGTGATGGGCAGTGATGGGCATTCCTTCCTAAGGAAGGAATTTGAGCCCCTGATCCCACTGCTACTGTCCAGCTGGGAACCATCACTGCTTCATAACATAGAGAGAAATGCAGGTTCCTTGGATTTTGGCTCAGCCAGAGTCATTGGCTCCTGCTGACCACCTAAGTGATCCCACCAGAGCAACAGAAGGAATTGATTGGATTGAGAAAACAGCTATAATTAGAAATGGGTTAAAACAGATGAACAGACCTCATCACTTGTTTTTTGTTTGCTTTAGCAAAACCAATACCAAGAATGGTTTGGCTGCAGGCCTCATTTCTGAGCTCATAATATTCACGGGTGGATCTGGGAATAAGAGAAATGGTTTTTGTCAAAAGCTGTCAGCAGAGAAAGAGCAAACTATTCTCCATTTCAGCATGCTCCCACATGTGTATAGCTGAACCCGCTCTGACCATCAGCACATCTGTCACTGCGGCTTTGCAAATTCAGTGGCTGCATGAGTCTGTGAAGCTGCTTCTCTTCACTTCAGCGGCGGAGAATTCACTCTGAATTCAACCTGGGACTCTACAGAAGGGGTCCCTGTTCCTCAGCCAAGGATCATCAGCTCTGGGAAGTGTTTACAGAGTGGCCCAGTGCAAACTAACACTGCAGACTAGGCTCAGGTGTCACCAAGGGGCTTTGGTCGTGCAGGAGGAAGTAAATTATAATCCAAAGGCAGTATTAATTCCCCTTCTGCCTCCCTCTCCTCCCTTCCCCTCATTTCTATGCAAATCCACATGTACATGAGTATCTGCCTGAAGTCAAGTGCCACCCAAAGGTAATGCTACCGAGTTCGAGGGTTTTATTTAAGCTGCAGCTACGTAAGCCAACAATTGCATAAGCCCCTTTATTGTAGGAGCTCTGGCTAACATGGAATAAGACAGGTTTAAGTGCTATTACAGCTCCAGAATTTCTTATGGGTTCTACAATCTGAAACTAATCCAGGAAAACACTTAACCAAAATTTATCTTCCACAGCACAGACATCCATTGAAGTACATCTCCATCAACCCACTGCTTTTAATTAGCAGAACCAGCCCTGATATTTTTGGTGTATTCACTTTTATGGAAAAAAACTCCTCAGCTGTTTGCCATTTTACCATTCCAGTATCAAGGAGGGATGGAATGTTATTATTAAATGTGTTTCCTTAGGCGCTATCACTCTCACACATTCCCATATCAGCTGCTTTTTTAAGTTCTTCATCTGTAAGGAAACATTAAAGCCTTGCTGCATGAACCAACCCTTATTTGTTGGTTCTGGAAGTACCAGCGACCTTTTTTTGCAGCTATTGGGAGTAACAGCTCTGCTCCTCTGTCCCATTCACTCGGCAGAGCTGGGCCATTGATGTTTGCAGCTGCAGTCCAGCCAGAGCCACGCTGTGTTTTACTAACAGAGGATCTGATCTAATACGTCTGACCTCCTCTGCTTGCTCAAGCAAAGCTACAAAGCCTTTGCTGTGATTCTGCCAGCTTTCATCAGCTACCTTGGTCAGGGCTGAACTCTTCCTGGATGGGAGTTTTCCAAGAAAAATCCAGCAAGAAGCCAGCCCTCCGGCACAGCGCTGGCGGGCACGGCGCTGTCGGAGGAGCCGCATTTCAGATGTGGTCATCGGCAGGCGTGGGCTCAGCACTGACTCAAAGGGAAGGATACCACCCCCTGAATCACCAGCACAGCTCCCTCCAAACCTTGAGGTTTCCTGGCCCTGCTTCAGAAGAGGTTCCTGTCCTTTCTGACATTTTTGTTTACTCTCTGTAATTTTCCACTATGCGAGACATCCATGGATTTTTCTCACTGGAGCAAGACAGACAGTGCCCCAGTCAGTTCACCTGGATTCTGAGATGCCCAACGCCTGGCATCCCACCACCAACCTCTCATGCCAGAAGCTGGGGCTTTGCAGCCTGTTACGGTGGGCACGCTCACTGAAAGTCTCATCAGGGAGATTGGTCCATTCCGAGCACAGCCTGTAGACCCTCTCCAAGGTTAAGGAGAAAAAAAAAAAAAAGTTTCCGCTCACTGAAAGTCTCATCAGGGAGATTGGTCCCACTGGCTCACCCTCTCTAGACCCTCTCCAAGGTTAAGGAGAAAAAAAAAAAAAGAAAGAAAACAGGGAAAATGCAGAGGGAAGGGAACAAACCCACCATTCCTGCTACTGCTCTCCTCCAGAGGCTGTGGCTGTCCAAGCAGCACTCACTACAGGCCCTGGTGCAGCAGGAGCCGTGCATCCAACACTGCACAAGAGCAAAAGCAAGACTCCCTCCACCTGCACCCTCCCAGAGAGCTCAGACACAAATCTGCTTTCTCTGGGATTACTCCAAGCTCTGTGCCAAGCTTTGCAGCTCTGCACTTGTGGGTGGCATTAAATGGCATCCATAGCTCATGATAATAGATAATGGATCTCCTGCTGTTCCCTGAGCTACAGAAACAACTTTCCAGCTAAGAAATTTTTGCTCATCTCCTACCTAAACCTCCCCTGGCACAACTTGAGGCCATTCCTTCTGCTCCTGTCCCTGTTCCCTGGAGCACAGCCTGACCCCCCGGCTGTCCCCTCCTACCAGGAGTTGTGCAGAGCCAGAATGGCCCCCCTGAGCCTCCTTTTCTCCGGGCTGAGCCCCTCCAGCTCCTCAGCTGCTCCTGGTGCTCCAGACCCTTCCCTGGTTCCATTCCCTTCCCTGGACACGCTACAGCCCCTAAATGTCTTTCTTGTCATGAGAGGCCCAAAACTGGACAGAGGATTTGAGTGCCCAGCACAGGGGACAGGCACTGCCCTGGGCCTGTGGCCACACTGTGCTGCTTCAAGCCATTGACCTCCTTCCCCATGAACCAATTGACAATTGATGACCAAGAGGAAGAGGACTGTGAGCCCTCTCTCTCATCATATTTCATCCTGAAAATGAATGTACATGGGTAAAGCCTGCTTTTTCCTGATCTGGGAAGAGAGCTGATATCTCTTTTGAGGTTGTGGGCTTTTTGTGGGTTGCTGTCAGGGTACCTGGGAGATGGGGACATCCTTATAATAAGGGTAAAATGTGCAAGATTCTATACATTCAGAGTGAGAGAATCTGCTTTCATTCATTGCACTCCTTGTGCTCTTTTCCATTAAATGCATGGATGCAATGGCCCAAGGGCCCCACAAGCTGAGCAGCATTCAGAGAAGGTCCTGAAGGGGCATAAAATCTCTGCAGAATTTTATGAAGCTGGGATCAAAAAGCCCACACATCTTTCTGTACATGCCCTGAACATCATCATGATGTTCAAAGGAGCAAACCAAGCTCTTTTATCTTTTACCTGAAACTGATGCTTCCCCTGCCCTTGCATTTAGAATACAGGATCCAGTCTTTATTCCAGGACATGGTTTTGGGCTCAGAGTTGGTGGGTTTCTGGATGTCTGGGTATGTACTCAAGGCAGTGCAAATCCCTCCCACTCAGAGGCCTCTTTAGCCAGACTGGTGCTGCTGTTCATGACTCAAGGCTGACTCACTGAGCCTCTTGCTCTGCTGATGCTGCAAGACTATTTACCTGTGCCTTGATTCCCTCCTTGCTGCAAGAGAGGGGATGGAGAGGCAGCAGGGAATGGGCAGTGTGGAATTCTCACTTGTGAATAAAGAGGGATAAATCAGGGAAGCATTTACAAGGGGGGAAAGGAGAAATTAAATATGAAGGTATCCTAATAGAAAACTTCCCAGCCTTGATAAGGACTCAAAAGAAAAGCAAACACAATGATTTTGAATCTGTTGGTCTACCCTGGGTTATTACTGTTGGAAAACACTGTATCAGTAAAGAAAAAAGCAACAGTACCAGCAGAGGCAAAAGAATGACAAAAACCAATTGTCTAGAGGTAGGAAAAGGAAGAGAATTTCTTGTTGTGGAAATCTAGACTTCCCAAGAGAATTCCTGGGCTGAATTTAGTAGATGCTGTCACTTAATACCTTGTGAAGGAAAGCATGCCTTTGCATATGCCTTTAGTTAGCTTAAAAGAACCCATGCTAGCAAACCTATGTTTCTCAAGCTGACTCCAAATACTTTCTGAGAGGGAGTAGAAGCTCACTGATATGGTTTTCAGTAAAAGGATCACCTGGTAAGGGAGGCAGCTGAGCTATTCCCCTGCTGAAGAGCTCTCTACACCTAGGTCGTATTTGATCAGCAAACATTTCCCTTTCATGCTGTTCTTACTAAATCTACTTACTGCAAGATGTGCTGCAGCCAGCTTCTGTGTGCTTCAGCTCTTCCTCAGTTCAGCGAGAGCTTTGCTCAGGCCAGGGGAAATTTGTGGATTCAAATATTTCCCAAAGGTCAGAAAGGACCCATTTGCTTGTACATCTTCACCTCATCCATCATCAAGACAGTGAATCTCTGTTGTAACTTCTCTGTGGGTGGGAATAACTTTCTTTTCTACCTAAGCCACCACCACTGGGCTCAAAGTTTGTGACTGACCTGGGACACGATTTTCAAGAATTCCATCATCAAGACAGTGAACCTCTGTTATAACTTCTCTGTGGGTGAGAATAACTTTCTTTTCTACTTAACCCACCACCACTGGGCTCAATAGTTTGTGACTGACCTGGGACACGATTTTCAAGAACAAATACTTGAACTTAGGGGTGAATGTGACCTGTGATTTTGCCAGAATGGGCAATGTTGGAAGGGAGGTAATCTAGCCCAAACTCCCTGCTCAGGCAGGGCATGTAACTCAAGATTGTGTCCAGACAGCTTTTGAGGATCTCCTAAGAAGGAGATTACAATGTCTCCTTCAAACACATATTTAATCTCATGAGTGCAGAAAGAATGTGATAACACAATTCCTTTTCCCTGTTGTCACTCTGCAAAACCCACAGGTCATTCAGACTCAGATTCCTGCTTAAATTGGTAAGAAATTCTACTGATTTCACCTGAAGTTTTTGAAGGGGAAGACTTCTGTATACAAGTATCAGCTTTATGGTTTTTTTATATTCCATGCCTGCTCAGGTAGCATCAACCTGACAAAAAGGAAAATGCCCTCCTTTTGCTCCACCAATGCCCTTTATTTGCTCCATCCAGTGAAAAATGGCCCAAGACATTTATTATGCTAAGGCACTTGTTTGGTTTTCCTTGGTCATAAGCTCCTGGGAATGGTCAGAAACATTTCCTGTTATTTCACCAGGCTCCACACAGGTCTCCACAGAAATTCTGGAGAGAGGGAAGAAGAGAAGAGCCAGCTCCTGCAGTTCTTGGTGAGCATTGGGGTAGCCACACACACAAGCTCAGCCCCACGGAGATGGGAAGAGGAGCTCTGTGCTGGAGGAAGGAGCCTTGGCCTCTCCAGATTCTTTTGTGGCTCAGCTGGCCCTGCCACCAGAGCTAAACCCTCTTGGAGGGACGGTGGGATACGGAGCAATCTGGTGGCTGCTGGGAATATTGGCCTCCATAGCAAAGGATCCCTCCCCTCCCTTTATTCCTTGTGTAAAACACAAAGATGTAGAAGCCAAGCAGCTATAAAGTTACTCATGGAGACACAAAATCACTGCTGGAAGTGAGTAACACAGGTGAGGGGAACACTCAGACAGTCACAGCTGCACCCACAGATCCTCACAGTGCAAGAGAAATGTGTCCAAATAACAGAGGCAGCTGCCCATAATCCCTGTGTGTTTCTTGTCTCCATGAGGCCAGCGCCATCCCTGTGCCAGGCACGGCAGAGTCACATCCCATGAAAGCACTCCTGGGCTGGCAGCAGTTCCCAAACCATTTCCCTGGTGCTGATGGCATCTGGGCATCTCTCAAACTGTGTTGATTTATTCTCCTTGCAACCCTTTGAGGTGAGAAAACACTGGTGCCTGCACTTTGCACAGGAAAATTCAGGCATTAAATGTCACCAAGTAGCTTTGTGCATCCCAGACAAGCCACTTAGGCAGGAGAGTTTCCTTCCTCTTTCACTGGGAACATTCTGCTCCAGCTGACCCAGGGGGAAAGGCTCCATCCCTCTGCCACCCATCCAAGGGCCCTCCAGTGTTAGAACAGTTATTTCCCAACAGCTCCAGAAAAAATTACCCCAGCTTGGCTTTAGTGAATTCTCTTCCCCACCCTGCCCCAGGTCATTCTGAGAGTGGACTTCATGAGAAAAAGGAACTGAAACACCAAGATGTGGCTCTGGCTTTTGAACATGGCTTGGAGAATTTCTTAAAAATGCCTAAAGAATTAAAGGCATGCTGAAGCCAAGAGAGCTGCTCCAGTGAGCTTTGGGAAGCACGAGGTCAGGCAGCCAAGTCCTGCTTCCACAGAATTTGTGCTCACAGATTTTGCATCAAAAAAATCTCAAAGACAACACAACGACGACATAAATGCACTTTTCTCCCCCCTTCTCTGCTTCCCCTCGCAGGGCCTCCTGTTTCTTTTGCAGTTCTGATGGGACGTTGACTGGAGGCTCTGGTGCAGGCATTAGTAATCCTAGAGCCTCTGTATCCTCCAGCAGGCAGGAGCTGGCAGGTAGGGAGAAGCTGTAAGGAAACGTTGCTAAAAGCCAGAGCACTGTTTTTGTGCAGAGCCCCAGCTTTTCAGACCTCCCCTCCTCTCCCTGCTGACACTGCCTATGCACAGCCATCTGTGTCAGGACAGCTGGGAGAACAGGGATTCATGTACACACAGGGAGACACTGCCAAAAAACTTCTGCAGAGTCACCAGATCAGCCTTGTGGCCAGAGAGTCCATGAAGGAATAAATTCTGCATGTATTTCCCACAAGAGCATGACGCTAAATTCACCCCTTCCTAATTTTTTTTTTTTTTGGTGTTTCAGCACCTTCTGCATCTGTAAAACAAAGTATCTTATAAGGATGCAGAAGGAAAAAGACTCATCAGTGTCCCTTTAGCATAACTAGCTGCTGCTTGAAGAATTATATAATAACATGCAGTAAAAGAAACCCTCATTTAAAATGAAAGCTTTTCATAAAGCCCCTTTACTTTTGTTCAGTGGAAACTCATTTAAACTTGATTTATTGCACCTCGGAATTTAAAGCTTCAGATGAGATTAATGGGCTGTTTTTTGGTTACATCATCTTCATGGATTGTCAAGACAAGCCTACAGTGAATTCACAAAGGAAAGTTTGGTTACAGTACCCTGTTAAAACACTGGAGCAATTGCTGTTTCTAAGTAACTCAATTGGATAACATAACAGATAGGCTTCACGAGAATAAATATGGAATTTCCACAGTATTAGAACAGAGAGCTGTGGCCATGTTTTACATTACAGGAATAGGTCATATATTTTTAAATACATCAGACGTGACTCATTCTTCAGCCCACACTCTGATTGGCTGAGAGAACATATTTTTCCCCTTTTGGACTGTGTTTTTGGGGGATTTTGAGCTCTGTACTTACACTTTCTAGTGTGGTTAGGTTGGAAGTTGACAGTGATAGCAGAGAGGCTGGAAAAGGATGATTTCAAAAGCAGAAAAGGCCATCCTGTAACCCTGCTGCCATGATCTAAAGAAAGGCTGTAAGGGCAAGCAGAGCAAAGGGTTTATCTATAATAGAGTAGCACCCACAGACTCCTTGAATTTAGATCCCAAATTGGGTTCAAAGCAAGCAGCAAACCCGTCCTCTCACCACGCAAGTGAAACAGCATTTTTCATTGCTGCTGGAAAAAAAGAAGGTTCACTCCACAACCATGTCCAGCAACTCCAGCTTTGACACGTTTTCTGAGCTTTCCTTAGGGACAGAGTTGATTTCCATCAGATATCCACATGAAGAAGAGTGAAAACAACTCCAAATCACAGCTTCAGCCAGCAAAGACTTAGGACCAGATCACAAGTGGCACGTGGGGGCTCAAGCCCCCACCCAGAAGGGCTGGACAGAATTCCCCCTGCAAAGAGAAATTCCCAAGGGGCTACAGGACACCTTAGGGTGGGAGTCTCCCCCCAGCTCTCCAGCAGGCTCCACGTGTTTTAACAGCTTGACAGGCTTCCAGGAATGCAGCCTGGAGCCAGTAAATAAAGGGCTTAGTCAATAGGAGATGCAAAGAGTGATACTGTTTGCTAACTTACATCCAACCCATAGAGATAGCCAAGCAATTGGATTTGGCTTCGTTTCCACACAATCTCCATCCCTGGGGGTATCTAGTTTAGAAAGCAAATTTCTTTACAATGAAATGGATTTGGCAGCCCTGCTGCAAATGAAGTTCATCTTGAGGGCAAAGAAAAAAACCCACCACCACCCTCCCAACACGGCTAAGCAGTTACTGTGTAATTTATGTCAAATTATTGGTTGCTAGGAGGAATAGATCCAGATTTGCCTGCATTTGCTATAGGAAAGGATTATAGATCTTTCATTCAGCCCATCAGAAGCATTATCAGAGCTGCTACTTAGTCTGCCAAATGTCTGATAAATGACCTTTTGGGGATTTTGTCCTTAGAGGTTTCGTTTCTTTAACAGCCTTGTTTAAACCATGGTGAAGGACATGAGCAGGCTGTAAGGCTGAGCCATACATGGAGCCTTTGGAGGACCAATAAAATCAGAGTATTTGAGCTTATAAATATCTCAGATTCTTAAATCTCCAGAGGGGAAGTTGTGAGAAAGTGCAATAAAACCAGAAAAGTTGGTATTTCTCAAAGATACAAACTAAAGAGGGGGGAAAAAAGAAAGAAAAACGGAAATTAAACCAGACTTTAAAATACACAGTTTCATAGGAAAAAAAAATTAAAAAGAGTTTTAGATTTCTTTTGGGATTAATGGTGAACCAGCTTTACTTCCTACCCTGCTATAAAGATCTTGTATTCAAGGAGGAGTCAGGTTTAATCAAAAATTAGCAGCACTGCAATTTTGTTTACAATTTCACATCTACAGAAGTGCTCACGCTTTGCTTGGTGTCAGGTTTGATCTGCAAGAATTATAGGATCCTACCAAGTAAATGAAAGCCAGCTATCAACACAGGCCAGACTGTTCAAAATTATTAAATATATATATTTTCCCAACAGGATGAATCTTTGTAGCACATGAGCAGCTGTTATATCCAGCTCTGATGTATTTTCTTTGCACACTGGAAGCACCCAGCAAAGCAGCACAGGGTAATTAAATGATTAAGCCTGAGACTAAAAGCCAGCCCATTTATGGGCCTTAGTAGACATTTCTCAGTAGTTCACAGGACTTACCATAAATTTACATGTTTGTTTAACTTAACTGGGACTATATGCTGGAGGAGGTTTTTCTTCTGCTTTTATAGATAATTTTTCTAATATAAGAAATTATAATTCATGCAAAAGCAGCATGGTGCAGCACAGGATTCTGCAGCTGTGCCCTGGCACAAGTGCTGGGACAGACAGAGATGAAACTGAGCTCCCCAGTGCCATTGGCCAAAGACATTTCGACTGTGGCCCATGCCTTGACCTGTGGTTCACAAAGCAGGAGCCCATGACCAGGGCACAGGTGAGCCACAACAGGGTCCTTTTCATCTCCTTCGTGGCCACCTGCTCCCTCCCACTAACCTGGGGCCAAACTGTGCTCAGCACAGAGGTGTTTATTGGTGCTTGTAATGGTTAGACTGGAGGTTGTGGCTCCAGCTGCTGAGCAGAGGCCATCAAAGCACCAGTGGGAGGGGAGCTGGTCTTGACCCTGTGAATTTACCTATGATTGAGGATGAGACCTGTTGTAAAGTCAGGAAAGAATAGTTTAGAAGATAGAGCAGTTTGAAAAGTTGATATTCTGTAACTTCAGCTCCCATAATCACTTGGTTCACCCTGCACTGACCAACTCAGTCCCTCTTTAGAACAAGCTACCCTCACAACTCCATGGTGCAAAGAGCAGTGGCATTGCTTTTGAGTTAAAGCAAGTGCATCCACATATTCCATAGGAGTGGACAATGAGTTTTGTGGAATGGAAATTCCCTTAGTCTTAGGGGCACCTCCATGATCCCATCAACAGAGTAGGAGCTAGGAAATTCCAAAAGGGTTTGCACATGCATTTTTCTGCCCAGCAGCTGAGGCAACTCCACCAGCCAGGCATAAAAGGTCAGCTGCCCTCCACTACAAGTGGGCTACAGGACAATGTCCCATTGAGCAGGTGCAAGTTTGCTTTCAGCTAACCATTAACAGGAGCTCAATGTACAGACAAACAGCTCCTCTTGCCACCCACTCCTCCAGGTGCCACAGGGATGAAGCCCAGCAGTGTCTGGAATTACAGACCTGTGTGGGCCTGGGGAGTCCTTTACAATCCTTCCTTTGACCTTCCTTTTGCCCTGGCCCAGCCTTGTTCAGGAATTACTTAATACCCCCCAACCCCACCCCTGTTTTCTTGTAGCTTTGGGAGAACAAACTGCTTTGTAGCTTTGGGAGAAGCATATTTTCCTTTGAGCTGGAAGAGCACATGTATTTGCCTAAAAGACAATGGAGGCTGTATGGATGAAAGATGTACTTGGGACCAACAAATCTGGTGAACACGTTGAATCAAGACCTTGAGTGCCCTGTTCTGGGTGCTGATAATTTCTTTATGTGACTTCGGATGTGTTTTTTAAACAATAAGCCCTGATAGGGGAGGGTGTGTAAATAGAGTTGGGTGAAACTGGAGAATTTTTTACAAATTAGTTTGGTCAAGAAAAATGCAGATAGGGCTGTAGGTGGTTTAAACCAAAATCAGTGTCAAAATGAACAGGATGACACTGATTTCTCAGGATTTCTGGTCTTTGTGTGGTTAAAATAGATACTGTTAGCAGCAGTATTTGTGAAGGAACCAGGTGTTTTCATTGTACCTGTTCACAGCACCTGAGTGAAAGGCATTTTAAAAGTCCCTCAGCAAAATAATCTCTTTTCTATTCTATATGCTCTTCATGCTTCCCCGCTCATTTCATTGCAGGGGGGTTGGACTAGATGACCTTTGAACGTCCCTTTGAACCCAAACCATTCTGTCATTCTTCAATGGTACCATGAATCACTGCCCAAAACACACTTTCTGTAGCTTGCAAATGTTTATCCTCTAAATTACTGCAAATTAACTAATGGGAATGAAAACATAGTTAAGAAACCTTCATGGTAGCCCAAGTCCTTGATAACCTTCTCAGTGCACACACACGTGATTTGGTTATGTCATGTGTCCTGCTGTTTGAAAAGTATTCCATAGAAACCGAGCGAATTGGGGGGCATGAATCACCTCAATATAAGTTCTGTTACAGGTCGGCAAAGGGAGGGGAGGGAATAGCCAACCTAAACAGCACAGGTAATTGATCTCACATTCTTCTGTTTATACACCCACTGCCCTGCAGGCACATTGTGAGTCCCTCCAGATTGCTTGAAACGTCATTTCTTTGCCGTGTTTCCTTAGAGACAAAGGTGAATCAGCCTGGAGAAAAGCAGCTGGAGTCAATAAAAATTCCAGAGGGATAACCTGGCCCCTCCACCTCTTTGCCTAAGACTTTCAGAGCAGGACTCTGCTTTCTCCTGTTACTTCAGTCTCAGGGGCTTCTGTTTTGAAGGAGGAATGCAACACCCTCTCATTAGACTGGAAGGATCTCTGGGGTGTTCCTCTTCCCTTTCAGCTGTTTCCCTGTTTTCCCATGCTGTGTTTACCCTCTGGTATCTGCTGGCAAGTGAATGGCTCAGGCAGTCCTGGATGCCTGGTCCTGCAGCTCTGTCAATGCACAGTCTGAACACCAGCTAATTAATCACCTCTGTCCCTCTGACACAGAGTTATCAACCTCTTGGTGATGCACTCAGGCACCAACGATTCCAGGTGTCATTTGCAGCCCACTGGATTGGAGGGAATCTCTCACTGGGCTGGATCAGGACCAGCTAAAACTTTATTCTGCCTCCCAGCCTCCTCACCTTCAGCACAGGCCCCCTCCAGCTGTACCTTGGAGGTTACTCAGGTGATAAAAGACAATTCTGTTCAAATCCTCTCCCTTCCAAGCTCATCACCTCTGCAGAGATGCTGTGCTTGGTGGAAAATGCCCCAAATCAGCAATGAAGGACATGAGATGTGGCCACCCTTGGAAGGCTTCATAAAACATTCGTCTGGAAGCTGCACAGCTCCTGAACCTGTGGGGCTTTTTGTAAATGCCACTCAAATTACTTAACTGCTCCATTTCATTCAAAAAGATGAGGAATAATCACAGAGGGGTCAGGACATGTAAATACAGTTAAAACAAAAAGGAACAGATGCCTCTAAAGGAAATGGCGTGTTTGTTATCATTTACTTCTGGGGTTAGAGTTAATAGTCAGTGGCCACAGAAATACTTTCAAATTGTCTCAGACAATTCTTTTAAATTGATTTCTTCCAGGCTGAAATTTGCATCTTACCTTTATCTCTTTTATGAACTTACACACAATCTACAGCCTCACTTTTTTTGTTCTAAATTCTAAGCTTTGAAGCTGCTACCACACAGCTCCAGACGCTGTGGGTGTATATTTAGCGTGTTAATGTGTAACAGGTTTCATTCATATGGCTCAATATATTCTGTAGCACAACACTGCCAGAGTCAGATCTGCTGTGATCAGCAGAGGCTCCATTCAGGAAGAAGGAAACTCAGCCTCCTTGCCTCTCTCTTTCTGGGGAAAGCCTTTGAAATTCACAGCAGACCAGAAAAAAATGAGAAGTTCCCTCCTACTCCTTCCAATTTCAACAAGTTGCCCTTTTTATTTTTTTTTATTTCATTCATGAGCATATCAGCTATTAATAAAATCCCTGAATGAGAGTGGTTAACCCCCAAAAGTGACACATACCTTGGGCTTTGCAAGCCAACATGACAACAGTCAAAACAGAAATCAGCCTCTCAATATCTCAACACATAACGCTGTCTGCACTTAAAAAAAAATCCATCAGGCTGCATCGTATCAGTTGCAGACAGATGAGTCACTAGAAAGCCTGAGACAAGCAGACCTAGAGTCACCTCCAGCCTGGAAAACACTTCCTGTCTTTAATGAAGAAGTGGAGGGTTCTGTCAGTGAAGCAGAACTCCTGGCAGGCAGATGCCCCGTGCTTCCCATCCGCTCCTGGGGAAGGAGGAACCGAGGGCAAAGAGGAGCAGTGGGGAAAGGAGGAACGAGGCTTTCTGCAGCTGCTACAGCAACAAGGTTTGCCCATGAGCAAAGGAACAGGAGAACAGCCCTCAAAGGAAAAATATGGCATGAGGCACAGACGTTTTGGGTTGCAGGGCAGCAAAAGTTTTGGCTGGTTGGATTTCTTATTCCTGTCTCATCCAGCAAAGCTGGCATTTTGCTTTTCCTCTCCTAAAAGCACCTCTCCATGGCAAGGTTTAGTGCCAGCAAGGAATAAATAGCATCTATCCAAGTGACTGTGTGTGTCCCAGCAGCTGGAGGGATTGCAGCAAGACAGGACCTCTGTGTGGGGGCTCTCTGCCCTTAGCAGGGTCAGTCTGTGACTGTAAGGCCTTCTCTCTCCCCCAGGCACTCTGATAATAAACCAGCCAAAGCCCCAGTTTCCAGGTCATTCCCCTTTCCTGGTGCTGGAGACCTCCCAGGTATAATTCATATCCCAGCTTTCCTAAAGCAGTGTGGGGCTGCCCTCAGCACAAATGCCTTGGGTTAAAACCTACTTCTCTCTTGACTCATCAGCTTTATTTACATGGTTCCTCTGCTGACAAAATCCCCACCAGTCCTACACTTCCAGATTTTTCAGAAGAAATGCAAACAAAATTTCTTCAGTCAAACTGCCCTTAGTTCTTATTAAAAGGAATCAGAAAAACAACTCCTGACACTACCTCTGCTTGCACTTCTCAGACCCTTCTCACAAGTTTTAAAGAGAAAAGGGGCTGCACAGGTTCAGACCTGTCCTGTGAGACTGTCAGACCCAGACCCACTCATGTTACCCCAATTTCCCTTGGCAGCTGTGCCCCACTGTGCCGAGCCTGCCACGAGAAGCCTTCAGGGTGGAGCAGGTAGGGCACAGCTCCCAGCCCCTGGAAAAACATCCCTGAAAGTGTGGCTTGCTCCATTTCCAATAAATCCACACCCAGCAGGGAGCAGCAATCCAGGGAGCCGAGTGCTCAGCCCAGGAGGGAGCAGGAGAGGGGTGGCTGGGCTGAGCCAGGGCAGTTTGCTGGGCATGGAGGGAAATCAAGCACCTTTCTGCAGCCTGGTGAGCCCCTTGGACACGAGGACAGGAGCTGTTTTGATAAACAACACAGCCAAGGCTGGTTCAGACAGAGGCCTTGATCTGACCCTGTCCAAGCCTTAGGTGCCATCTGAAAAACAAAGAATGAAAGGTTCATTGTCACCCAGAGAAGGGACAAGAGGAATAAAGTGCAAATGAATAACAGTGAGGGATGGAGAAGAGAAATACTTGGAAATGCTTCATACTTGGAAAGAGTAGTACAGCATCCATTCCTCTCAATGGGATAAATTAAATACCTCGGCTCTGAGCAACCACAATGCTTGAAACCCAAATATTTATGAGCTCTAGCTTGCTCTTTCTTGCCCCTTTTATTGTCTTCTGATTCATGCCTTACCAAGAGTCTGATGTGCTGGGCATAGTACAGGTCCTGAACATTGTAGAGCTCAAAGTAAGCCAAGAGGAGAGGAACATGCACGAATAAACCACAGAAAATCTACAAGTTTTCCAGCCCTGTAAAACTGGAAAGCATTTGTCTGGGAAAACACCTGCCTCAGGTATTCTATGGTCAATGTGGCCTTTACTTAAACCTGATTATTTGGACCACAAACTATCCCCTAACAAAATTTCTAATAGGAAAAAACACAGCTTCCTAACCCTGTTTAGCTCCATGGGATAAAGCAGCCCAGATCATTTTTCTTCATGGACATCTGTAAAGTGTTTTGCTTTTGAGGACAGGGTAAGTGGCCCATTGCCATGATTTGAGTGGAGCTGGGGAGGCTCCTCATTCCCAGTGAGGCTTCCTAACTATTTCCCTGCCATATTCCAGCTGCTTGGGCTCTCAGCAGAGCTAGAAACAACATTTCATGTGCATTCAAAGCACTCCACAGATAGCAGTTGAATTTCTCAGCAAGTAGAGTTATTAGTGTTTTGCTCTTGGCTGGAGGGATTTCCCCACAAAACCCAGGTCCTGAATGAGGAAGGAGGGGGGTATCCAGTGCTGCTCCTCTGGGGACACCTGGCCATGCAGCAGCACAAGAGCTCAGGGTTACACTCTGCAAAAGATGGGGAAAAAAATAATGCACATTATCTCCTATATGCACCACTGATCCCAAGCATCTCACTCTCCAGCTGCTGAGTTCCAAGGAAAACAACATCCTTTTTATCCTGTGAAAAACATTACCTCAAAAAATTGTGTTTAGCCATAATCTCCAAGTTTCTGGCAAAGAAGAAGCAGCAAGTGCTGATTTTTTTAATCCCTAGGTGAAAAGGAGAAAAGATTACCTGCCTTAACTCCATCCTTTGCTGCCCTTTGGAATTAAGACAGGGAATTATTTCTGCACAGCAAAGGACCAACCCGTGCAAAACAAGAGCAGACACACACACACCGCCCAACACCTCATTTCCCTAACACAAGTGCCTTGAGTGCTATAATGGTCATCTCTCTGTAACTCCAAAGGTGTCTGAAGAAAAACAATAGGCAGGAAGAGAGGCAGGGAACACAAATGGTGTAAAGTTTTAAGTGTGGATACAAAGTGCTTTATTAAATATTGTCTGCCAAATGCTCTAATGCTGGAGGAACTTTGCCAAGCAGGAATTTGGCTCTGTGTGCTTCTTTGTCCATTTATTTGGTTTCTTTAAGCTTTATCCCAGCTCTCAATTTAAGGTATTCTGGATGCACAAGTAGGTCTAAGACAGTGATGTCCCTCTTAAATATTTATCAGGAAACTCACAGACTGGTCCTTTCTCAGGGAAAGCCTTGAGCAAAGTTAACTTTTCAATAAAGGTCCCACTGCTCCATGTGATGGTGGCACTTATACCTGTGCTGAAGGTTTTACAAATACTCTGCAAGTCCCAGCTTTGCTTTCTGACAGCCATGAATATAAAGAACATTGCTTCTTCCTTCATCCATTGACTGGTATTTACAGCCGCTGATTCTTTCCTTTCTACAACTCAACCCACAACATCTCTTTGTTTGACTAGATAATAAGCTAGCAGCAAGTGCTGTTTGCTTAAAGCGTCTTCAAAGAGTCTCAGAGCACACAGGCCCCAAACAAAACTACTCTATACACAATCCACTTGCCTGTTTACAAAACTGCAAAGCAAACCAGTGTTTTCATGTTTTATCTGAGATAAAACTCACGTTGGGTACTTTGAACACTGCATACAACAATACCAGATATCTTGGTTAAAACAAAACCACAGGTCAGATTGTCAGTGTGGGTAAAAGGAAGCTTTTAGTCTTTCTGCTCATCAGCTGCTCCTATTTGACACTGGAGCTAAGGACTGATGCTGAATGTATGAAGTCCTTGGAATTCTTTTTATGCCTTCCATGCCAAAGCCCTTGGAATCCCCTCTCATTTTTCCTCCCAAGCCATAAGAAACAAGGCCACCACTCTGCTACAAGCCAGGCATGATCTTCATAAAGTGGTTTTCATCAGCAAATTTCAAGAAGCTGTAAAAATGCTCCAGGGTCACAAAGACCTTTCTGGAGCAGAAGGATCAATCACACACAGGCCAACAACACTGAGCATAGCTGAAGGCTGGTATTTCCTATAATTAATAGCAAGTATTTAAGAATATGATTACCCCTCAGTAACCAAGAGTGCAGAGTTGCACTTTTACATACTAAAGTTCAAGCAGCCAAGTTAGATGGACTGCTTCATCCCACCACCAAAATTTTAGCTACTAGCTTGTAAAACAAAAAGCAAAACCCATCAGGAGATGGATGGGGATGATGTGCTGGGTTTGACTCACCCTGACCAGCACAGCCATCCTTTCAGTGTGCCACAAGCATGAATTCTTGGGTAGGGGCAGTGCCAGTGCTGCCCTGTGTGCTGTGCCAGGCGTGCAGTGTGCCCTGTAGGGTGTGGGAAGGTGCCCTACTTTGAACCCCGTGCTTAAGGCAGACAACAGCTAACTTATGGATGAGGGATGAAGCAAGTGCTGCAATGCCTGGCTGCCCAGCCCACAGGCATGCCTCACTGCCAGCAGGATTTTTGGTGGCTGGTGAAGTCAGCCCAGGCTGGTCTCAGCAGCTCCCACCTTTGCCTGTCTGCCATCAATCATTCCCTCTGCTCTGACAGCCCACTTGACCCCAGGGCTTGCCAGGACACAGCACTAGGGAACAGATCAGGTTAGACTTCACTTCCAGGATTATTTTATAGCCTGGAGCAGTTCACTGTCCAATTTACCTGCTGGTTTACCGAATGCATGCCAGGCACTGGGTCACAACAAGCAGGTGAAGGGAGGGGACACAGGGGATGCTTTAGGCTGCCATTGCTCCTGGGGAAGGAGCAGTGGATCTGCCCCTGGGGCTGGGGAGCAGCTGCTGAGGATGTGGGAACCTTTTCTGGATTCAGGTGCTTTCAGCCTCTTCTGGGGTAATCTTCTTTGAACTAAGAAGAATCATACTTTGAACTAAGGAGTCACTAGCAGATGGACACTCTTTAGTGCTGCTCACTTAAGTTATTAGTAATTAAAATTTAAACCTGCCCTGTGATAATGCCACTGTGCCAGCCTTCAAGATGCTCTTTTCCCTAAAATCCCACTAATTTGCCAGTACCGTGCTGTTGATGAGTTGCTCAAAACAGAACACATGTTGCTAAGGGCCATAAACACAGGGCTGTTAGCTCCTTGTCTCAGAAGCCAGTGCTTGAGGGCACTGAGCCTATCATTTAATTAACAGCCAGAGGGGCTGGGAATTTCACATGGCACAGGAGCAGCCAGTGTAGAAACACCATCTGTGCAGAGGAGTCAGAAAAGGGGATCTCTCATCCCTGCAGCCTGGGGAGCACAGAGGTGTCTGGGTTAGATCTCCATGGCTGCCTTACCACCACACTTGGAAATGCAAGGCTCATGCCAGCACACAAACTGTTTGTGGTTTAAGGCTGCGAGGCAGCTCTAGGTAAGCCACAAATGTTTGTGTCCCAGAGCAAGCATTTCCAGGGTGCCCAGACAATCCAGAAGAATGCCTGTGATTGAGCTGTCAGGCAGATGCACAGACTCCTGTCTAGACACACAGAGCACACGTCAGGCCGGGCAGGTGGATGGACACAGGATGGGAATGTGGGTGGCAGCAGGAGCTGAAGGGAGCAGTGTTCCACAGCACAGCAGATGTTCCAGCTTTCCATCTGTCTAACCAGGGCCTGATGCCCTTGCAGGGATTATTTGGCACATGTCCTCCTTGGTCTTCTTTGAGGCCACATCCTGTCACAAGCCCATGTGAGAACTGGTTTTTGCAATCGTGTTCAAGAGTGCAGCATCATAACCATGGGCACATCAGGACAAAAGGATTTGAGCAGAGAAAAGAATTTGAGGGTAAATTCAGCTTTTGAACATTTGCTCCCAAATGATAACTCATTTCCTTGAAGGGAAGCCTATGTACACAATTCTCAAAAACTGGAGCCTCAGCCCTTTGTTGGAGATTCACCTCTTTGGGAATTAGCAATTGGACTGCAGTGCACCTTTCCCTCTTGCCCCAGATTTAAGTGGGACAAATGAGCCAATAAAGTGGTGTGTTTTTCCATCCATCCGAATGGGAACCTGCTTTGTTCTATTCCCGGGTAACATCTCATAGCAACCCTTTTTGGAAATATACCCTTCATGGAGGCCCTGGCATTGTGCTAGGGTCAAACCATGACAGAGCCCAATCAATGCTAAAAGCTCAGGCTGGGCAGATTTCAAACCACTGCTGAGCAGGATTCACCAGTCAAGATATAACTTAGCAACAAAACTTTCCTACCAGCAAAGTATCCATACATCCAGCTGGACATCTGCCCAGACCACAGAGCTGCTCAAACAGCCCTGCTGGAGAATTCAGTGCCCCAGAAGTCAGTCTCCAAGCCAGCATCTCCCAATAACTTGAACAATAAAATCTCTGCACCCAGTCATTAAAAGGAGGCAATGCTGTCAGTGACTGGAGGAAATGGCAGGTCCCTTGTTAGTTCAACAAGTAATTACATACCCTGTTTGTGAAAATGTTCCCTGCCAATGGAAACATCATTTTTAATAATTTTTAAGAGGCTGTTTTTTTAATAGCCACTCTATAAAGCAAGCTGGGAATAAATACCCATTAAAATCAGATCTAGAACTCAGTACTAAAGCAAAAAGCAAATGCAGTGGGTTTCACTTGATAAACTTTCTCTCCCATGGTCCCAGACCCCACGGAGCTGCCTCACTGTGCTGTGCTCTCTGCAATCCTTTCAGCAGCTCCCCCATCTCCACTAAAACCCAAACTGGACAGGCTAAAATCTCCAGTGATACCAAATCACATGGTTTTTTACAAATTATCTGGATGTTTAACCCTCAGTCCCATTTCCTAATTTTCTCCCAGCCCCCTTCAGTCTCATTTCCCTCTGCAAGGAACACAAACCAGTCCTGAGACACAAACTGGATCAAACAGGTGCCACCCATCACAGCACTTGGGACACAACAGGCTGTGACAGAACCACAAGGAAGAAAAATGTCTTTTTTTTTTAAAAGGCATGTTTTTGCACTCATATCAAGCAAAACACTAAACATGAGCATTAAAATACAGCCAGCCCTTGGGAATTCTGTTTTAAATAAGGCTGATCAGGTCCAGACAGAGCAGAAGAAACTTCTACCTTGCCACATGAGCTCTCCTGAGGTTGCTGCTGCCCACTTCCCTTGGGACACGGCTCAAACTGGAAGCCAAAGGGACAAGCTAGTTAGATTATATAAACTTATTTTGCTAGTATAAAAATAAACAGATTTTTTTTTCTGAAAGCACTTAAAGCAGACATTGTTTTTTCAAGCCTTCCCAAGGTTTTTAAGGATGTTCCTCAAATTTTTAATGCAAATACCAAGAGTACATTTTGACTACCAGAAATGAAAAATGTTTTGAAAAACAATTTCGCTGGAAGTTTTATAACTTAAAAAAAAATGTTATGAAAAATACTTCACAGAGAAACCTTTCTGTGGAAAAATTTGTTTTTAAAAAGCCCATTGATTTTCACATAATTTTTTGGACTGCTGCTAAGATGAGAAAAGCTGCTCCCATTCATAAATGGGAATTTGGAGGCAGAGGTTTTGGGGTCTGTGCAGGTAAGTGTATCTTCACCTTGGCTTTCAGCTCCACACAGCCTCATCTGGCTGCATTTCCTGACAAAAGAGTCAAGCCATAGTTGGAGTTTCCTCCTGTAAAATACAACCTGTTGGTCAGGATGCTCCAGCCATCAGCTGAGCAGTGGCCAGTCCTGCATTTCCATGGAGCAGAGCTCCTGAGGGCTGGAATGTCCTCTCCATGCACCTGGGACCCCAGGAAGAGTCATGGCTCTTTTGAAGTGTGATTACAGCTGTGCAAATAATTACATTTTGGTTCCCTGGCTGGACTTGAAAACATGTTATTTTGTTTCAGATCTATCCAAAATGATTTCAAAATTTTGACTGCACCAAGAGTTAGAAATCATCAGGCTCCCACCTGGGGTCAAATGAAACACTGCATTTCCAGAAGGAAAGTATTGTATTTGCAGGGAATGCCCTGATGAAGGCAGGAATGATGAATCTGACTCCATGTTCTCAGAAGGCTAATTTATGATACTATATTATGTTAAAGAATACTATACTAAACTATACTAAAGAATGCAGAAAGGATACTTACTGAATGCTAAAAAGATAATAATGAAAACTCGTGACTCTCTCCAGAGTCCTGACACAGCTTGGCCCTGACTGGCCATTGAGACAAAACAACTCACAGCAGAATCCAATGAAACAATCACCTGTGGGTGAACAATCTCCAAACACATTCCACATGAGCACAACACAGGAGAAGCAAATGAGATAAGAATTGTTTTCCTTTTCTCTGAGGCTGCTCAGCTTCCCAGGAGAAAAATCCTCGGCAAAGGGATTTTTTCAGAGAATGTGAATGCCACAGAAAGAGAGAAAATATAATTTTAAATGTGAACTGTTGGTCAGCAATGCTTCCCTCTGCACACAGCAACAACGAAACAGCTTTGAGGGGCTTGCAAATCAACACTGCAAATACACAGGCTCTCCAGAAGGCACAAAGATTGTCACAGCACAGATGAGACAGGCAGGAGGAACCACAAAGTGGCTGTAGGGCTCATGCCAGCCTGGCACCTTGCCTTGCCCTTTTGTCCCAGAACATGCAGAGCTGTGCTCAGGGGTCCAGAGGATCATGTCTATTGCTCTGCCTCCTCTGGGGTTGTTCTGTGCTGCCAAAACTCCATCCACACACAGACTCCTCACAGCAGGCCCAAGCTGCAAAGTTGGTTCTTGACTGGATTTGCATTTGGCTCCTCTTCTCCTTTCCAGGAAGGGCTTGCAGAGGGGACTTCTATCAAGTCCCTGAATTTTGTGGAAAGGGAAAGGCCTTGCAAATGCTAAACAGCAAAATATTAGATGCTGGAAGTCCAACACCAGTAAGTCCAACAGTATTATGCCAAGGTGAGTGCTGATCCCAACCACACAGTATTCCCAAAGAAAATCTGGAAAACAAAATGTGCTATTTATGTCTTTCCTGCCAGTATCATCTTAAAACTGATTCTGACTTATTAAAATTAGCTTTCTATTAGCTCTTGTCTGCTCCCCAAAGGCTGAGGAAGCCACCAAGAGCACTGCCATCACTCACTGTGTGACCCCACATGAGACACCAGCTGGGACACACATGGAACACAGCAGCCAGTGCCCTGTGAGGCCTCAGGACATGGATCTTCTTTTGGAGGAACCCTTCGTGCCAGAAGAGCCCCACAGGAGTCAGCAGGAATCCATATGACTGAGATTTTGTGGCCTGATCTGGGCTTACATAGGTGGGGTGGATGAAAGATGACAAATGACATTTCCTGCCACAGCAAATGCCAGTGCTCATCCCTTGGGATTGTCACCTGAGCCTGGCTGTAGCAGCACAGCTCCTGCTGTTATCCTGAATATAAATCTGCACCGAGCTCTCCTTCAAGTAGTTTGCATATAAAGTGAAGCTGGCATACTTTGGCACATGAAAATGGATTTAATGAAGGCCCGGTTTAAAAGCGCTTGGTTCTTGCCAAGAATATTTCACCAAATCCGAGCAGGCTCTGGGCCAGGCTCTCGCTGTTCCAGATGCATCAGGCTCCTATTCTGAGAGCAGGGATGACTCACCCAGACAAACTCCAGGCTCGGTGTGCAGGGTGGAGGAAACAGCCTGGTCCAGCATAAAGACACCGAGCCAGTGGGAGCCTGTGCATTGCTTCAGCAGCCTTGGATCTGCACCTGGGAGTGTTTGTATTCCCAGCATGCTTTTCCCTAAAAATATCCCTGCCCTGGGATACCTTCTCCAATGCTCCCTCTGCCTTCTCCTGAGGTTTTAGTTTGATGATCAGAAGTCAAACTTCTCCTGTATTTTTCCACGTTCATTCTCTGTTTCATAGCAGAGAATAACCCCAAAATCCCACCCAATGTTCTTCAGTCCCTGCAGACTCAAGTGCAGCAGTGAGAATGAGATAGTTTAATTAGCCTTTTATTTAAATTAAAGCTGCCCTATTATATTGAGAAGAACTTTTCCTCTGTTAATTGTTAAATCAGATTCCTAACACAACATCAGTTATGATTAATTGATAGTTACCTACCTTGCATATACAACAGAAGGAAAAAGTGACAACATAAAATTCCATAATAAAAATCTTCAGGCACCACTGTTTGGAGATTTTTGATTTAAGGTTTGCATTTGCCTTCCAACTCCTGGCTGCAGTAGAGGGTTGAACAGAAATGGTCTTGTATTCAACAGCTTTAACAAGATGTGAGAAAAGGGCCTGAGGTGAAGATGCTGGACTGGAGAAGACACAAGGTGGAGGATCAGTCACAGCAGAAAGGGGACCTGAGTTTGAAGATTGCTGGCAGCCAGCCTAGCTCAGTCTGGAACTGAGGATAGACAACCCTGAAGACAACGTGCATGGAATGGGTCAGCTCCTCAGTTAATGCACGTGGTCTGGCACGATGGTGCAGCAGTAAATCCTTTCAGAAAACAAAGTCAGTCTCCTTTGGGCAGGACTTGCCCTGATTTCCCCCCGAGCCCAAGTCCTGCACTGCCAAGGGGTGCAAGGCTCCTTTGCACTCTGTGGATTTCCAGCCTTACAAAATGAATGTGCCATAATCACAGCTTGCTGCTGCTGTCTCTCCTTCACTCCCTGTGCTGATGCTCCAGGCAAAGTTTCACTGCAATGTACATATCCCCAAAAAATGTGCCTGTGGTTCTTGGAAGCCTAAATTTGAACTTCTTAATAGCATAACAAAAACAACTGAGAAGTAACTCAGTGCATCATCCATGGCATTTATTAATCTTAGATCACCCATGCTCACTGGCTGCTTTTCTGAGTAGCCATCAGCAGAGATTTATTTCCTTCCAAGTGATTTCTCCCTTCTTGAGTCAGAAGGGACCTATGTGAAAAAAAGTCATCCTTTGGAAAAATACAGTAAAAGAAAAATCCTGTCCTAAATTGCTCCTTTTCAACACAGTCTGCATTACAGTAGCTTGTAGCAGGATAACTCAAGAGACAAAGCTGCCTTTCTGCCACAGAAGAGGCTGAGAGAGACAGTTAACACTTGATGTTTACATCCTTCTCTAGACAGATGGTTGTTTTTCTTGCCCAACCAAATATGTATATCTGGCCTGTCTCCAGTGCCCGGTGGTGCTGCTGTCATACTTTACCCTGTCTTCTGAAAAAAAAAAAGAGAGATGCCTGATGTTTTTTCTAACAAACCAGGCTAGACACTATTTCCCAAGTTCACCACTTGAGCAGTCACTGCTTGCTCTCTGAAAATCCTGGAAATGCAATGACAGCAGCTGAGTACTCATTACCAGCACTGTTGCTTCTTCTCATGGCTCAAATGCCTTCAGCAGCAAAACTGCTGCAGATTAATCTTCTGCAGCTCCTTCTGCTAAACAGGGTAAAGGTGTCAAGTGCCCATTTACAGCTTTCTCCATAAATCTGTTTTTTTCTCAGGGCTGAGAACTTTGCTGATGAAGAACTCCAGCAAAGGCCTTTCCCTTGACACCAGCAAGAGCTGGATCAAGCCTAGAGCAGCTATAAACATGAGACTTCCCTGCCTCTAACAAAATTTGTGAGCTCCTGTGCTTGGAATTTTACACTTTTCAATCCAAGCTCGTCAGAATCTATTTCTGGAAGCTTTCAAAAACATCCCAGGGAGCCTTTCTGGGACTTGCAATCATACAATGTATCTTTACATCCAGCCACTGAGGAAGTAAAGGCAATAAATAAATAAATCCGTGAATTCTCCTTTTCTTCAGCCTGTCATTCATTTTTAAGTGCCTCAGACAGCAGAAGGTTATAACCACAAATAAGCTAGACTTCCCTGAACCAAGAGGTTGCAGCTCTGATTTTTATTATGGGTTGACTGAGCCATTTGTAAGGGATTTCACCTTAAAGCAGAAAACCTGCCAGCACCAGAGCATGGCTGGGCTCATGTTCAGTCACAGCACAAGGTCCATGAATTTCCTTGGGCCCTGGGAGCACGTCCTAAGCCCAGACAAGTATAAAAAGGAGCCTTTCCAAACTCTTCATGGACTGAGTGGGGAAAAAATACTACCATTAAGGTTGCTCTTGCAACATCTCTTTTCCTCCACATCAGTCAGAGTTACTTGGCCTAAGCCATCTGTACTTCTGCAGCTGAGGTTCATCACTGCCTTCCCAACAGCTTCCTTCCAAACTAGTAGTGATTACATGAACATAATTAAGACACTATAATCCTCTTAAGTTTAATTAACACCTCTTAAAGTAATGGTTCCCCATCACAGATCCCAAATCAAGGGGAACTTCATTCAAGTACCCAAATGAGTTTGGGCTGGCCTCCAAAAAGCTGATCCATGCACAATATTATGTATTTCCACAGGAGAAAAATAAACTAAAGCTATGGCTAATGCAGCATTTTCCTAGGGAATCCCCTATGTCCTTTCTCCACCAGCACAAAGGATGAATCATTTGTAAAATGAGACGATATAGTACAGACACAGGAAGATTTTTTGAAGATGAGTGGAGGGATCATATAAATACTTCACAGATAAAATGAGTGTGTATTAGTCAGATATATTTATTTTTCACAGGCAGCCAATTTCACCTTACTGTCACATAAAAGCCTGGCAAACTTTATGTGAAGAGTGGGCATGTGTATCAAAGGAAAAATTGGCAGAACATGCTCCTAAATTTAGTATTTACATTAAGTGGAGCTATTTCAAAGAGTGATTTTTTTTTCATTTTAAATTATTAATAAACTCCACCATAAGATCAAAAATCAGAACTTCAAATACTCTGAAATCAGGACTCCCACCTTCATTGAAAGAATGGTTATGCAAGTGTTAGCAAGCAGAGGGATAAAATGGGAGATATATAATTGGATCCATTGGTTATATATAGAAAAAAAGGCACATCAGTTCAGCCCTAAGACTGGACACTGAATTCCCAGAGAAATAAAAAACCAGTTGGTATTTTTAGTGAAGAACAGAGAAGATACCAAGGAGCATTCTCAGCTTCCCGCTGACAAAAGAACTAGAAGGAAACTTAAAATTTTTGTATTTGGCTGCCTGGCTTTGCCTCTAGACCTAAAGAACAGACACTGAACATTCAAAAGGCAGCATCTGTCTGGAACTCACACTGAACATCAGGAACAGGAATGCAGAGGGGAAACAAAGATAAAGAAAGACATTCATTTGTACTGCCAGCAGAACACCAGAGAGTAACTTATAAATTAGCAGGAGTGTACACCACAGCCAACAAGTGCAGTAACTCCCTTTACAGAGCCTTCATCCCTCCTTTCCCTTTCCTTGACAGCCACAGAGGGATGGGAATACAGCAAAACTGGGAAGAATTCTGCAAGGATTAAGTCAAGCCACCACTGCATTCACAGGCAGGTTGACTACAGCTTTTTTTGTTAACCACTCTGAGGGGTGCTATAAAGGAAGGAGACAATTTCAAGGTGTCTCCAGCAAATCTTAGAGCATGCAAGCCCTGGAGAGTGAGGGGATGAGATCCTTCAGGCTCTCCCATGGAAAGGAAGCAGCACAGAGAGGCACCAGCCCGAGATAATGAAGCTGTGTTACGATGTGGTGCCTCTTGGAACAGTCCTTTGGTTTCTTGCTGTGCATCAGCACATCCACTCCTCTCAGGTGTTCACACAACTATACCTATGTTGCTTGGCAGTTTCATGAAGATATTTTCAGACTGTTGATAAAACAGCAGAAAACTCCAGTCTTTCTGGATCTGTGAGCCATGGTTTCCTGTTGTCTCAGGAACCTCTCTGGACCTTTACCATTAAGCTTTAAACAGAAAGTGATAGGAAGTGAATGTAAATCCTTGGACATTAATCTAAACCTCTCCCATCAACCAGATATTGTCTTTTTCCCTCATCAAGACCTCTGGGGCCAACCCTTCCCCAGTTTTCATAACAGCAGGAGTTTGGATTCATAGTTCATAATTCCCGTTTGTCCCTGAAAGAGATTACAGAACTCAGGATTTAGGATCCTTATGCAGATATTTAAGTTAAAGTCTGTAAACTTTCAAGCACCAGCTGAGTCCAATAACTCTAGGCAGCTACTAGATGGGGACAAAGTGTGCACTGATGTGCACACACCCTCTGTTAATCAGGATATCCCAAATGAGCTGCTGCTGCCTTGATGACTGAGAAGGAGGGACTCAAGACCTCTTTTTCATCCCTGGATTCACAGATCTGCAGAATCATTGCATCCCTGCTTCCATAGGAGGCATATCTCAAAAGTGTTGCACATCAGGATATCCTGATAGGCAGGAGGGAATATTTTTGGGCAAGAATCATAATTCTTTCCTGACTGCTAACATCTGTTTGCTAAAGCCTACAGAACTTCCCTGGAGTTTTGAGGTTTAAAAACATTGCTTGAAGATGACATACTAAATATTATTAAAATGTGCCTCATAATCCACACCCAAAACCCCCCAAAGAACATTTCATATTTTCAGTCTTTGGTCAACAAAACTTTTTTTTACTGTTTTTAGCTCCTTAAATGATGGTTATTTAATTAAAAATGAGCCCATATACCAGTATGGAGAGGGAGCTAGACAGCCATAAACCCACAAGACCAACTTTGAACCAGGGTAGGAATGGAAAATAGTGATTACATCCAACATCATCACCTCACTGGGAACTGGGATAACTTGCAAACATGCTCACTGAGCCACTGGGTATAGGTAAACAAATGGTAGAGGGATATTTCCCATCTCAGACATCCTTGTAAGCCTCCAATGGTGCAGCATTACTCCAGAAAACTGAAATCACCATTCAGGAGCCTCATTCCTCTCCGGGCACAGCTGTGACTTGGAATACTGCTGACCTTCTGCAGCCACTCCTCTTCCTCCTGGATGACATGCATGGACACTGATCTCCCACAGTCTTGGTCTGCATTCAGATTGCTGGCCTTTTTCTCACTCTTCCCTTTCCCCTAAAATCAATTCCATTCACACAGGTGATTTACTGAACTTCTCCTTCACCATCCCTCATTTGCTTTGTGTCACTGAGTGACTGGCTCAGGTAGATGAATGAGACATTTTTAAGATCCCAGGTAGAAACTCCCATGTCTGGAAATCCAGGAATTGACAGAATGTGGTGAAGACAGACCTTCACCAAGCAGCCAGAGAAAGGCACTCCTTTCTGCTGATAACGCAGAGCGTAAAAGGAATAGATGTACACCACTATTTAAACACAGGTTACTAGTTTTTGGAAATTTTTTGGTAGATTCTACTTAGAAATTTAGCCTTTGATTTTTAAGTCATGAGTGACTACAACTGCCCTGCTGATCTCCTCCCTGCAGGTCATGCAGATAAAGAGTTCTCTCTTGTACCTCTCTTCAAGCTAAAACAATTAACGCTTTCAGTCACTTCTTGCACAAAAGCCATTCTGCACCCCTGATCTATTTTTGTCCTTTTCTCTATACTTTATTCTCTTTTTGGGTATCAAACAGCACACAAAGTCCTAAAGGGAATGATGTGTTGAGGATATATACATTGCCACAAGTTTCATTTATTGTGTTTTCTGTTTTGGTAGCTCTTAAAATCATTTGACCTCAGCTGAGTGGCTATTTTCATACAATCACCTCTTGCAGCTTTTACTGAAAAAGCTGTGTTTCAAAACATTCTGACTCACTAGGAGTTAGAGTTGCACATGGATGATGAAATCCCAGGCTGGTCACACAGGGGACACAGCCATGGTGATCGTGGGGATATGGCAGTCTAGCATCCCAACCTGACCTGTCACCTCAACACCTGGATGTGCACACAGTTCTTACAATCTGACACCACCTCCACCAGCAAAAGACAGGGCAGGACTTAATCCTTTAAGCAGGCAACAGGCAAACATCAGCCTGGCCATGCTGTGTTTATGTATGTGTAAATACATATGTTTATATAGGTACACATATAGAGACTTTAATAAAGTCACTTTGAACTCTATTTTTGGCCCAGCTGAAAGCCACAGATGAAGAGGCCTGCTTTTTGGCAGGGATCCAGCCGTGCACATTTTCAGCATGTGGAATGCTAATGAGGCCAGCTCTATTTAAATGAGCTCCTTAGCACTGCTTGTGCCAGCTTCCCAAAACAGCAGCCAAAGAGCACTTAGCGTAACGTGCTTCATAAAAGATGAAAGGATGGCTCAAATACCTGTTTAAGCCTTGAGTGAACCCCCTTTCTCCAACAAAATTCAGGTTTTTTGACAAGGTCAAAGCTATTTCTCATGTTTGCTTCCCTTGGACCTATTGAAGTCTATCAAAACACTTTGGAATGGCTCAAATCAGCTCTGATGCTCCATGTGCAACCGACTGGACTGAAAATCTGCTCCCTTTAAAGGTTGCCCAGCACACAGCCACCTCTGGGGTTCCCATCCCCACTTTTCCACACCAGCAAGGAGAAATCACTTCCAACCAGAACAGCAGAAGGAATTTGCCTTGCCTGGGCATGCACCGGGTGTTTGGAAGCTTCATCATCATTGTACAGTGTAAAGCCTGGGGCCCAGCTTACACAGGTCACCTTCTGCCTGTATGGTTCTGAACAAGCCACGCTATCCCCAAGATATAAAAATCTTCCAGGTACAAATTCATCTACTTCCCTGCTCCATATATCTGATACCTTTGACAACTTTGCTTTGGTTCAGGTTTGTGCCAAGGCCTGGCAGGGTGCAATATTTCTTATTTATAGACAAATGGGGTAAGATTTTCTCTACTATGGCAGCCTATATAGGCCAAGTGCATTTTGTAATTGAACTCCAAAAAAGAGGCAGGAAAAGGTTCTCTCTTTTCTACCCAAAGTCAAGGCCATTTTACGAATGCCTTCTCAAACTCCATTTCCAATCAAGCTGACAGGAATTCATGGAGCTTCATGCCAGCACCAAGACAGCCAACAAACATGATAAGCATTAACTTTTTATATGAAATCTAAAAACTAGCTCTGTCTAGACAGGAAAGGATGAGTAATCAAGCTTGCCAATCAATCCAGCTGCATAGGTTTGCAAGGATATTTGTTTTAGTCAGCATTTCACTTCTCACTGGCACATTCCACCTTCTGCTGATACCCCTAATATGCTCCAGTTTAATTTTCTCACCCCAGGCTCATGAGGCCTCCAAGGAGAGGTGTCCCTTTACTTCCAACTGGCCATGCCTTCCAGCTTTGCACAGCTCCTGTTTCTCCTGGCCTAGAGAGCAGAGAAAACCTTTTCACTAATGGTTAAAATCTAATCTGGTGAGTTACCCTAATACAGGAGTCCTCTCAGTCAAGTCAGCAGGAATCCCATGGGAGCATGTTCTGCACATATGAGATCAGTCCCTCCACCCACTGCCATTAGCTGCTCTTCTTTTTGGTGTAACCCTATTTTTCAAAATTCAGCAGAAAATATTCATATTCTCTGGAGGAAAGGGGAACCTCAGCCTTCAAAATCTTTATAGAATATCCTGAGTTTGTTTAATCAGGAGATTTTGATCTTTCCTTTGCTTTCCAATAGAAAAGTCAAAGGTTTTCAGAGGCTGTTGAAGCCTTGAGATAATTGGTGACTTTAGGAATTTTAGGAGAGCTTAGGACTAACTACTGCTCTCAAGACACAGTGCAGAAGAGGTTTCAACCCATGGGGCCCTGTTTGTCACCAGCTGCTTACAGACTCACCCATCCATTACCCTGACCCTGGGAGGTGACCCCATGTGTAGCCATTCCTGTTGGCTCCTGGCAGACACTTCCAGAGACGTTGCTCTGAAAGGAGAAGGCCATGTTTCCAAGACTGCTAAGAGTTCCCCAGATGAAAACACAACTTCCAAGAGCTTTGGTTCCCATAAGGGCACTGGCTTGGAGTGAGTGGCCAGTTGGAAGAACTGCTCAAAAAGACCAGTGGGATTTTTTTCCCCATATATGTATAATGTAGAGGAGTACCTACGTTTTGGAAGTGCTTCAGAATTTTTCTTCTGTTATTTGTGGAACATGAGTATTCAGTATCTTTAGATACTGGACAACAGCCCAAATTCCCAAAGTTTCACTACAATAGAACCTTTGTCTGAGATGTCATCCCAAAGTTTATTATTAAGTGCTTGGTGCTGTCACTCAGAGGGGTCAGTCACTCAGCCAGGGCACAGACACAACTCCTGATGGCAGAGAGAGCTGTTCACAGCTCCTTCCCCCCTCACCTCCAACCTGCCTCAGCAGAACCAAGAACAGCCACAAGCAAATTCTCACTTGCCAACCCACCTCTGGGTGGGCTTCAGCACAACACATGATATTTCGTTGGCCTGTGTCAGTGGTGGAAAACTATATGTTTGTGTAGAAAGCAAGCAGCCAATAATCCATATTCTCCTTTTAGTTCCTTTTGGATGAGTTCAACTTGTTAGAAGAGGGGTTTTTGGCTCTGATTAGCAGAGGAAATGGAAAAGCCCAGCTTGGCCTTTATCTGAGATTTGCTTGTCTCAGTCTGCAGTAGGTTTAAAACTTGTGAATTTTTTGGATAACACAGTGGTTGGCTCCTGCAGACATGGCAGGTTTAGGCTCAGCCTGAATGGGATTCAGGATGAGAAGAGCTGGTAGAAATGAATGGCCAGACAAAAAGCTTTCTCTGGAGAGTTTCCAATACTGCCACCTATGCAAACTGAACTCTGGCACAAAATCTGGAAAAATCTGGCTTGGATTTGTCGTGTTTCCCTTGTACTGTGGGAAGCCTGTAACCATAGGTGGTAATATTATCACCTCTGCTTTAAATATAACACCTAGCTCAGCTTAGTTTTGTCTACAGTGATAAATGCCAGCACAAAATGTACATTTATACACCAAATTTCATCATAGCATCACAGAATGGTTTCGGTTGAAGGAACCTTAAACCTCATCCAGTTCCACCCCCTGCCATGGGCAGGAATACCTTCCACTACCCGAGGTTGCTCCAAATCCTGTCCAAGCTGGCCTTGGACACTTCCAGGGATCCAGGGGCAGCCACAGCTTCTCTGGGCACCCTGTGCCCGTGCAAAGAGAAAGTTGGATGTGAAGGATCCTATTCCACTTGTTACTTTAGGACACAAGCTGTACTATACAAAAGTGAAATTTTCAATGTAACTTAGAAGGGCTTAAAGGGTTCACTTTGGGAATGGGACATGTGGCTCTCCAGGCTGTTGAACACACCAAGCATCTTCTTTTTCATGGAAACAGCAACAGAACAGGCAGTCCTATTAATAAGTACATGAATGACAGCATGGATGAACATGAAACTAAAAAAACCCATAATGTTCAAACACAGCATTGGAGAGCAAAGTCACCGTCCTGCCACTGCTGACCCACCACCGTGGCCTGAAAATGGGCCAGGGAGAGAAGAACACAAAGCCATCCTTGTCTCAACACTGTTGTGCTGCCACTGCTGGCCCACCACTGTGGCCTGAAAATGTTCTTTGTGAAGAACACAAAGCCATCCTTGTCTCAACACTGTGTATAAATACAATCAACTCTATTAAGACACTAGCATGAGAACTATGGAAAATTAAAGATGTCTAGAAGAGAGGCACAATTTCTAGCCCTTAAACAGCACACTTTAAAAGTGTATTTAAAACAGACATTTCCTATTTCCACACAAATCTAGCTCTGGAGTTAGATGAGTTTGGGACATGGGAAGGGGAAGTTGGAAGCTTTCAGTTCAGGCACATATTTAAGTGTATTTTGAGGCTGTTGAAGAAGCCTATATTTCAGGTATTAATATAAATCAGATACGATTTATACAAAGAGGTTTGGTTCAAACACCCCCTCCCCAAGTTTAAATGTGAAGAACTGAACTCCAGCTTACACTGCCAGCTCTTTGCATTGCACTGGCAGCACAAAAGGGATATTTTCTGCACTCTTTCCCAAAATCATGCAGAAAGACTTCATACATCATTAAGCCTCAAAAGGTTCTTGGTTTCAGCATGTGCGTGGCAGTAATATATTGATAGATTTTTACCAGGAATTTCAACGTTCCACAAAAAGAAACCATAGACAACACAAAAGATTGTAAAATATTCCCATCACCTTTCCAACAGCACAGTTGTAGCCAACATTATCATCCACACTGGGTTTGCATGTGCAGAACAAGACTCACTATTCTGGTGACTTGTGCAGCTGCAACGTTCCCCAAAATCACGCAGAAAGACTTCATACATCATTAAACCTCAAAAGGTTCTTGGTTTCAGCGTGTGCATGGCAGTCATAGATTGATAGATTTTTACCAGGAATTTCAATGTTCCACAAAAAGACATTGTAGACATCACAAAAAATCATAGAATATTCCCATCACCTTTCCAGCAGCACAGTCGTAGCCAACATTTTCATCCACACTGGGTTTGCATGTGCAGAACAAGACTCACTATTCTGGTGACTTGTGCAGAAGTGTTAACATAGCACCCCTTGGTAAGTGGAGAAAGCAGCCAAAACTCACCAGTAAATTATTTGCTAAGATTATATTAAAAAATACCAAGCCTTGCTGAATAATAAAAGAATACTAATGATTAATAGAAAAAGCGACCACAAATTAATGATTAGACAGGCAATCAAATCAACCACAAAATGGATCTGGTCCTAGATAAATCAAGTTATTTATCCATGATAGAAAATACCCAATAGAATAAATTTCTGGAGGACAGCAGTTGGACCACCATGATTTCTTTTACACCAGCTGGCTACAAGGTTGTCTATGAGAAAGCACCATTGGATTTCAAAGTCTTGGTCTCATTTTCTTTTAGACTGATTTAGGTCAGTGGCGGATATCTAAACATCCTGAAGGCTCTCAAGCATGTGACCAAATTAGGAACTACTCTAGACACACTAAGATGCAGACTGACACTGATTAAAAACTTTAAGAAAAAAACTCTTAGTGAAAGTATGGTCAAATTTTTAAAGCATCTCAGAGACTTGGAGGATTAAGTGATTTGTATTACCTTCAATGTATTTTAGTCTCTCTCAGAAGATGCATAAAGACCAGAACACTTAGTTTAGTTCACTCATTTTTGCTATTCTTCCAAACACAATTATTTGTGGATTCCCCATCTGAGCTGACTTAAACTTCAGGGAATATTAGGCATAATTGTAGCTAAAAAACCTAAAACTTAGAATAAATATGGTGTTGCATCCTTCCCTAGATCAGGACAAACACAAGATAAAAAAATGAGCAATTCCTGGCTAATGAGACCTGGTCACAACCCATACCTCAGATCATTCCTAGTACATTATAGCAGATACACACAATAACTGAAAATAATATTTGCAAAAACAAAAGGAAACCAAGACTATTTCCTGGCTCCTGTTTCACTCTCCAGTAGGAGCTGGTTATTTATCTGAGTTGCTGGTCATCAGGCTTCATAGACATTTTACAGCTCCTTAGTCTGTAAAAAAACTCAATGAGATGTGAAACAGGTCAAGGATTCATCAACTGCTTATAGGGTAACCTTTCATCAGCCTCTCAACTTCAGACCTTTTTTATATATGTTATATATATTTATATTTTGCTTGCAGCAAAATAGGTCATGTTTAGTAAAGAGCATGTTCTGAGTTTTGCCAAGTCAGTCATTGCACAGATTTCCACCCAAGCAGTTCACGTGGAACAGGAACTCAGTGAGGGGACAGTTGTGCTGCCTGATGTAGATGGTGACCCTGCATTCACTCCCTGAGGTTTCAGAATGTTCAGCTGGATGGGGGAAGAAAAGGAGCCCCACACTGCTGGCACTTTCCAGCCAGAGACACCAGAGGTTCAAAACCCACACTGAAACTTTTTCAGCTCTATTAAAGTCATCGTTGGATGATATTGAAGGGCAAGACTGATTCCAGCCCTATGCACCACCAGAAAAATAATGTGTTGAAACCTCCCAAGGTGCTTTGACATCCTCTGCAGGTTTCAGTGTCCTTTGTCTTTCAAGGGTGAGACTCAGGCTGTGCCCTACAGCGTCACTCAGGCAGGGAGTGGTGGCAGAGGTTGTCCCCTTGGACCCACACAAACAGGGAGGAGATGTCTGGAGCCTCCAGGCTGAGCTGGGGCATTTCAGCACTGCCACTGCAGACAAGGCGTTCACAGCAGCCAACTGCTGAGCCTGTGTATTTAAGGACTCAGTAAATAACTACTCAGGGGTTGGTTTTTTCAAACATACCAATGGTATTTTCATCAAAAGACCCTTTCTACAGAAATAGACGAAGGAGAAAAAGAAAATATTTATTCAGAGTGTGTTTCAGGGAAGCGTCACTGGCTGGTGTTTTATGGTAAATGATTACGGTGTTCTGGAACAAACAGACCTGGCCGGCCAGATTTACTCCTGTCCTTGAACTGGGACAGGTGCAGCAGGAATAGCACGGGCCTTGTCTGCTCAGGCCCTGCTGCAGGAGAAGGGATTTTTCCATCCAGCCTGCTTGAGAATAGCACTTGAATGCCTAGAGTCACTAGTGCACAACATTGTCCCCATCACTGTGACTCTCCCTCTGCCATCTCTTACTGAACCTTCCCAAAGAGGGATCAGAAGTGATGGGTTCACCCTCACACCCTCCAGAACTTCTGAACTGCTGGGTCACACAAATATTCAGCTCCTCTTTTGAAAGAAAAGCTGCAGACACGTCTGTGCCTGGTATTCAGTTACATGTTCTAGGCCCCAACAGAATGACCTCTTACAGTATAGCCCAGAAAAGTTCCTGAAAAAGAAGAATAAAGATGTTCTGACCAGTAGGCCATAATCTTCTCATCTACGGAAGGTTCTTCCCTAATTACTATTCCTATCTTCAGGCAGGAATTTAGATGGTCTCTCTTTTAGGAACTTAGGAAATATCCCTCTAGCTCTGCAGTCAGCTGCTCTTAAGTCTGCCTGCAACATCAGATGCTGGGAAATGGCAGGAAGGGATGGATCCACTTGGACTAACGCTCTGAAAGCTGTTCCCACCAGGACCTTTCTCGCAATTGCTCACACGGCCTGGAACAGTATTACTCTGAAGTGACTCATGTGGTGGCATATAGTCAGTAAGACTGGGGCCTTTTGTACAGAGACACAAGGCCATGCTGTGCCTCTGCTCAAAGCAGGGAGACACGCCACAACTGCTCCACATCCAGTGAGCAAGCAGAGACTCATTGCCAATTGTGCCAAAAGGGGCACTTGAACCAGACAGCAACTCACTATGGCTTCAGGAAGGCATAGTCAGCCAGCCTGGCACGTGCAGCAAGCTCTGGAGGCTGCAGCAATGCAAGGAATCCTCCACAAGCATATTTTTGGTTGATCACAACAGCCGAATTTTGAGCTGTGCATTAGGACTGGAGACCAGACTCCTGCATTGTAACCCTCTGTATAAAACAGGGGCTCCAAGGAAGTCAGATACCTGTAGGAATGTGTATGCTTGGGAGCTCAACATGCTGCTTGTGACCCATCCGTTTTGGAGGTCTAACCCCTTGCAGCTCCCTCTGTCACTCCAAGGACAGAGGCACTGTGTGTGACTCAGCCCAAGCAGGTCACCTCATGCAGTGACAAGCACCACATCCTGGTGATGCCTCAGGTTTGAGCTTTTATATTTTTCAGATTCTATTCTGCTTTAGTGTGTAAGTCTAGGTTTTATATTAGGGGATGGCAAGCTCTCTTCACAGAGCAGGGAGACAAAACAATTCCTGCTCTAGCTGGGGACCAAGGACAACCAATCCAGATCTCAGGCCCAAGAGCACAAACAATGGTGGACTGAAGAGAGAAAAATTATCTCCCATACACAAATGGACCAAAACTTATAAAAGTGTGAGACCACGTGACCTGTCATCAATTTTCATGGCCATTTTGGGTTGTGCTGCCCAAGGTGGATCCACTGAGGCCTCTTAATAAATCCCTGCTCTATTCTTTAACTCTGTCTAGTCTCTGTTTTAGGTCAGCCTTCACAAGGCATCACTGGAACAAGGCACACAAGTTCCACTGGGGACTAATAAAAAACACTGATCCAAGGAAAATGCAGTAAGATGGGCCTGGCATCACAGTTTGGCTCATCTCACTTGACAGAGTGCCTGGTGAGTTACACAACTTCACTATGAAGGATCACAAATGTTTATATCCAACAGATTTCCCAGCACTGGCAGTTAAAGCATGGCAAGACTCCTTTGCTCTGTAAGTGTCCAGCAAATAATCATGCAAGCCACTCCCAGGTGACCTTTTAAGGCAGATTTGGACAAAGATCCCTCCAAACTGTCCATAACAGATTGTTACTTTACCAAGAAGCATCCTGAAATCACTTATATCAGTAAGAAAAAACCCCACAAGGCAGTGGGCATCAGATTTCAGCCTACTCATTCCATGATGGGATCTTTATAATGCATGTACAAGTCTCTGAGGTGAAGTCAGCTGCTGCACAGTGAGCACCTGCCCACAAGCCAGGTTTAAATCTAAACCAAATCTAAGTGGGAAACCAACTACTTGATTTGGTCCTGGGATAGGTAAGAAGCTGGGTTATGCACTTAAGAGTTGCAGGGGCAAAGAGATGTTCAGGTGGCAACAAGGCCAACAGATCCTTGTACCAGATTTTCTGAGCAAAGGGGGTCACTACTGACTGATTCACGTGCTGTACAACACAAAGCCTTCACTCCCATGTCACACTTTGCCACGTGGTTCTCGCTTTTACAAACTCCCCTGAATCACCACACAAAATGGGGTTAGGGTTTCTCTGGGAAACAGTGCAAATCTGCTCAGAAGAGCATTTCTGGGAAACACAGACAAACACTGGGCCAAAGCCTCTGCTGGCCCAACTCCACTAAAATCAGAGCAGCAGCAGATAATTCAGCCATACATTCTTAGAGCGTCACTGCTCAAAAATCTCTCCCAGATGGGAACAAAGAAACAAACAAGAGATATTCTCATTAAGAAGAAATTAGAGAAATTTATTTAATCAGAGATAGAAACATTCAACTCCTACCTCTCACTATATCAAGAGTTTCCCAAATGACCATCCGTTGACACTACAGAACCTCTGAACTTCAGAGGAACTAGGAAAGAGAAACAAACAGAAATAAAAGGGAGGTGTTGTTAAGGGGAAAACAATAAATTGTTTTCCTCAAAGCTAATATTCTTTTTAGGAGACCAAATTTATCATTGTTTCACTCAACTTAGCAAACACCAGACCTATAAAAAAGGATTTTAAATGCAAGTAGAAATTGCTTAATATACCCAAACTGGCATAACTGCAAGAAACAAAACACTTTAAAATTAGTGCTGCCAATTAGAACACCACAATCCTTCAGTCAAAGGGCAACAAGTAACCACATCAGTCCTGCTAATCTTTCTGATACCATCAAAATGGGGGGTTTCAATTCATCTTCGCTGCCCCAGCAGCTCCCTTCCTTCCAGAGAAGGTGGTGTCATTCACAGGAAGGGAAGCAGGACATTCCTGCCACCACCATGTGTGTTTGCAAGAGTTGGCCCATGCCTCAAATGAGTGGTACCAGAACTTTGTGGCTGATTTACACTTCTGTAATTAAATCACAATTCACCTCAAGGAGAAAGTGCATCATATTCAACCAGGTAAAATTTCCCTAAGACCCGTAAACTCTTCACATACCTGCCAAGTCCACTGGAGTAAATACACACAGCAACTAGGGGAAACCAACCTGTCCCTTACCTCATGAAAATGTAGGGACAAGAACAGAAAACATTTCAGCACCCTCTGCCTTCTCTGTCCACAAACCAGTGGGCAGAGAAGTTTGTCTTCCCAAACCAGTGTCCACAAAACATCCAGCACTCTGACAACATTCTCATTAAAGGAAGCTAATTCCCTGCCACTGGTACATGCTAAGGCATGCCAGTAGCAACAAGGATTAGGATGCTTTAGCAGGTTTGAAATGGCCAAGAGATATCCTGAAGTGTTAATTTTTATGTTTGCTCTATCACCAATATCCAGAATATTCTCTCCTGCCGAGCAATGCACCAGATGTGCTCAAACTGTGCCTTGCTCCCACTAACCAGCATCATCCCTGCACTTTGAGAGATATGGAACAGATCTGAGTGTCTCTGAGGCTGGAGGTGTCCCGAGGTATCTCACATTCCAGGCTGCACAATGGCTTCTGGCTGCAGCCATCTGCAGGCCTGCAGCCTCAAGGTTTTGCTGGAAGAGCCATGGATTATGGCACCTCATTCTTCAAATGAGGGATGTCTTTCAAAGGAAAGGCCTCCAGACACAGATGTAACAGAATGTCATCACAGGGAAGAGATGTAGGCTGAGAATATCCAGCCAAAAGGTTTGAGCTCATTTCAACCCAAGTTCTGAATCCTTTGGCGCCTTTCAAAGCTTTTACAATACCAAGGTTTTTTGGTACTGATTGGGTTTTGGTTTTACTTTGTTTTTCAGTGTCTGAATTCAGTTCCAGTTAGAGTATTACAGCTCTAAAAATCCTCTTTCAAGATACCACTAAGTGATGTCTCAAAAAAAAAAGCTGACCTCTCTAAAAAATAAATAATAAAAATAGAGGTTTAATTAGCTATGGTGGTACCTTAGCACTGAAACAGAGGGGGGCATTTGCCTTTCTGTAGCTCCAAACAAGCACCAGGACAACACTTCCTTTCCCCTCTGTACTAGGTGGAACAGATTTCCCTTTCCTCCCTTTTGGGCACAGAACTGCTGCCATAGAAATTAATCACCAGAGTCTCACAGTGGTTATCCAGTTTATATATAAGTGATGATGGAACATGAATAGTTTCAAGCACCTGCTATTCATTATGTATTAATCTCCACCTTCTGATTTAATGAGCATTTGTGACAGCTCAATCAGCTCCTACTGAGGGACTTGCACTGTCCCTCACTTTATCCAACAGCTCTTGTGAGGCAGCAAAGCAGCTGGACACAGAAAAATATCCACTTGTCAGTCCTTGCATTCCTCAAGAGTTATGTGAAGCTTCATTATAAACCTTTGAGGTAATTAGAATTAGAGATATGATTAATTTGTCAAATATGAGCTATATAAGCAGTTCACACACTCTCTCTTGAAAATTAACCTTAAGTTCTTATTTTTCTATCAAGAAATATTTGGGAAGGACAAGCAGGGCAATCTTATTCTACTGGAATTATGAGATAAAAAAAGTTTTATTTGTACCTAAGATGGAAGAAAGAGGTATTAAAATAAACCAAATATTATCAAGGCTAAGATTTTTACTGCTAAGTGTGTTTGTTCTCATCCCAGTTGCCTCTTCTAGCAAGCAGTGAAATTCCAGCAATAGAAGCCAAAAGAAGTGGATGAATTTAACTAAGCCCTGACTCCCCAAAGCTGGTTTTGTTTCACGTCTCTCTGGATTTCTCAAGGAAGCCTCTGACCCCACAACACTGATATCCAATGCCATGCAGCATCTTCCTTTCCCATTTTAAATTGGGAGCACTCAAATTTGGACATAGGCTAGGCAAGGTGAGATTAAATTCCTCAATTCAGAGTTAAGCTATCTGATGGCACTATTATGTATTTTTTTCAGTTTCAAAATACTGCCTGCATCCTCTACCACATGAGAAAATCACTTTCACCTGGTACAGCAGTTTTTACCCCTGAGAAGCAGCCTTCTATTTAAAATACAGGTAAAACTGAGCACTAAAGAAATTTATTCTCTTACTGTTCTCTTGGATAACTGAGCTTTTTTAGAATTTTGTTGGTTTGTTTTGTTGCTACATGAAGTACACCCACTCTGGAGAGATGTGTCAGGAAGTTTCACCCTGCTGAAGTCCTTTATTCTGACATTTGAACTGGAGATATACCAAGATCTCCCAAGTAAGTTTTATTCCAAATTCATCTTACCTAGCAATCAAAGTCTGGAGGTTTTAGCTGTTTGTTTGCTTTTTCTTAAAGAGTAGAATTCAGCTCAAAAACTGAAAAATAAGGAGAGCTAAAATCCCAAGCTTGTCTTTAGGCTGGTACTGCAGTCTGTGACATTTGACATTACTAAGAAGAGTCAAGTTGAACTCCAACCTCACAGCCACATCTTACCACAACTGAAATCAAAAGTATTGAGAGCTGATGCCACGCTGGAAACTTCTCCCAAGAAAATGATCTGGTTTCAGAGACTCTAGCTCTGTCTTTAAAGTATTTTATTTATTTTTTTTTCCTATTGATGGCTTTGTTGGTCACATATGGCGCCAGTTCACATCTTGGGCACTCTGTAGTTGGGTTTTTTGGGGGTTTTTTGATAATTCTTAACCCAAGGGCTTTGCAAGCAGATGGGTAGAAAGAAACATGTTTCTAACAGCCAGATGAGCTCATCCTGTGTCATGTGTGATCTCTCACCCTCCCAGATTCAGACAATACCCTATAGACTCTGAATGTAATCCATGTGATGCAAGTGTGTATCACAACAGTTCTCAGAACTGCGGGAATCTGGAACATCTCCTCTTTTCCTGCACTCAGACTGTTGATATCTTGTTGAAAAAGGACACTGTGAGGAGAGACATGCTGCTCTGCAAGACAAGGGGGTAGGTGACAGCTGCATGGTATCCCTGCAAATCCAAACATTTAGGAACAGCTAACCCAAAGCAAGTCATGGCTGTCAGTGCATCTTGAGATGCCCAAGGCAGAGCTGCCAGGCTGGAGCAAATCTCTGCCATCCTTCCTCAGCCTGTTTTATCAACACGTGGAACAGTTTGCTGTCAAAGATGAAGCTGCCAGTGCCAGGATGGTGTGGGAGGGGTACAACCCATGCTCCTTTTCCATGCCCCAGAGCTGTTCAGCCCACCCAGGCACTGCCACAGCTTTCTCTACATGAAGCACAGCACAGCAGCCACTCTGACAGCATCTACTCAAAAGAAATGCTAATTTCCCCCTTAATTCAGAGTTTAGCATCACACAGGGATTTATTGGTACAGAAGTGCTGTAAATAAAGACTACATGCTCCAAATATGGCATAATTTTTCTACCATGAGTGCTACAGAAAAAGGAGTCTTGACTGTAATATATTGGTTAAATATATATAAACATGACAAATATTAATACAAGAAGTGTACTGCAGAAGAGGACTCAGAGCACAGGGAAATAACTCAGTGGATGCCCCAGGGGTGTAGAAAAACCAAGCCATCCCTCTTGAAGTTTGATTATTTAGTTATTAGTTAGGTGGATGCTGCTTTGGACATACCTCTACCAGTGACTCCAGGATTGAGCTGATCTTCATATTTAAGAGAAGTCAAGTGTTTTTAAGAGCATTCAAAAAATAATAAAGGCACATGAGCATCCAGCATGAAATATTTCAACTGTCCCCAGGCATGCACAGAAGCATCTTCATATCTGATTAGCCTGGAAATCTAAAAATCTGACCTCCAGCTTCAACTGCAGCTTTTCTTCAGCTTGGACTATTTACAAAAACTCTCCCTAGTGAGGAATTCCCAGGTATCCTTTGAGCAGGAGGTTACAGTGCACAGCTAACTTGCTCCACATACGTTGAATAATATTCAAAATTCACATTTAAAGAGTGATCAGATATCAGCAATTTATTTGATAGTTATAGAGAGTTTTAGAACAGAGCTTCCTTTTAGAATTTAAGCACCTGATAAAAGAGACAATGTATAATATCTGAAGAGAAGCATTTGGAGACTGGGGAAGAAAAACAACAAGTCTAGGGATGGGACAAGGATGGCTTTCTACAGAAAATCCAAGTGTTCAAGAGAAACACTGGCAGGCAGAAAGCAAGGAGAAATGTGTGGAACAGATGAAACTACGTGTGGATTTACCAGTCTCCTAAGATCATCCCTACTGGAAATTCACTGCTCATCTGCAAGAACAAGGGATTATTTGACCATAGCTGGATAGAAATCAAAACCCTCAGGAACATGGTCTAAAAAGCAGGACAACATCACTCCTGATATTTTTCTATTTTGCTCCTTACCTAACAACAGTAGGAAGACTGGACCCACTGTGTCTTTGGACTTCCTATGGAATACAGAGATTATTCTGCAAGTGTTTGGAGCTGCAGAAAAGCCTGTAACAGCTGGAATCAAATTGAATGACAAGCCATGGAAAGAACACCCTGATGCATGAAATAAAGATGAGAAACAGCACAAGGTCTCAGACAAGGGCACTTGAAGGCTTGTGAGACACCACGAAAGGAAGATCTCAGGAGAGATGCCCAGGTGAAGGAGCAGCCCTGGCAGGAGCTGGCTGTGCTTGAACAGGCAGCTCTAGGAGAGGCTGCAAGTGGTGTGGGGTTTGCCTTCCAGCAGCAACTTTCTCACAGCTGCACAGGAAAATAGGAAAAACCCCAAATTTCACTCTAAATGTCTCTAGCTCCTTATGAGGATCATGCTTTTTTCTAACAAAGACAAGCAGAATTTATGTATTTTTCTTCATACCAAAGCAATAGTACAAGGCTTTACATAAGTGTTTAGATAAATGTTTGTTAGTCTTACAAGTCATAAGTGATGACTAAACCCAGATGAGAAGTCTTGGCAGAGAGCAGCAGCCAGGACTGAAGGAATGTTTCACCAAAAAGACAATAATAAGCATTTTTGTTTGCTTTAGTTCAGTGGATAAGGCATTCAGGGATATTTGAAATCTTTATTCAGATCCCTGCTCTACTTTGCTGTGCCCAACACACTGGGCTCATCTGCAGGATTGTCAGTTCTGATGTAGATCTTGTTATGAGCTTCTAAAACAAAACCTTAACTGAGGTGGTTTGGGATAGGCTTTTCATCAAAATATATATGTTTGTGGTGAAGTTTGGTGTTGGGGAGGCTTTGCTCCAAAAATATAGTTTATCCCTCAGAAAAGGAGTCTCCACATTGATCACCCAGGGGCTAGAAAATAAATCTGTGCAAAGTGTAAATTATCCAAGAAATCAGATTATCTTCTAGATAATACAAACAGATATACCTTTTTCTATTTGAATCATTGGGTAAAAGTAGAAAATTATGGATATTTGACACACACAGAAGTAACAAGAATGGCTGAGACCTGCAGGGTTATGGTTGCTGTGCCATAGTGCAGCAAGTCAGGACAGTTATTTTGATTTCTGCTTTTCTAAAGTGTTCTTTTCAGGCAAGAAATCAATGTTTTTCAAAAGTGAAAAGCTGAAAAGAAGTTCTTCAAATGTTTCATTTTAATTACAAAACTGCATCCTTCCTGATTTGGAATGAATATTGTCATAAATTCATTTCAGTGTCTGTCACAGCATGTTTGGGGGAAAATTTACTGCTGTTATAGATAATTTTTACAATGATTTCACAGCATTTTCTTGAAGATGCCCTCTCAGACCAAGTTTTCAGGGTTTCATGTTTTTAAGGCTTTTGTTTTTTAAAAGTATAGGAATTTCAAAGCAGCAGGAATAACCCTCAGTGTTGACTTCCAAAATCTACCACTGAATCACACAAACTCCAGATAAAACTATGGATGCCACAACATTCCCTCCAAGCCTTTCCCACTGTCTAGTTGAAAAACCACAGCTTGCAGAGAAACTAAACCCAGTGGGGTGGGTGTCTTATTTTAAGTCTGAAATGCACAGTAAAAAAACCCCTTTTACTTATGTTTATTTATAATGACATTGATCAAACCAGCACTGGGGATATGTATAAAATCCACATTGTCATAGGTAAAATAGCATCAAAAATCAAATAATAAAACCTGGGATATGGTTTTGAACATAGAGAGTTGATTTAAAGCTGCACAGCTCCACAGCCACACCATTTTCTGAGGCACATATTAAATTCTACAAACCAAATTTGTCATTGTCTTAAAGTGCATTCTCCTAATTATGCTCCTGTTCAAAAAATCTTATTAGAGCTTTGTGAAATGTGTATAGTGCAAATGGAAAAATTAAGAGAAAGAGACATTAAATGTAAGACCAAATAAAAGGTTTTCTCATGAATAGTTAAACTGACTGTATTTAGTTTGCTTTTCTGTTTGTGTGTTTTTCTCTTAGCAACAAGGGGGAAAGCAGCCTTTTAACCATAAGAAACCATAACTGTAAGAGCATAGAAATTGACATAGAAAATAGGATATCTGAAACTACCTACAACAAATCACTTACACTGTTTAGGCTACAAATTGAAGATATCCCTCTAACTTTGAAAGAACTCAGATTTGTGTAACTACAAACAAACATTTGGAATTGTATTTTAAAGACATTCTTCCCAGAAAGCTTTACATGTGGAACACATTCAAATCCTAGGAAAACCCTGAGGACTTTTATTCAGACTATTTCCAACTCAGTGAGATTATTCATTTATTTAAAATTAGTCACCAGTTTATGTATTTGCAGAAGTGAGTGTGCATGAAAGATTTCTTACATCCCACTGAAATACAGACATCTCTGCAGCAAGACAAAGCTGTTCACAAGCTCTACACCACAGAAGAAATAAAGCCATCAGGTTCAAGGAAAGCAGAACACAACAGCCTAAATTAAAACTTCACCAGGACTAGATTTTACATCGTTTCCCCAGGCAAAAAGCACAACACAAGCTTTTCAGCAATATGTTCACAAGTCAAAACTTTGCCTCTGCATCTCAGATGTGGTTTATCTTAATTTAGCAAACCCCAGAGGAGAGTGCCACTGATTTGATTAGCATCACCTGCATGGGATGAGATATGGCACAGCAAAGCTGGGAGGGGAACGTGCTCAAACATTTCCCAACCCAGGGGCTGCAGAATTTCTGAGTAACTAGAGGAGGTAAGTTTTACTAAAATATTAGCATACAGCTGACAGAAAAGAATAACCCTCTGAACTTGTTATCATCCTGTAAATCTCAGGCTGGGAATGACTGCCATGTCCTGTTAGGCAGGTCTCACACAGCCCTAAAGTCTCCCAACACCTCACCACAGACTGGTGTGATGAGAAGCTCCAAGGTAGTGCTGGACTCTGCTCTTCACAAACATATTCCAAACAAGTATTTGTTGGAAGTAAACCACCAAGGAAAACATGCCCACCTTTGCACCTTCCAGCATGGCATGGAAATTAATGACCCATGAGTTGGCAGCACACCTTCTCCTTCCTTGAGGTTGGAATAACCCAAGTAAACCATGGCAGCAAAGTGCAAAACAGGGTTTTAACAAGAGACTTCCCAGAGCATGGAGATCTCCAGCAAATCCCTTTTTCTTAATCTCCATTACTGTATAACCAGCTGCTGTTTGTGAGCTTTCTGAGGAAGCTCTTATCAGGTGGGGGAAATCAAGGGTCAGAAAAAGAGCTGGGCACTGCTTAAGCCTCTCCCAGGTTTTCTTTCCTCCATCACCATGCTAATCTCAGCCTGAACGTTGCCCACAGGTGAGAGCCAAGACCCCTGCAGTTAGGAGAACAAAAAGGCAAAGCAGATTAGGATCTTGAAGCAAATGGGGAAAGCAGGTGGAATTTGCTGCAGTGGCTTGAGGGGTCAGTATGGCTTTAGGAGGACAAGTCAGATGATTTAGCTGACAGCAGGCATGGGGTTGTCCCTGCCCTTTTTGCTGTACAAACTTCAGTGGGCTCTGGGAACCTTGCAGCATCACCAGGACTTGGGCTGCTCTTGAAAACCTTGACTGAGCAACACTTAAGGCTGCAAAAAAGTTGTGTACACCCAGCATTAAGCAGCATTTAAGACACACCTGCAGGAGCTGTTTGTAGAGCCAGAAGAGACCAGCAGGTGCACCTGTACTGTCCCTGCTCCTGGGCAGCATCTTCTCAACAAAGCACCTTTTTTTGCAGGATTTGTGGAACAATAACTTCCTCCCACAGCCTACAGCAGCTTGGTCTAAGTAGTTCTGCACACTGAGCTACACTATCAGTCTTGGAAGAGATACATTACCACAGAAATGTGTTTCCTTTTAGCAAACTGAATTTCTCTTGTCCAATTTCAGAGTGGAAATAGCTGCTTTCATTCTGGATTTTCAGTTTGACTCCAGCCCACAATTAAACTGTGTGTAGATTTGAGCTGTACAGGCTTATTGGAAGTGGCAGGCTCTGAAGGACTGGTGTGACTCCAAGTTTGGGAAATAACCACACCCACTGTGGCATCCTGCCACATCCAGGGGACCTTGGAGCCAAGTGTCACCAGCCCCTCTAACCTAAATGAGCCTCACACTGTGCTTGGGCAAGCCCAAAACAATCAGTGGTACCTGTGAAGATCAAGAGGATCAGCTGATCCAGAATGCTGGAGTTTACATTTCCTGGAGGGTTTTTGCTCAAAAAGCTGACTGCATCTTTGGCTTAGGTAAAACAACAGCTGATCCCTGCTGGTGTCCTGCTGTGGTACACACACAGAACGATTGCTTTAGTCCTTTTGGAAACCAGATCCACCTCGTTCCCCCTCATGCATCCTGGAAACAATCCCATCACGGAGGAATTCAAGACAGGGAGGCAAAGAGCATGAGCACAGGGTCTGCAGGCTTCAGCCACAATCTCTTTGGGGTTAATTTGTGACCTAGAGAATAGAGGGAGTGGGATGTAAATCCTGGATGCCCTATGAAGGCATCATCACTTGATACAATGGAAAATGATACAAGGCTGCTTCATGAGTGCTGGGGCTTCCAGCACTCAGAAAAGGGGAGAGGTAGAGGCAACACCTCTGATGCATTTAAATAAAGCCTTCTATGTTCTAAATTTTAGAACAGGTAAGTTTAGAACTTTTAGTTCTTAAATGTTCTACATCCTGTGTTTAATTCTAAGCTTTGGCTTACAGGCCCAAAGTTCTAAGAATTCCTTGCATTTCATATTTCAACATCTCCCCCTTCTTTTGCACCAAGAACATTCCTTTGATGGCATTGGAGCAGGCAAGGCACAGCTGTAAGTCTAACTATGATGACAAAGCTTTGCCTGCAGTAGGACTGAACAGACACTTATTTCAATGGGAACATAATGAAATTCATCCTTAAATTAGCTATAGTCTGAGGTTCTCACATAGCAAAGCCAAAAGCAGTTAAAGAAAAAGTCCTGAGCAGAAAGTATTTTGTTTGGACAGACAGACAGAGCATATAACCCTACTGCTGCTGACTAATCCTTTTCGTTACAAAACATAAGCTGCAAGTACGTGCAGGAGCAGGTTTTTAGCATGAAACATGGAACTCAAAAATCAACTGTGCACATGGATAGGAGATATTGGAGAGAGAACTGGCAGGATGAATCAGAGGTGGTTTGAAAAACACTTCCAGGACTTGCTTTTAACAAGGCTGACAACCTTTTCATTTCTTAAATGATTGCATAGAGAGCTTTGAAGAAACAAAGAACACTGTAAAAACACATCACAGAGCTAAGTAAACACTCCACCCTAATAGGAAGTCTCTCCCCCCACTTCTGATCAGACATTTTTGTGTGTTTTCAAGGCTGAATGTCAGATCCAGCCTCAGAAGTTCCATTTTAATGGCTATTGGACACATCCCCAGTACCATGCAGTGAGGAACCTTATTCCAAGCAGTGTCGTCACAACAAAAATAAATTCAGTACTCTGGCTTTATGTTGGGTTTCCTGAGTGACATATCTTGGTTGTAAGGTACACAGGAAAATTCAGACTCAAGCTAGTTACAAACAACAACTTAAAAGCCATCAAAACCTCCAAACTGAAAACAAAGCTTCAAAAGTCAGCATCAGACTTACACTGATTTGAATCCTGGGGGTTTGTGACAAACTCACACCCACACCATACATGACCAGCTGCTTCTAAAGTCTGGTGCAAAATACATCAGTTTTAGAACAACTAAACCATCCAACCCCTTTGGATTACTCTTTATTTTGTATTAAAAGAAACTTATGCACTATGTGCCATGTTTTTGTTCACTGAGATCCTCCTGGAATGCCAGTGAAGATTTTTGCCTTCATACCATTGAACATTTCTTAGTGCTGCTTAAACCCTTCTGCACATTTCTGCTTGGGATTGTGCCTACCACTTAATTCCTACCACTTAATTCCTCTGCCAGGCTTGCACCAGGTCTTGGGGCTCACTTCATGTCCAAACCCAGAGTTAACTGCTCTAAAGTGAGAAGGGAGGATCCACTTACAACTACAATAGCCAGAGATATTTTTCCCCCAAGAAAATGGTTAAGAGAAGACATTTTAGTACAATTAAGAGAAGATATTTTGGTACAATTACTACAGGGACAAGGAGCCACACTCCCACAGCAGTCCTCAGATAACTTCTTCACCTCAAATATTAGTCATGCCCAGAAAGGAACATGAACCAAAACATTTGGACATCAAAAGAGTACTGGATTGGAATGTTTTCTCCATTTGTGCGTTTGGAATAGGCAAGATTACTTTTGGCTTGTAGAGTGTGAGAAAGTTCCTTTTCAAAGCTTTTCCAAGAGAGAACAGGAGCAAAAAACACCTTCATGCAAGGAATATTTGCTTCTAGAACATTATGGCAATTGTTGGGAGAGCTGTAAAAAACTGGATGAGCATTAGTGCTCCTAAAAGCAAGATCAAACTCCAAATTTTCTGAAAAGGTCCATCCTTGATAATTAGTGTAATTGGTTTTCAGTTATTGTATGCTTTTGGTACATATGCTTGAAAGTACAACCCTGAAGGCTTCAAAGATTGAAAAATTAGGAAGTGACTTTCCACTGGTTTAGCCAGTGGAGCAGTATGAGCTGTCTGAACATTACCATAACAAACCACCATTACACCACTTAAAAATAATATTTGTCTACTGAAGTTGTCTGTTACAAAGTCATCAACTTCGAGCAGTTTAAAAAAGGCACTAAATTACAGGGTGGAAGTGCTTAAACACAGTTTTATTTGCAGGGAACTTGCAGGACAGTTTTGCTCTTTTATCAGGAGCTGGCAGACAAGGATTTCACATGTTTTTAAGATCCTGGCATGAGTGGATTGTGGCTGATGTGACCATTTATGGCCTGATCCAAACACTACCAAACTTTGCCATTTACTGACATTCAGTGCACTCAGACATTTACCTCTAATCTTGCAAGAGTAGTCCCATCAGCCCTGGTCCCAGTGGGACTGGTTTGTTTTGGTGACCTAAACACCCAGAGCCAGCCAAGTGCCATTAGTCTGGATGTGGGGAAACGTCTTATTGCAGGACTGGCATCAGCACCTACTCCACCCTCCTCACAGCACCCAGAGCCAGGGCAAAATGAGGTAGAAAATGCTGTTTCTAGGCAAGTATCACAAGGAATGCACACAATCTTATTTTCTCAGCCCAAACCCAAAGTTTTATGGCTGATTGGATGGACACTGACTTATAATGCAGGATTTCTCAAGTGTGCTCCTGGGCCACCACACACCTTGTGATCTAGGACAAATTATCTTTGCTGCCTCTGCCTCAGAAGATTTCTTATCTACTTCAAGCTCCTTTGGAGAAGCCAAAGACAGGGAAGGAAGGATACAGCTCATGGTTTATTCATATGGCCCAGAGGTACAGAATTCCTCCCACACTATGACTAACATCAGTAAGCTGTATCAATATCTCCCACCTCCATTATATCTGCAAAGCCCAACATCATCAAGAAAGCTTTAAGTGATGAACTTCACTCCTCTCAGCATGTGCCACTCCCTGTGCATCACAGAGCTCTCACATTACCTTGTCCAAAGAGGAAGAAGCCTTTCAGTGAAAAGATGCAGAAACCAGAGCAGAGAGCTGGCCAAGGAGACAGACGCAGAGCACAGAATATTTCAGAATATTTTAAGTCAGGGAATTAACTCCTCAGTGCTGACTGCAGTATTTTGAGGGCAGCAGGAGGCTGGTTTGCAAGGCCAGGCTCTCGCCTCTCCTGCCATGCTCCAGTGATGTGTCAGCAGGCTGATTTTTAGTCAACACAGCTGAAATGTTTCTTCTTTGCTGTCCCCACTGACGATGCTCTGGAGCAGTCACAGTCAGCTGCTCTGGGATGAGGCAACAGCCAGCTCATCCTACAGCTGGAGAAGGGAGCAGTCACAGCTTCCCCCAGGGCATTCCCAACAGGCCTCAGGTTGGAGAGCACAGTTGCTGGGACAGCAGACCGGGGACACAAATGGCACATGGGGAGAGGGAGCTGCTGGGGTACCTGTTGCTGATTCCCCCTCCCAGGGGCCTCCCCTGTCAAGGGAGACCCTCCTGGAGTGGTTTTGTGTCAGGAAAGAGAGACACACTGGATATTTTCAGTCTTCAGGTTCTTGTTTGTTATTATCTTATCTAGAGTTTTGCACACTGTCCACATCAGGCTCAGTGCACTGGAAAAGCACCGCAAAAATGGCCAACAATCTCTTGTTACAAGGTCTTCTAAGACTAAAGTATCCAATTAAGAACTGACACCTAGGTTATTTCCCCCTTTAACCCAATAACTGATCCCTAAAAGCCTGTAATGCGGATTTTTCCACCGAATTACAAAATGCCACCCAAACCCATGAAGAGGGAGGAAGAAGAAGCATGAAGAAGAAACCCAGGATGACACATTGTGCCCTCCATCTTGCTTCCACCCACAACACACTAAAACTCCCAAAACCTAAATTTCTCACCAAGTGATACACCTGCACTACTCTCTACAGTCTACTTCACACTTTAGTGGGTTCTGGTCTATCTTGAAGTCCAGGAAATTTTTCTATGAATGAGGGTCAAAGTCAGTACTCCCCTGGGGGTCAGGGCACCCCAGAACAGAGAAATATTCCCGGTGCCTGGGCTCCCACACTCGGCAATCATGGACAGCAACAGCTGCTCAGCCTGGAGGTTTCTCTTCAGGTGCCTTCCCTTTCTGCTCACCTTTATGGCTTCCCTCACAGGCAGACTTGGCTAAAAAAGCCCACATGGGACCTCCTCCCCCAATAACCTCACTGGAGCAGCAACTTAAATAAATTCCTGCTATAGATGTTTTCTTCACAGTCTTCACCCAACACTTAAATTCACCCCCCCAGCATCAGACACAGGAGCTCAGCTGATTCCTGACCATTGACACTTGGAATTGGCACACAGTCATTAATCCCAGGAATTAATTCCTGGAAGTCGCATTCTTGGAAGCACATGTTTAACACAGGGTTTGGCATTTCCCCTACCCTGCCATTCAAAGTTTCCTTCTGTGTGTTGGGCATGGTCAAAACTCCCAATTGGAGATTTCAATTTTACTGGAAACCTCCAAGTTAGTTTTCATCCCAAATTTGAGACGTTTTCTGTTTCAACAATTAAATTACCATCTCAGGAAAATGTCTGCTGGAATTTAAAAAAAAAATCATTCTATTTCAATAAAATTGAGGAGGTTTGTTCAAACAATGGTGTTTTGAAGCTTGATAATACTGTAATGCAACATATTCCCAGTGAAAGCATTACTGTGAAAGGAAATCCTTCATCTTTGTTTGCTTACATGACAGAGCTACACCGATGCCAGCGTTTTACCATGAAAGTTTTGGATTTGTTAAAACAAATTTGTTTTGTGTGGAAGCTTTCTGTCAGAAGGCTTCCTCCCACGTGTGCTCTCCAGAGCTGTCAGCACAAGGCTCTGTGGGGCAGTGGGCTCTGGGAAGAGCAGTCAGGAGGTTGCAGACAGGACTCCCAAAAATCAGCACCTCCCCACTGCTGAGAGACCACTCTTTGTGTGTCAATAAATGTTCAGCAGCACAAGCTTTATATTCCTTACACTGACCCCAGCTTCCCACTTATTACTTCAGCTCCATTTTGCATGGTTTTCCCACCTCAGTGATTTTTGATCAATAAACCAAGAAGAAAAAATAACACAAAGTTGTAAATACATGATTTATAAAGCTTCTAATTTCAATTTCTCCTAGCCATGCCTCAGGGTGGTAATTATCTAGGCAATATCTCCATTGAAGACACCAATTTGCTGCCCTGCAGGTTTCAGCCAGGTAAGAAGAATGCTCTGTGTATCCATAAATCATATTTCTAGCCAGGCTTTTGAGAGAGATACATAACATCTAATGAATGGTTGCCTTTTTGTATCTTAGGACTAAAACCTTAAAATGTGTATGTTCAAAGAAGTGATGGCAGATACTGCTCTCTACTCTTGTATTTATCATTAAATGTTTTGAAGAGGTAGATCTCAGACATATGCAAAGGAATTAACTGCACTGATAACTTTCCAGTGAGTGGAAATTATGTTTGTTCAAAAGAAGCCTTGATATTCCAGTTGCAAAATTAGCAAATAAGCCAGAAAAAAAAAGGCAGAGCAAAAAACTAAAGGGATGGCCAAGAAAGAAGAAATAAACAGATATAGGAGCAGTAATATTAAGATTGGGAAGATTCAAATAGTGGAAGGAAAATGAGGACTATTGGGTCACAGCCTGCAGCCTTTCTGCCTCTGCCATGGGTGTGGTGCAAGGAGAATGCATTTCAGCCCAAGTGTGGAAAATGAGAAATCTTCTGCCTGGGTGTAAAGCCAGAGGCAGCTGTAGGGAGCAGGGATAATGTGTGGGTGACCATGGCCCAATCTCCCAATTATCTCCTGACAGGGAGATTTTAGTTTGCCATCACTGCAGAAATAGCACAAGCTCCAACTGTGTTGTTCCAGCCTGCACTCACAATACTCCAAACTGACTCTCAACACAGACTGGACTTTCAGCTGGTTAAAAAAAAAGGAATCATACTGAATTCTATCAAGCTTGTAACCTCCCCAAGCTGTGAACTGAACACTTTCAAAAGCCTGACACTGATAACCCACCCCACCACCTGGCAGCAGGTCAAAAAATTCATTTCACCATGGGGGAGAGCTGCAGGGTGAAGCCCAAAGACACTGATGGCTGCAGCTGAGTGCAGCACAAGCATCTGGAATTGCCTGGGCTGGAATAAAAGCACCAACATGGAATTTCAGCTTAAATGGGTGAAACTCAACGTGACAATGGTTCACACTTCACTTCCTGTTGAGCCCTTAACAGCCAGCCTTGTCAGAGCTGTAGAAACCAGGATCAAGGCAGGGTGAGGCCATAGATCTCCAGGAAGGATCCTAGAATGTCACAATATATAGGAGGTATTAGAATTGGTGATTTGGTTTATTTCTTGCCCAGTCTTGGGATAAATTTCCCACCAGCTTGTATGATCACAACCACCAGCAAACAGTCATGAACTTGGACAAGACTGCAGCACAGCTCCTTGTTCACAGATAACCCAGATGGGAATTACCCAGCTCATCTCTAAGAAATTATTTAAAATACAGCCCATCACCTATTTAATTTCACCAGATACAGTTCCCCAAACACGCAGTGAACAACAGGAATGAGAAGAAATAGTGATTTGCATTGGGACTTCTCTCTGCCTGTTACACAGGGACCAAAAGCATACAAGACAGGTGGGTCTGTGAGTGGAAGACAGAAGAAATAGAAGGATTCCTCTAACCCATAACTGCTCCAGCTGCTCTCTGTGCCACCCTCCATAAACAAGCCAGTCTCTGTCTCAGCCTTGACTTCTGGGCTTTGCTTAAAAAGGGAAGTATCACTCCGTCTAGACCTCCATACAAAAGCACTTTCAGTGGTTTCTGCTGAAATATTAACACTTCTCCATATAAGAAAACAAGACTTTCACCATTTGCCTACGAGAACAAAGGACTGAGTTTAATTTTTTTTAACTGCTAGAATTGGGATAATTGACAAAATATTGTAAACTATTTATAATCTGTGCTTCTTTTTCAAAGGAATTTATTTCATTGTCATGAAGGCCACAAACTGAAGAATTTTTTTTTCATGACATAGAAATAAACTTCATTTTCTTCTGTTTAATAACAGCAAGTTTTCCAGCACTGTGAGAAAACTCCATTAGCTTGGCCAGGGAAAAGGCAAGAAAAAAACCCCCCAACATTTGTAAAGCTCTTTCTCAAGAGCATCATGGGCAATCTTTCTGGTGAATCAGTATCTCCATGGTCAATCATTGACCATCCATTTGCTCATTTCCCACACACAAGGACATGTTGTCTTCAGGCTTCTATACCATGAATGTTCTCAGCTTTTCCACATGAAAACATGGAGAGATGCTTCTGAACTCCTATATTTATACAGCTTTTTTGGCTCTTTTGCACATCAGCACCAAGAACAGTTATCTTACCTGCAGAACTCATGGAACTACACTGAAAAAATGCCATCAAGACTACCCAAAACTTGATGAAAGGCATTACCTGCTAAAAGCTTTGAGGCTGCTCTCTTTGCTCAGTCACAGAGCTGTAGCTGAGCACTTGTTGATATCAAATATAAGTTTATGCACAGGAAGGCATTAAAACAGAGCACAGGAAAAAACCACCACTAAATCACTTTCATAATTGGCCTTCACAGGGGTTTTTAGCCAGTCAGATGTATTAAAGCAAGCAGGGCAAAAGGAGTGCAAGGGTTTATTCCATTCACCCCTGGTTAGTACCAGCAGAAAACACAGACAGCACTAAAACCAGCAAGAGATTCAATATTCCCTATTTAAAACATCCTCCTGGGCATAAAGGAGATTTAAATAGTCAGCTCAGCTCTCTGCAATACTTTTGAATTTTTAAGGAGTGGTGCATAATCAGAACGAAGAAAACAGTCAGCATCTAAAAACCCCCTTTCACACACAGACAGCAGATTCTGCAACACGAGTTGTTCTCCAGAAAAAGCTCACTGTGGGAAGTTTTTATACTTTTGAGCCTGGAGGAAGCTTCATGGGAGTTAGATGAAGCAATAGAAAGCCAGGGAAAAGGGACACCATAGTCTGTTCCAGGGACACCTTTTCCAAACCAGGACCCACAAAGAACTTTGTACCAACAAGGACAGCACCTAGAGAAGATTCTCCCTTATAAAATAGCAGCTACAGAGCTTCTCCTCAATTTAGAGGTTGTGAACAGCAACCACGTGGTGCTTACCATGGAATCTACCTGGCGTCCTCCCCTCATCCCTTCCAGTTCCCACCCCAGTAATGAGCTCGCTAATGAGCTAACTAATGAGCTAACGCCGGGCTCCAGGCTGACAGGAGCTGAGATTCATTTATTTCTCCCTTCCTTTTGAAACAACTGAAAAGGCCCAGTAAATTCAAAGCTTAATTTGTTCAAATTTTGTTCAGTACACGCTAAAATTTTGTATTTCAGAGGCAAAGATTCAGTGCCTCTTGCCCTGCTCTCCCTTGGCTCTGCTGTCCAAGCCCTGTATCATGCACGGGGGTTTGTCCACCTAAGCCATGCCAAAAGGGCTTGAGAAAGAGGAACATTTCCCATCAAAACTCTGCTTTGACTAGATATTTCCAACCAGTTTTCCTTTACCCCAAATATATTAGAGGCAGCAGGAAGGGGCTCTCTGTTTCAAATCACACTCCTCACCCAATTTATTTTTCATCCTATTTATCCATTTATTTCTAATCACACCCTTTAGAACCATCAGTGTTCCTCTTATTAATATTTACAACCCATTTGATTTTAATTATCACTCATTTACAGGAAGGGCGTGGTGAAATTAAATTGTAATTTGTGAACTGACAACTCTCATTTGCAAAGGAAAACAGCTGTACAGCCAGATTTTTCACCATCCCCTCACTAAGAAAAGCTGGGAAAGAGAAATCCAGCAAGGAAAATGTATGACAAAGCTTTATTAGTTCTTCTGGACACTGCTATCACCTTTTAAGCAGCATATCCATCTCCCAGAGGGATGGACAGCAAAACTCTCCCTGTTTCAGTGGCACCAAGGTTGATTGCGTGGCTGGAAGGGAGCCACAGATGATATTTCCAGGTCACTGCTGCAGGAGCATCCCACATCATCTGCTACACAGATGTGTCCAGATGTGGGGGGGGCAGCCTCCTGGTCTGAGGCAGGCACATTTTGGAGGAAGGCAGCTCCCAGGCAGGGCAGGGTATGGCAGCAGACCCTCACCTCCATCAGCAGCTTTATCATGAACTTTTTACATGTAGATCATATGTAAATTTTCTAGAATGTAAATTTTCTAGGGTCAATAGATCATGGAAGATATAGAAAGGGAGTTTTGTTAATCTGCAGACAAAAATACCAAAATGTGCTCTAGGAAGGGCCAAAGGAAGGCTGCACAGGAGCCCATCCCATGGCTGCACAGACAAAAGGGCTTTGAGAGGAAAATGTATCCGCAGAGCTGCAGGAATGATTGCTTCCAGAAGAAGGTAGGAAATCCTCACCAGAGGGAGGTCTGAGGCCACTGACTCATCTGGTGCAAGGCAAAATTACTGCTTCACAGTCATAAACCGTTTAAGTTGGAAAAGACCTTGAAGATCATCAAGTCCAACCACTAACCCAGCAGCACTTCACATCAGTGAAATTATGCTGATTTGCAGAAGCAGATAGTCTGTGTCTAATGAAGTTGCACAGACAAGTTTTCTCAGCCAGCATTTTCCCTCAGAGTCTCCAAGAACTTGTGTGTCCCCCTCAGATTGGTTGGTGGGTTTATTATTTTAGTAACATTCCCCACCACCCCATGGAGGAGAGTTGAAAGTTATCTGGGAAATATGCATTTACTCTCAGTTAGAATCAAAACATCAGAGGCTCTGCATCAGACAAACAGACACTCTGGAACCAAATTTGTCACATTTCTCACAGACAGTCCTTGCAAGTAATGCTATCAAAAAATGTTACCATTTCTTGCTATTTTAATGGTTCTTTCAACATCTGGTTATTTTCCTAAACACCCCAACTTCTGCGTAACATGGCAAAAGACTGGTCCTGTTGTTAAATTCCTGTTTCTTTTTTTAAGATACATAATAAAGCTGGAATCTAATCTAACATCTTTAAAGATGGGAAGGAGGAAGAACAGGATTTTCTGAGCCAGCAATGTCCCCAGAGCAGGAGCATCAGGATCGGAGGGGATTTCTGGAAGTCACCTGGCGCAACCTGCCTCCCCTTCTGAGGAGGGACAGCTTTGCTCAGGTTCTTAGAGGCCTCTTCTAGGCAGGGTTTAACAGCTCTAAAGCCACTTCAGCTATTGCAGGAAGCACAGAGACACCTCAGAGTAAATGCAGGGAGGCAGGGGAATAAGTCCATTGATGGGAAGGTATAAGAAAATGGATGGAATTGTATCTAAAAAGCTTATTATTTCTTTTCTATCAATCCTACCCAGGATAATGACCATGAAATTGTTTTCTGAGAGTTCACAGATTCATGGAGCTCCTGTGGCATGTCACCTCTGGATCTCCACACCATTATAATCCAGGATTCTCCAAAGACCTCTTCTGTGCCGTCAACACCTTTAATTTTACCATTCATCTCAATTTATTTAGCAGTTTTCTTAACAGCTGAGCTTCTAAAGACACAGAGCGCTAGAACAATGTCGACTTTCATGGTGAAAAACCCCTGCTAGATTGTGGAGGAAAGCAGAACAGAGAACCTTACAGATTCCAAGGCCACAAGTCAAAAGCACCCCCAATTAATTTTATTAGTTCAACACGCAGTGAAAGCTGGTTTGCTACCGAGCCACGTCGGATATGGGGATTCTCAATCATTTCCCCATTAGCGGAGCTTTCATAACATCTCTCCTGGGCACATTCAGACTTACTCACACCTGAGCTCACACTTCAATCTTTCCTTTCAGTCACAAGATCTCTCTCCCACTCAACAATTTATTGCTGACTCTTACAGTGACAAAATTATCCTTGACATTTCTGCCCTTCTGGTGCAATTGCTTGGCTTTAGTCAGCGGGTTCAGAAGTCGAGGGGACAGGAGGATGATGGCCTAAGGAAACAAAGTGTGGGCGACACAGCTAAAAAGATCTCACAATCTGTAACCCAGCCTCATCTTTCCTAGGGATGTGACTCCCTCTTGAAATGACTGCTTGCGAGAAGCAAGACTCAGAGCAAGGCTGAGGCTGAGGGCAGAATTTATCACAAGGAGGCTCAAATGGGAAATTTGAGTGTTATTTTAGCATTATTGTATGGGTGCATAGATAGATAATGTTTTATCTTAGGAAGTGGGAGGCATGGGGAACATCGCTGAGAGCATGAACACTTCTTTAATATATTAAATACAGGCATGCTAAAAAGGCAGATCACCCCACGTATTATTGAATTAAAAAAATAAATACTGCAAAGCTTTATATCCTGGTTTCCTGTTGCTCAAGAGACATTTGTGATGAGGTTTCCAAGTAAGCAGTGTTTCACAAGCAGCTATCTAATTCTAGCTGCTGTGTCATGTAATAGAACAAGACTTTCTTCAGAGTGTTGGACTCACCACCCATTTCTCTCAACGAAATTTCCTACAAATCCTTCTCCTTTTTTTTTCTCTCTGCTAGCAATTCTGCCCTTTGTGTCTGAGTGAAGTTTCTCTACCAAGAATGAAAACCCCTGTCTTTTCTATGATCCCCTCACTCTTATTCTAATAAACACCTACTGCTATTAATCACTAGCTACCTAATTAAGCACTCTGCTTAATGTCTTGTGGTTGGAAAGCAAAATGTTATTGCCTGGATTTTTTTCCCTTCCACTTTGGAAAATGTTTAGCTTTTGTCCTATCCTGACCCTGCTTTTTGCAATTATTTTTGCCATATAAAAAGCAAATTCCCAAATCCTTGTTCTCAGAAACTTCTAAGGGTCCCAATGCCATGAACAGAACAATGTCTTGCTGCAGGAAATGGGGTAAATGTCCCCCATTTTCAGACATATTGACTGCTTTCATACTTCTATCAATTCATCCATCATTTAATCCAATTAAGAGTCACTCCCTGGAGTTTTACGATCTCCAGTGTACTCATCTCATCCCACCTCTCTGATCTTGTGTTATCTTGGTCCACCAGAGACTCAGTGTATTGCTTGCACTTGTAATTCTGCTCTGCCTAATTCACCCCAGTGGAGGATTGTTATTTCATTTGTGTGGGTCCATCTCTTCAGGATCATTCCTCCTGAATCACTTCCTCTACAACAAACTCTTTTTTAAAAATCAGGCTATGTAAGAACTGATGGTAAAGCATTTTACAACATGGTCTTAGAAAGACCCACAGGGAGAAAACAGTTGTATGACAGTTCTTGTCAACAAGAACTCCACTTAAAATTCATGTTAATGGACCCACACAACTTCATAAAGCCAGATTTGGAGGCATTAAGGAGACCTTTAGTGGTCAACACCAGCTGAATGTATTCCAGCCCCAGAACACTGAGTAGGCTGTGTAAATGGCCTCTGAACTGCTAAATTACATGGCATTGTTTTTACTGAATGATTAAAACACTCCAACACCCACAAAGAACTTCCAAAAAAGCTGAGCAAATGCTTTCAGAGGGTGTCATGCTTTTTCCTTTCCATTTTTCAGACATGCTCTTTTCCAGTTTTGTAACTGTTGTAAATAAAAGTGGTCGGACAGATGTTTGGAGAAAGCAAAGAAAAGGGGTCACACAGCCAATTAAAGCAAAATCAGCCTGTTCAGAGCTGAAGATATGGCTCCCAGTTTCTCTTCAAAAATAAATACAGATTCATGTGGCTTTATTTCACTGAGCACAACCCAAACTCATTTTACAATGTCTTCTGAACAGAATGAAGAGTAACGAGGCATCACCCAGAGAAGGAAGAGCACAAAGGAAAGAATAATAATGGAGTAGAAAGGCCAGAAATCCTTCTAAAAACAAAGCACATCATTAAGGGAGAAAAAAGCTCCATTAAACATAATATCTGAGACAGCAGTGTTTTTTGATATTTTACGCTAGCGCCATGAGGCCTAAAATGACAATCAAGAATTCTAAAGCATGATGTTTTGTAAAACAAACTACAAGACAGAAATTGCCTTGAAGTATTTACTGCTTCAGCATGGAAGGCAAGAGGCAGAGGAAAAGAAAATCCAGGCCCCGAAGAGTTGTAGGAGAGGGAATGGGAACAGCACACTTATTCCCCTGACACCAGTTAAATGTTCAGTGCAACAACTCCCTAGTCTGTTATTTTCCTTCAGGAAGAATAGATCTCAGCCACTTAAGAAGTGTTTTTCATTTAAAACTATTTTTACTCCAAAGCCTGAAGTGCTGTTTTGTAAACCCATCAGGCTGGTCTCTCACCAGTGACATTTTGAGATCAATAAGGAAAATAAGAAAGGCAGCAGGAAGGAATTGACAGGAGGCTACCCCAGGACACAGGAGCGGTCCAAGAAAGCTGCACTCCTGTGGTCACAGAGACCAAGGTTGTCCCAAATCAGGAGGTGCACAGACAGGATTGCCAGCTGGGCTCTCCTGAGGTGGGAATCAGTGTCATGGTGACATGACCTTGGTCATGCCACAGTCACAGTTCTCAGCTGCCTTTCATCACCATTTACAATCAGCCATCAAGGCAGGGTATTCCATACTGGAATGTTCCTGGAAACACTTGGCATTCCCACAGCACTGAAAACAGGGCTACGGAGGAGACAGGATATTTTGGGAAAAAAACCTTCTAATCTTCATCAACTCCAACTGGTGCCCACCAGGACAGAGCTGAAAGTGAACTGGCACCAGCTGAACCTCTTGACACTGAATAGCAGACTTTGAAGAAATAGAAGGGAAGGGAATTTTGGTATCCACATGGCAAGCATGAAAATAACCCCCTTTGTACCTATATGCAGCAACAATGCCCCGCTCTAACAACTGAGACCAACACTGAGTTGTGTCAACATATGACTCAGAAGAGGAGGAGGAGGAGGAGAAGAAGATGGAAAAACAGACCAAAGGAAGGCAAGGCTGCTGGAAGAAAAGCAAACAAAACCAGCAGAGAAAGCAGCTGTGTTCTGAAGGGAGCGTGTGCGACTTGGAAATCGGTTAAATTACGGGGAAATTCACCTTTCATACTTCCTAATGCTCCCAACAAGCCTGCCTCACATTCTCAGAGGGGGCAGGGGAATGAAAAACATACTTGGGGATAATTAAGCAAACATGGGATGATTAAGAAGGTAAAGCTGCTCTCCCTTCGATCCAAACCACCATTCCCAGCACCCCAGCTCAGAGCACATTCCATCCTTATTTTTCAAATCAGCCCACTCCTGAGCTCCCAGCTGCTTCCCTAAGCAGGGAATACAGCAGGTTGTGCAAGCAAGAGGGACAGAAGTCCAACCATGCAGGCAATCCATCAGGAACTGATAAACCCCATACAGGTATGGGATTTCAAGGGAAGCAGGCCCATTCCTACATGTTACAACTCCTATTTAAAAGAGCAGGGCAACAAATGCCAGAGATCTCACGTTTCCACCATTTTAAAGATCCTGAAAAAATAGAGGCAATTGTTTTTTTTATGGTGGCCTCCCTGAGACTGCAACACAGAAGCAGCATTTAACAGATTCAGGGACATACCTGTGCAGAGAGTTAGCCCCAAGTCATTGGAATTTCTTACGTGTCACCGAGGCTCAGTACAGACCTGTGTTTGAGGTAATAAACCAGCAATCTGACTTTCCAATCAGAGCAGACTCACATCCAAGGCATTTCAAAAGCCCTGCAATTTCAGCATTTATTTTCATTCCAAATTGAATATTGCTTTTCAAGATTCTGATCAAAACAGAAGCAATCTGACTTTCATAGCAGATTTTAAAAGAAAATTTTCTTTAAAATTTTTTAATTAGCATAAATTTAAAAATCAGATTTTCTGCCTTTTTAGGGGTATTTGATATTATTAAAATGCTGGGTGTGATTGTCTGGGAATTTTGTGGGCATTTTGCTTACATTTCCAGAGTTCTGACTTGGAGGATACAGTACCTTCCAACAGCAAAATATTTCATAGTGGCATTTGAGTCCCACAGATTCTCACCCAGGACTGCACTCAACAGCTTGTGTCATGAAATATTTTGAAGTAATAGCTATTAAGTTAAGCAAAAAGAAATAATACAGATTCCTAAGAGACACACGGGGCATTGCCCAGCACTTTTGATGTCACCTAATGACAATGGCATAGGATAAAATCCACTAAGGAGGCAGGAAAAGTCAATTTAAGGGGATCTTCCTGCTTCTCCCAGGAGGCACCACTCTACATCAACAGTATCTCATCATTAAAAAACCCATCCCATTTGCCACAATCGTAGGAGTGAAAGCCCACAACCTTGGCATAGTTTCAAATGGGATTTCGCCTGCGTATAATTTCACTTGTGGTTTCAACCAGAAAAAGTTGCTGTTCCCCTCTTGTTCCTGTAAATGCTGCTCTACAGGGATGGATATAGTGGATATGCTGCTTCATTCCCCCTGATCCTACTTTCTCCTGAGTGATTATTTCCCTTGAATAAGTGTTTCCACCAAGTAGTTATTCTAGTGAATAATCACCCTCGTGAATAAATAAAGCACTTCAGGACCTTACAGGGTGGAGCTGTGGAGCACTTCTCCCATCCCAACTGTGGAACAGCTGGAAGAGCTGTACCCTTGGCCTCTCTGCTGACCCCTTCATTTCAAGCCTCTTTCAGAGCTGCCTATGATAAGAACAAAGCTCTGTAAGAGACATCTCATGAATAGTGAGGTCCTTGGTGCAAGCCTTTCTGAGGAATTCCACCCACTCTGTTCCAGGCAGAGTGGCTCCTCTGGAATCAATTAAATGACTCCCAACTGCACCAGCTAAAGACCTGGTCAGGTTATTCTCGTTCCTGCCTCTTTGCCCCAGCTCTGCAGCAGAGGAGCTCATGCCTCCACAAACACCCTTGATCATTCTCTCCGTGAAATCTGTCTCTGGCTGCTTTGCCCTGCTTTGTCTACACAACATGTTGAAACATCAAGGTATTTGCATTACCAGGAAAGTCTTGGGTGTGAAAGGAAATTTTAATTTCCTCCTTAGCTGAGCACTTTACAATATGTGTTTTAATAAAACAGAGAGAGTCAAATTATTGCTAGTAAATGCCAATGCGCAGGAGAATTAATTAGGGCAGCAGCAGTCTGGCTGTGGAGCCTCTCTTGAGGGGTTCACATGCTCAGGACAGCCAGAGCATGGATTCTCTGAATAAATATCTCCTAAAATTGCAAGCTTATGCATTTAATATTGATGCAAAAAATCCCTGCTTTTGAAATCAGACGCATGATACACCAAGGGCCGAGTTTATCTCTGTTCTACAGTATCATCCATCAGCCTTGAAGGAAATGGTGATCCTGATCTGAGGGAGGTGTGTCTGCCAATGTGTCTGTAACCTGGAGGAGATTACAAAATATTTTTTTATAGCTTCCAGTGAGAATAAATCTTGAGAGGTATTAGGCAAGATGGCATAATAGTCCTGCTAATCTTCTCCTCCAGAGATTGGGTTTAGGCCAGTACATAATGGTTTAGTCAAAATAACCCCCAAAAATGTAGAGGACAATCATCTGCTATGAGCTTAGATCCAATAAATACCCTGGGTGTTTAATTATGCATCGTTTTACATGCTGTAATCCCTCCACCAACACCTCAGTGCAGCTCAAAATGCTGTCAGTCATCTTAAGCTTTTGCAAATCCTTCAGCTGACTGTAAGACTGAGACACACTTTTTCTGTCTCTTCTTTCTGTCTGTAGAACTTCTGGACCACCTGCCATAATTAAAAGTCGGGATACAAAATTAGGTGGAAGTGCAGGATGGTGTGGCTCCAGAGAAGGGAACAGGAGTGAGCAGGATCTCATGCCCCTGGAGGCACTTTGGGTGCATGAGAAGAGGCTGAGAGTGCCCAGCAGAGAAGCATCACCATATGGGACTCTAAAGTGAAGGGAAAACTCCCTCCCGATTCATGCAAGTGAATAAACAAACAATTGTTATCCCTACCTGCCTGCAGGCAAGGGGTTTTGGTGTGAGTCTGCTGTTCCAGGCTTGGCCAACGACACAGCCTGTGAAGCTCTTCCAAGGTGATTCAGCCCAGTTTGTTTTGAAAAGCCCCACAAATACACAAACACATGTACAGGAGGCACGTAAACTGCAGCTTGTGTTGGGAGCACAGTCTCTGGGTTTATACACTTCAGCCAGGAAGAAAGGAATTCTTGTTCAAACTTGTTCTGTCTGTTGCTCTGTATGTAAACTTCACATATTTTTGTGGGATGCTACATCCACAGAGAGTAATCAGAATGCATGGGGGGAAAAAAGGAAACATTTGCACATAGTCCAGTTTCCATTTCTGCTTTGCTGCTGCACATTATTAGCACATTGAACATAACTGCTAATGCTCACTTACAATGATTATGAATAAACCATAGTCTCTTTCAAAAATCAAGAGAAAGAAGAGATAGGGTAGGATAAGGATTGCATTAAGCATGATAGTGTTTAGAATTTCTGCAGTCTTGAATGCTCTTTTTTCAGGGACCGACATACAAAAAATGTAAATTATTCCCATTAAAACATTGTTCCCTGGCACAGCTGTCAGGAATAAATAGAATGTAACTAGGACATTTGTGTCTGGCCAAAATTCACCAAAATTTCCAAGAATTCTCAGGGAGAACTCTCAAGGAGAGTGTCAGAATCCCAAATGACCTTGACATCACCTCTGAATCAATAACTTGACATCTGATAGAGACAAGCACAGAATGCTCAGCAATAAAAGGATCTTATGTGCTTCAGCAGCAGAACTCAGGCAAGGAATTAGGGATAAGGAAAACTTATAAAAGATTATAAAAATCAATGAGATGCTGTTGCCAAAAATTAGAATTCTCACTTTGGGCTGTAGGAAAGGAGAAAAGCAGTAGAATAGTACAGGCAAGACTCAGAGCTGATTCCCATCCTGTTATTCTGAAGCCTTTCAACAAGTTGTCTAGGGACAAATTGTAAAGAATCTAGAAGGGAGCACTAGGAAAGGAATAAAAGATGATCAGATCTGAAAGTGAGTTTTATCTGGGTAAAGAAGGAAAGTTAAAGGAAGAGAATGAGAATAAGAGAAAGAGAAAGAGAAAGAGAAAGAGAAAGAGAAAGAGAAAGAGAGAAAGAAGGAAAGAAAGTGAAAGGAAGAGAATGAGAATAAGAGAAAGCAAATGAGAATAAGAGAGAGAAAGAGAAAGAGAAAGAGAAAGAGAAAGAGAAAGAGAAAGAGAAAGAGAAAGAGAAAGAGAAAGAGAAAGAGAAAGAGAAAGAGAAAGACAAAGAGAAAGAGAAAGAGAAAGAGAAAGAGAGGAAGGAAGGAAGGAAGGAAATCAAGATCTGTCACTGAGGCTGTGGGAGAACATCCACAAGGAGCATAACTGAGCAGAATTCTTATCTTTAGTGGTTTAGGAAGAACTTTCTGCAGTTCCAAAGTGCAGCCCTGATTACAGAAGCAATCTCCTCCACAGGAGGTGCTCAGGTTATGGTTAGATCAACATCTTCTGGACCTTTACACCTCTGGTGTGTTCAGACTCCAGACTGGAGCATGTGATTTTTTGGATCCTCTAACCTTATTTCCATGGAGCAGAAGCACCTGCAGTAACCAGGTCTACATGCAATTCCTCTCTGCAGTCCAGATTAATAGCTGAAGTCTTGAACTTTTAACAAGTGAAGGAGTTCTGCACCAGGCTTGAAAGTAGTCCAGATCTCAAACTTTGAATCCCAGCATGTTTGCTGTGAAAGTGAAGGTCAAAACCAGTGAAATTCATGGGTTCAAGTTTTCTCTATTGCAAAGGACTCACATCCATCCTTTCACCAGTAAAGCTGAACATATATAAAACTGGAGACAGAAGTGATCATTCTTGAAAAAGAGTATCTTGTTTTTTAAATGCAGAGGGGTTATTTTGAAGATTCAATTTGTCTTCTGTATTTGTTCCCAAGGGTGAGTTTTTATAAATTTAAATTCACCTGAGACTCTGAATGTTCTTTCTACCTTGAAAACAAACCAGTGTGAATTTTCATACACACAGACACATTAGCAGACTAAATGGTTGGCTCAGAATCTGCAGAGCAGATATCTCCATATTTTCTTTAATTTGTTGTACATTATATCGCTTCCAAAACTGCTTCCACTTACAACATCCAAAATAGCTGTGTTTATAGCCTTTTGCAGGAAACAATCCTTGTATCGACATCTTTCCTCCCTGGGTCCCCTCAGTATTGTTTTCCAAGTGAGTATCAGAATACCTAGAAATTGTAATAGATATAAAATGTTTAATTTTTTCCATTTATTGCTAAAATTTGCTATGACATTGAATTTGAAGCATTTATCTATTTTCTTTACATAAACTATACATTTTGTTTGTTCAACAGTAAGACTTTTTTCACCACAAAGATGGACCTGAAAACTGATTTTCTCCCTATTAACTTTCAGTTTTTCAAAGGGCTGAAGAGCTGCCAAATTTTGCTGACTGAGAAGGACTTAAAACTGAATTTGAAAAGAATTTCAAAACTTGAAAAGAGCACAGTTAGCATCATGCTATTCCATGTAGCACCTGACCTTAGAGGAAAAGTGACCTGTGATTCTCAGAGATGCATTTACTTCAGAAAGGGAGTAGGCTTCCAGAAGTATCTGGCCACATGTGAATTCCTGTAGAACACAGGGGGAACAGTTCTTGCAATCCAAGTATTTCAGTTCTTTTTAAAAAGGAACCATATTTCTTAATGCTGCAAGTTGGATAAGGGGAAATCTGCACAATAATGGAGGTGTGCTCAAGGGAAGATTCCTGCAGGAATGGGACACGGATAGCTGAAAATACAAAACACACAAGGAGTCAAGGTATTTCACCATAGTGGGAGGAAAGATGATTAAGACAGAGATGTGCAAGCCAAGGTTTGCCCATAAAAGCCTTTGGTCTTTTAAACAAAATGAAAACAGGCTGTCACACCAGCATAAAAGATTGTTATTACTGTAGACATAATAGACCCGCTATAAATTCACTTTTTGCCTGGCTTGGCCCTCTGCCACAAACCATTGCAATGATGCCTCATAGCCTTCCTTGACACAGCATCCTACATTTCTTCCTTAAAAAGTGTGCCCTCCAAACTTCATGTGCACACTGCTGGTTTAATTCCTCTGGCCATCGAGACAGAAAACAGCACTTTTCAGATGTCCTGTAGGTGCAGAGATGTAAGTATACACTAGATTAGCAGAAATCCCACTTGTTCTCAGGAAAGTTTCTCCAAGATCTTGGATATTAGATCCAGGACGTATTAGAACCTGTCCATCAGATCACCACAGAGCAATAACAGCACAGTTAGCAGATAAAATTAACACCTTCTGCCTGTGTTACTGCCTCCTGCTCCGAGCCCACTGCAGCAAAAGGGAACATTTGCTAAAAATGTCACAACCTTAATTTTAAAAGAAGTTCTGTGGTCCAATGTAGCAATAATTTTATTTCAAGAAGCATCTGGACTTTATTAGATGCAAACACAGTTGGTAGACGTTGAGGAGGGGGAGAGATAAAAAATGTTCTCCCTGGAATATTTTAAACCAGAAGCATTCATCATGCACAGCATACCCTTATAATCTAACACAGGGCTTTAGGGTGATGGTGCAGTTCACTGCAAAGCTCTTGCTACTGCAGTGAGTTATTGTATTTATACTTCCATTGCCTCTGGCAACTTGCAAATGGTGACAGGTGAAAAGTTTCCTTTCTTCTTTGCAGGATTCAGCAGTTTCTTGCAGCCTCATTCAGATTCCTTTGCAGCAGGAAAGACTGAAGACTGATTTCTGGTCCTTTCCAGACAGTTACGGACATTTGCTGAGCCTTTTCCCTACCAAAATCCCTTTATTTTTGGAAAGGCATCACACACACACAATGTTTGTGATGCTGTTCCCGGTCTTGGCTCCTCTGGCACCAGTTTAAGAAGACCATGTCTTCTATTTCCTACTCAATAAACGTTATGTAATTTCTTCATTTAGACTGAATTTATATTCAGTATACACATAAATACAAATTTGAATATGAATCTAAATTTAAAATTCCCAGGTCACAACACCCCAAAGTTATGCTTGGACTTAAAATCAATATCAAAAATCAGTTTGGTAAAGGAAGTTTCTTCTTTCAATAAGGCAAAACAAATCGGTGACTGATATCTAGTGTGGCATTTGAATACCAGAAAGCATTACCTTCCATGGAGGTGAATCTGGTTCAGTTTATTTATATTCTACCGTTTAGGAGAGAATTTTACCTAAAAGGACTTAAAGATGTAAGCAGTCACCCTTAGCTGAGGCATGTCTGCAGTGTCCCTGTGCACTCATAGAAACAAATGGTGTGCAGAGCACTGAGCACACTATAGGGCATAGTTTTAAAATTAATTTTATCTCTGTATGACCCCTGATTTAAAGTGCTGTGACTTGCAAAATTTTTCCAAGTGTGCACCCCACCAGCAAGGCGTTAAGTGTGCCTGGGAAGCTGTGGCATACTCTGCCATCCCTAAAAAAAGGCAGTAATGTATGCAGCACCAATAAATAAACAGATTTCTGGAACAACTCAGTAGCACTGAAACCTGCTGTGTGGCACTCGAGGACAGCCACAAATTAATCACTTTAAGATTTTCCTGAGGATGGATTAAGCTCAGGCCATTTCCTCTTTCCTCCTGAAGCTTGGCTGTAACCAGCAATGTTGGAAGGCACATTTTGTGTATCTGAGAACCGGATCTAAAAAGCCATTTAGCACCACTCAGAAAAGCTAACTGAGGGCATAAGCACACAAATATTAACTCATGAGGTCTCACTGATTCATGGGATGAACCTACACAGCTCTCCAGGGAGGGGGCTTTGGCCAATATGCTTAAATCATGGGAGGGATTTTTCTAAATGCCAAAAGGATTAGGATGCTCCATTTTAATTAATAACCAGGCACTGTGCAAGGACCTTTGTCTTTGAAAATTCTTCTCCACGTGTTTGTTTCAGTATGAAATCATCTGGTGGGCTGTATCTTCCTGTGGGTGCATATCTGTTTGTTTCTTTTGAAAAGCTTGACTGCTTCCAAGAGCAGGAATAAACTCTAAGAAATACCTAATCAGTGTATTCAGATCATAACCAATACTGCATTATGGGGTTTTATTTCCTGTTCTGTGTTGATTTTTAATTAAGGTTGACATTTATATATAAAATACTTGGTTTTCAAAAGGCCAACTGGAAACCCTCTTGTGGATTACCTCATCCAAGCACAGATTTTTTTGGTGTGCATATTTGTAATTGTTTGAAGGTTTTCCAAGAGTATCTTAAAGTCACACCACAGTTTTCAAACACATTTATGAGAATGTTATAAGTGTATGAAACGTCATTCAAAGCAAAAAAAATTAATTTTACACAGTAATGGTGCTTAGAGTTTGTGATGGACACTGAATGTGGCAAGAATATTTTGGCCCACATCCTGTGAAGGCTGACACACAAATTTAGGGATATAGCTTCAGTCCATGGATTTGGAGATGAGCATGGACAGTATGTATTGAGAGCAATTTTGTGAGATTGCTCAGTGCCACTTTATGGTTTCCAGTTTGGCTTTTCTATAAAGAAGGAAGAATTTCTAATGGTTTTAAGGCATCAATCCTTCCCTGAGAATTGAGACAAAAAGAAAAACATTAAACAGAAATTAGGAGACTGAGCCTGCTCCCAAAGAAACCAAGATCAGAAATGGTCTCATTTCAGTGGAACAAAGTCTAGTAGCAAAATTTCTGCCTTCCTCTTAAATATTAGTCTTCCTTTGCTTCTCTCCTCATGTGTCTGCTACAGCTCTCATCTCTCCAGTAGCTGTGATCTGCTGCCAAGATTTGCTCTACTCTCCCTGTAATTTATGACCCTGTCATACAGTTTATTCATACACACTTTCCCAGTGGCAAGGCTGAGGATACCAAGGTATCTAAACGCTGCTCACAGGGTGCAGGGAGCGAGCTCTGATAGACAGAGCACATGCCTGCCTTTATTCAGGTGACAGCCGAGGTAAATCAAATCGCGCAATAACTGCAGCAGGTAAAGCTACACACTTTAATTGGCCTTTGAAATGTGAGCATTTCAGCTGCAAACCCTCACAGATCTCCAAGCTGAGAGCCAACAACAGCAAGGAATTCAGTGTCTTGAGCTGCCTCTGGCCTAACTGTGCTTCCCCCAGCTGATCTGCTTCCAATGGCAAAGTTTCTACCAGCACTGTTTCTGTAGAAACAGGGGCATAAAGGACATGGCTGTGTGGACTCAGGCACTAGGACACCAAAATTTACTGTCTTTCAATGAGATTCAGGCTCACAGGTCTCTGGGACCTGGCCTGTCAGACAATCTCAGGTCACAAACACAGGAGAGGTAGGTGTCCTTAGGTGGCCTGAGCCCCCTGCATTTCAGAGGGGCTTAAACACCACTATCCAGAGCCCAAAGCTCTAGCACAGAGCCATCTTACAACAGTGCTGGTAAAACACTACTGCTTTTTCTGTGATCCTTAGGATTCTGTTGTCTCAAGGATCTCTTTCCCATGCACAGATGCTCCATCTTCTATAAAAATTCCTGTCAAAGGTATGTGTCTCTCTTCCCCACTTTGTCTTCCCTGTAAGCCTTGAGCTGCCTCTGGCCTAACAGTGCTTCCCCCAGCTGATCTGCTTCCCAGTGGCAAAGTTTCTCCCAGCACTGCTTCTACAGGAGCCAGGGGCATAAAGGACATGGCTGTGTGGACTCAGGCACTAGGACACCAAAATTTACTGTCTTTCAATGAGATTCAGGCTCACAGGTCTCTAGGACCTGGCCTGTCAGACAATCTCAGGTCACAAACACATGGGAGGTAAATGTCCTTAGGTGGCCTGAGCCCCCTGCATTTCAGAGGGGCTTAAACACCACTATCCAGAGCCCAAAGCTCTAGCACAGAGCCATCTTACAACAGTGCTGGTAAAACACTACTGCTTTTTCTGTGATCCTTAGGATTCTGTTGTCTCAAGGATCTCTTTCCCATGCACAGATGCTCCATCTTCTATAAAAATTCCTGTCAAAGGTATGTGTCTCTCTTCCCCACTTTGTCTTCCCTGTAAGAAATGTCTCAGGCTGTTTTATTTGATAGAGGAAAAAGAGTAATTTTTTCAAATTTATATTTCAGGAAAATTTTCTCTAAAGAAATGAGACTTATACAGGCCCTTTGCAGCCTTCCATTTCTATGTCCCCGTGCACCAATGCAACAAAATTTTAAAAAAGGGAGAAGGAAGAGTCCATCAGAAGATAAATTCTTTGTGTAGCACTATTTTTCAATACTACACAGGACATTTTTGACTGTAAATTAATTGAAGAGACCTTCTGTCAAAACTTTCCCTTCATTTTATGAGCATGTAATCTTCACTTTATACTAAAGAACTCTGTGGAAAATATGAATGTTGTTCCTGGAAAGTGAGCTACGACCTCTTTCCACATTGTATATAAATCTGGAGACTATAATCAGATGCAGAAGCAACGTATATCTCCAGACTCTAAAGCTTCTACCTTCCCCTATAAATCTTTCAGACATGGAATGGACAGCAAGTGGGTTTATATTAATCCTGCCAGATTAATACCCCAACCTGATGATACGTATTTAGGTAATGTTTACTTCCATTTCTGCATGACCTGGCTAAGCAAAAATGTGCCTCCAATAAATATAGCTGGCTTGGGACATATTCAATCAGTACAAACACCAGATGCATCATCAAGAGCTTTGGGATATTTGTTTTTAGCATATGACCAAGATATGATGCATCTTTGAAACACTTCCTACTTCACTTAATAATAATGTTTAGCTTTTTTGGTGTTGCCAGAAGCTATCCTGGACAACATAAAGAGAAACTTTCCTCTTCAGACAGTGTCAACCTATTCAGGCTTTTTTTTTCCCTTTTAAAACAGCTTTTTTCCACTCTGTTTCCATACCTATGGAAATGATAATCATTACTCTAGAACATCCTGCTAACAGGCTGAAATTCTGCACCTTTTAAGAAAAATATGAATCTTTTTTTCTCAGTTCAAGGGGCTGGACTGGCAACTACCTTATTATAAGGTAAGAGATTTAGTTTTCCATCTATTACATGCCTAAGTACCTGCCTGGCCACTGCTGCCATGCCATTATAGGAAAAGTGTAGCCAAGAAAGTGTAGGCCAAACTATGAAGCCATCCCTCTGCCCAGCACTCAGAGGGGCTGGCTGCTCTTGAGAGGAGAATTCTGCAAGAGAAGAGATGTGTCTGAATCACCAGCTCTCCTGCAAAACACTGTGAAGCTTTAAATCAGTGTGTAAGTGTTTGGAAGTAGTGAAACAGATTCCTGGAATATGGCATGGCTCCTTGTTCCAGGCAAACTGACTTGTTTTCACTTGGGATGTCCCAGTGGAAAACCTCTTGCAGCATCTCTAGCAGAGCCAATCCCACACACATCAAGGCTGAATCCTATCAGTCATAAAGCTTCCATTTCCACACAAACTCCTTTGGTGGGGCTGTATCAGGGTAGATGGCAAAAAGAATGATGTAAAATGGCCCATGAAAACCGTGTATATTTACTGTCTACAGCCATTCATCATCTCAAGAGTGAGCACACTGCAAACTTATAAATACTGTCAGAAAGGCAAATGAAGTGAGTGACAGCTGTTGGAAAGCTCCAAATCTGTATGATTTCATGGATAAGTAGCTCACTACAGACTGAAAATACGAGCTCCAAGCCAGTCCAAGATGCAAAGAAGCCCCAAAACCAGGATCAAAAAACCAGGCCAGAATCAAAAAACATGTGCAGACTATTATCAGTTTTGAGTGCAAGGAAAAAAAAAAGTCTAACCCACTATAATCAACAATTGAAAGTAAAGAAAGAATTCAAAGGATTAATGATGGAGCAGAAATTTTCTGAGTCAGTATAAGAAGTCCTTTGCCATGAGGCCTAGCTTTCAACCAAAATGAATCCAAGCCCAACTAGAAGGAAACAGGAAGCCACCCCAGAATCAGTTTGGCAATGAGACATTAGGACTAAGGTAGCTCCATTTGCCAGCTTGACTCCCATTAGGGGCTTCCAATGGAAGTGAAGGGAGGAAAAAATAATTTCAATACTGATGCCAATTGAGAACCAAAACTGTCCCTTGGCAAAGCTCCCCAGAGAAGAATCACACCTGTAAGAAATCCTAGCTTCAGACTAATTATGAGCTGACAGATAGAGACAGGATGAAACTCCAGCCTGCTTTATTACAATTTCTTGCTAGAAGCTCAGCCTCCACAGAGGGTTTGAATAAGTTAGAAACATCCCTTCTGCCTTATTCTGGGCCTCTCTCTGGGCTGGATTCCCATCCACAGAAGAGAAAGAGTTGTGAAAGTCTCACAGGAGAAGTGACACTATTGCTGGGCCATAGAAACGACCAAGTTAAAATAAATACATCAGAAACCAAGGAACATCTTGCTGGCCTGGACTACTGGAAGGTGGAGGGTGGAAAAGCAAGAAGAAGAAAGTGAGAATGAAGACAGGGAGAAGACTGAAGTTTTACCCCAGAAGCTGGAAAGTACAGAGCAGGAGGTCAATGAGAACTTCTGGGCAGGGCTGAAAAACAAGTGAAAGTGAGAGCTTCTCTCATCTCTGAGAATGCAGCCAAAAAATCAGATTATTTACAGTAAAAGAAGAAGAAGGAAACAACAACAAAAAAAAGAAAACCCCCCTCAAAACTGGCAGCAAAGAACTATCCACACTCTTGGCTCCATATAATGCTGGGTGGAAGGGGTAAGAAAGAAACAGGGGACAAACTGCAGCTTGGAGCCAAAACATTTCCCTTCTGCATGCTCCTGGCTCACTTCAGCCCTTTGTGACTCTCAATTTCAACCCCTTATGCACTCCCCTATAATCATCATAATATGTGGCTGTTTGCTTGCTCAGTGTATTCAACTTCCTCGCAGCAAGCCAAGCTCAACCCAGCACTAGCATTTATTTCTGGATTTTAACCAGGCCTGCCTAAAACCAAACAAGACTCAGTGTGGTTTGCCATATTCACTGGGAGAGAATAAAAGGAATTGCGCTCAAACACCAGGGTTTGTGGCCAAGTTCACCTCATGCTGCTGGTGGTGATATCACCATTATTTCACTTCACTTTAGTAGTTTTAAAAGTGCTGTGGAAAAAGAGAGGGTTTCAGCTCTGTTTCTGGGCTTTGAGGGAGATGCAAGTGATCCTAACAAAATGGACATAACTGACTGTTGCCCTTTCATTAAAAGAAAAAACCCTTTATTAGTCAAAAGTCAAATTATTGTTAGAAACCCGCAATGACTAAATAAAAAGAGCCAACAGAATGTGAGAAGGGCAGACATCAGCTGGGAGATGGAACAGCCCTTGAGAGAAAATAGTTCCAACTCTGCCTAAAATAGCATTTTTCAAGAGCTGGCCCCACTGTGCTTGGTGTGGGACACCAAGCCAGGTCCCACAGCCCCAATCAGCGATGCTCGTGACACATCCTGAAACGCCGACTCAGAGTTCCAGAGCTGTCCTGAGAGTTCCCAGAGGTGCTGCAGAACTCCCTGTAGGGGCATCAGGATGAGGTATCCAAAGTATTTAGGGCAACATAGGTAGGATCCAGGCATCTGTGAAAGTCTCTGCCAAACATCTTAAATGTGATGAAGAACAGGTTTTCAGCTCTTTGAAGCTGGTGCTGCCCATCTGGAAGCTTCACCAGGGAATGAGGGACTGTCTGTCCCATGCCACTTGCCTGCCAATTCCCATTGTCGTGGGTCTAATGAGAGTTCCCATTTTTGTTCATGTTTTGGCAACAGGAAGCATGCCAGGATCTCAGTTTCTGTTCTTAAATCACCAGTATGTGATGTAAACACCTCATTGAAAGTTAGGAAAACAAACAACCTGAAAGCCCCAGGAGAACCTCTCTACCTGGAAAGAATGGAAATCTCTTCCCCCTGGCCCTCCAAAGCTGCTCCCCTGATTTTGCAGGGAGTGGCTTACGAGGGTTAAACGCCTGGGGCTGACAGTACTGCAGACTCTAATGCAAAACAAGAGCTGTGGCTGCAAACTTCTCATCACTGGCAAACTACAACAATTTGGGTAGACCGAACTAAATCTCCTAATCCACGGACAGCTAGAGAAAGGAAATGCATTTTTCTGTGTTGATGAAACGAACAATTCATTGGGAAGGACTAGGGAGGAGGGAGAAGAGAAGGAATTTCCATTGATAGTGCCAGAGATGCAGTTAATGTCCTGTCACAGAGCATTTATACCCGATGAAATTCATTCCTGTGCTGAGAGCCGGCATGGAGTTACATCTCCCTGAAGCTGCAGCTAACAGGCAGAAGGAATGGATTTCATTTCAAGAGCCTGTTCCGGATTCCTGGACGAGACGCTCAGCAGTGAATGAAGCACTGTGCAGCACAGCCTCAGCAGCCTTGAAGTGAATTTTGCTGTGACCTAACAAAAACCACAGACTTGAAATTGTGATGATTCAGAAATTTTCAGCTCGCAACAGGGGTTCTTGCAAAATATTTGGGAACTGCAGGAAGCGTTTAATGGTCTCCCTATGTCAAGGAGAGGAATCCTGACCTTTTCTCTTCATGGTTCTTGTTCCTTATAAGCAATCATTTTAGAAGGATATCATTAAGCCCAAGTGGCTTTTTTCCCTAAAGTTGCTTATAGAATAACAAGTGACTTGGATTGTTCCTTTATGTACTGATTCATCCTCTCTTTGCTGTTGGAATGTGCTGAAGAATGGCTACAGGGACAGCCCATGCTCCCAGTCACACGTGTGGCTCCCCACAAGTGTGTGCAGTAAAGGAAATCAAGTGGAGAGGTTTATCTGCAGAGCAATACAATGGAGCAACAAAAGTCAGGAGAACCTTATAAGGATATGTGCCTTTCCTAGCCAAGAGTCAAAAAGGTAGGATTTCAGTAGGGAAAAAACATTTGAATAGACCAAGAACATGAATCAGAATACCAATGGCTAAAGCAGAGGTTTGGGACATTCCTAATCCTTATTTGGATGCAGAACCCATGAACGGGTGGTTTATAAATTCAAACTAATGTCATCTGAAGGAAGACTTCAGGTGAATCTTCCTTTCATTTCCTGTTAGCTTGAGGGACAAACTGACAGAGGGACGGACAGAGGAGCTACATCCCTTTCCAGAAATAAATAAGAGACATCTCACAAAGTTTAACAGCATGCAGTATAATAATTACTACATGCTTGTATTGTAATTACTGTCAGAAATTCCTTTAAAAAAGAAACCAGGCTGTTCCAAATCATCTTGAAATACTACTTGTAAGACTATTTCTGCCGACTTGTAAACGATGGCTATGCAAGAAACTAATTTGAGCATCACTGGAAATTATAATTTTGTTTTATGTGCTTCCAGTAATGTTTTCTCACACAAGGATCTTACATTTGTGCCTGTATTTGTGTAACTAATTCTGTGGAAAGCATTAGCATAGTCACATGCTTGTTGACACTGTGTTTTCTCAAAGGGCAGACATCAGCTGGGAGATGGAACAGCCCTTGAGAGAAAATAGTTCCAACTCTGCCTAAAATAGCATTTTTCAAGAGCTGGCCCCACTGTGCTTGGTGTGGGACACCAAGCCAGGTCCCACAGCCCCAATCAGCGATGCTCGTGACACATCCTGAAACGCCGACTCAGAGTTCCAGAGCTGTCCTGAGAGTTCCCAGAGGTGCTGCAGAACTCCCTGTAGGGGCATCAGGATGAGGTATCCAAAGTATTTAGGGCAACATAGGTAGGATTCAGGCATCAAGTCTCTGCCAAACATCTCAAATGTGATGAAGAACAGGTTTTCAGCTCTTTGAAGCTGGTGCTGCCCATCTGGAAGCTTCACCAGGGAATGAGGGACTGTCTGTCCCATGCCACTTGCCTGCCAATTCCCATTGTCGTGGGTCTAATGAGAGTTCCCATTTTTGTTCATGTTTTGGCAACAGGAAGCATGCCAGGATCTCAGTTTCTGTTCTTAAATCACCAGTATGTGATGTAAACACCTCATTGAAAGTTAGGAAAACAAACAACCTGAAAGCCCCAGGAGAACCTCTCTACCTGGAAAGAATGGAAATCTCTTCCCCCTGGCCCTCCAAAGCTGCTCCCCTGATTTTGCAGGGAGTGGCTTACGAGGGTTAAACGCCTGGGGCTGACAGTACTGCAGACTCTAATGCAAAACAAGAGCTGTGGCTGCAAACTTCTCATCACTGGCAAACTACAACAATTTGGGTAGACCGAACTAAATCTCCTAATCCACGGACAGCTAGAGAAAGGAAATGCATTTTTCTGTGTTGATGAAACGAACAATTCATTGGGAAGGACTAGGGAGGAGGGAGAAGAGAAGGAATTTCCATTGATAGTGCCAGAGATGCAGTTAATGTCCTGTCACAGAGCATTTATACCCGATGAAATTCATTCCTGTGCTAGAGCCGGCATGGAGTTACATCTCCCTGAAGCTGCAGCTAACAGGCAGAAGGAATGGATTTCATTTCAAGAGCCTGTTCCGGATTCCTGGACGAGACGCTCAGCAGTGAATGAAGCACTGTGCAGCACAGCCTCAGCAGCCTTGAAGTGAATTTTGCTGTGACCTAACAAAAACCACAGACTTGAAATTGTGATGATTCAGAAATTTTCAGCTCGCAACAGGGGTTCTTGCAAAATATTTGGGAACTGCAGGAAGCGTTTAATGGTCTCCCTATGTCAAGGAGAGGAATCCTGACCTTTTCTCTTCATGGTTCTTGTTCCTTATAAGCAATCATTTTAGAAGGATATCATTAAGCCCAAGTGGCTTTTTTCCCTAAAGTTGCTTATAGAATAACAAGTGACTTGGATTGTTCCTTTATGTACTGATTCATCCTCTCTTTGCTGTTGGAATGTGCTGAAGAATGGCTACAGGGACAGCCCATGCTCCCAGTCACACGTGTGGCTCCCCACAAGTGTGTGCAGTAAAGGAAATCAAGTGGAGAGGTTTATCTGCAGAGCAATACAATGGAGCAACAAAAGTCAGGAGAACCTTATAAGGGTATGTGCCTTTCCTAGCCAAGAGTCAAAAAGGTAGGATTTCAGTAGGGAAAAAAATCTGAATAGACCAAGAACATGAATCAGAATACCAATGGCTAAAGCAGAGGTTTGGGACATTCCTAATCCTTATTTGGATGCAGAACCCATGAACGGGTGGTTTATAAATTCAAACTGATGTCATCTGAAGGAAGACTTCAGGTGAATCTTCCTTTCATTTCCTGTTAGCTTGAGGGACAAACTGACAGAGGGACGGACAGAGGAGCTACATCCCTTTCCAGAAATAAATAAGAGACATCTCACAAAGTTTAACAGCATGCAGTATAATAATTACTACATGCTTGTATTGTAATTACTGTCAGAAATTCCTTTAAAAAAGAAACCAGGCTGTTCCAAATCATCTTGAAATACTACTTGTAAGACTATTTCTGCCGACTTGTAAACGATGGCTATGCAAGAAACTAATTTGAGCATCACTGGAAATTATAATTTTGTTTTATGTGCTTCCAGTAATGTTTTCTCACACAAGGATCTTACATTTGTGCCTGTATTTGTGTAACTAATTCTGTGGAAAGCATTAGCATAGTCACATGCTTGCTGACACTGTGTTTTCTCATTCAAATTTCAGACAATACAATTTTCAGTTTGTGTAAATACTTATATTGCCCTTGAAGACCTAAGTGCAGTGCAAAATTACATGAACTGGACCTAAAGTAGGCAGAAATGAGGTCAATGTCAATAATTTAACCTTCATGGGAACTATACCTGATACATGAACCTTTTATATGCCACCTGCAAATAATTGCTAAAAGCAGATATTTCTTCCTCATGTTTGCTTATTTCACTACATCCTGTTCCTTAGGTACTTAGCTCTTACATTTAGCAGATTTCCCTGAGCAAATTTGATATATCATAACCCTGCTGTCCTTGAAGACTTCTCATAACCCTTTCCTTTTCCATGCAAATTGAGCTCAATTAGCAGCTTGTATCAGCAGCAGGGTCTGTTCATACATTCATTGGCTCTATACTCAGTAACTGGAAAAATAACCTCAAATTGCCTCCTCATTGTATGTAGGGATGGAAACTCCTCTTTTCCACTGATTTCCACTCAGTGATTCTTCCTTTGGAGCAAGCAAAGTACATCCAACGCTCAAACAGCAGCATTTTCTGACAATGTGCTTTTCACCTGGCTTTTATCAGAGAATTCCAGACATAAGGTGGAATGCGAGATGGAATTTGAGGATGACACATCATATCTTAGGTCTTGGAAAAGCAGGAACACTTTCTGAAAGCAGGTTCTCATTTCAGGAAACTGGATATTTGCTGGTTTATGATGCTGTGTCCTGCTTCAAAAGTTAATACTCTCCCTTGCTGTGGTCACCTTAGTTCTGTGAATATTATGCGGGATAATGTGTGTCTGGTGACTCAAAAAAATAGATAAATAAAAAAAAGGCAGCGCAGTGGATCTAAAAATAAAAATTAGGAAAGGTGGGAATTAGCTCACCACAGCTCACCTCAATTGCCAGGTCAGGTTTCAATTTCCAGTAAGTTTTCAGCAGAGTAGCTTGTGTAAATGTATCTGTGGGCACCCCTCATACAGGGGAAAAGAACTTTCCTTGAAACAGACACCTGACATCACAAGTACGTGTTTTCCTGGAAGCAGCACGCACTGGATCAGCACTCTGCCTGCTGCCATAGCCTTCATCCCAGCAGTGACATTACTGCTTGCACATCAGCAAAGAGAACACAGTGGGCTTGCAGGAAGTGGAACCAGAGCGTGGGGCTCAACATGCTGAAAAACTCTTAAGGAAAGCTGGGGATGTTCACCTTAAAGATGTCTGGAAACACTGTAGGCTACTTCACACTCAGGTTTGTCTGAAGAATTGCTTTTATACATTGGGAACTGCAGCAGACTTTTTAGAGTAACAATTCCTTTGCCAAGACTAAATATGTGTGAGAAGCACGAAACAGAACCTTCCTGTATGGTCTGAACTTGGGTGCTGGTCCAGGCACTGTACCAGAATGGGGCATGCACTGTGCTTTGCTCACTGAGAGCCACACCTACTGTACACACACTCTGCTTTGCAGTACTCCTTCAAACTAGAGGAAAAAAAAAAACCCCAAGCAGCAGAGATGGCCATGGGAAGAAGACTGATGGAAGAGGTTGGCAAAATTTGTGTACAGCAAGGTTACATTAGGGCATCACATTGAAGAACCCTTCTGCTTAATAAAGGCTCAACACCTAGTAGTTCTTTCACTTTTTTTTTTTTTTTTTTCCCTCAGAGTTGATTTTGGACAGCAAGAAATAAAGTCAGACAAAGAGGGTGTTAAATTTATTCTGAATGGAATGCAATGACACCGATTTTTCCAAGTGAGGTGTGAAAGCTTGTAACCTTGAGCTCCCAGCAGTAGATAAAACATCACTCAGGGTTGCCATTTCCAACCCGTATGTTACACCTCACCTTCTCCCTAGTGCAGAACGGAGCAGTATCCGCTTACAGGCAGCGCTGCTCCACGGGAAAAAAAAAAAAGAAAAGTTTGCTTCTCCCGTCAAAAAAAGCCATTTTGTTCAGCCAGATGTTCTACAAAATGGCACGGCCGCTGTGCTTGAGGGGGGCCGGGCCTCCCACCCCGGCGGGGCTCGGCGGGGCGGTGGCGGCCCCCGCCCGGCCCCCGGCGGCGCCGAGGCCAATGGGCGCTGGGGCGGCGGCGGCCGCCTCCTCCCGCCCAGCCCGCGCTATATAGCGCCCGGCAGCGGCGCCGTGCCGTCCGTCGGGCTCTCCGTGCCGAGCCGAGCCGTGCCGAGCCCAGCCGTGCCAGGATGCCGGGCCGCACCGTGTGGCGGCTGGCGCTGCTCGCCCTCTGCCTGGGGGCCGTGGCGGCGGGGGGACAGCGCCGCGGAGCCGGCGGCAAGAGCCGGCGGCAGGCGCAGACCCAAACCACCTCGCTGCCGCAGGGCACCGCCGCGCAGGGAAAGCGTGAGTACCGCCCGCGGGCAGGGCAGGGCTGGGCAGGGTGCGGGGCTTGGCACGGCAGCGCTGCTGGCCCCGGGGGGCTTTGTGTGACCCCCGCGCTCGCCCCTCGGCTCGGCGGAGCCGCACACGTGTGCGCCCCGCGCCCCTTCCCTCCCGGCTGCTGCCCTCGGTGACGCCGAACTTTGCTTTCTTTCCCCCTCTGCATCCCCGTTCCTCCTCCTCCTCTCCCCCCAGAGACCTGCTATGACAATGGACGGTACTATCAGATAAACCAGCAGTGGGAGCGCACTTACCTGGGGAACACTCTGGTCTGTACCTGCTACGGTGGGAGCCGAGGGTTCAACTGCGAGAGCAAGCCCGAACGTAAGTTGGTGGCCCCTTTTGTCTGCGTCGAGACCCCAGCGCGGCTTTTGGTGCCGAGTAAGCCAAGCCTTGTACGAGTCAGGGCTGGCAGCCCAGGCTTTCCACTGAAGTTTGGTACTTAGGGTCAGTAATGGGATCTACACTCAATTACACTGAAGATCTGGCTTGTGATTTTAAGAAATGCTTTTCATTAGAGATGGGCCTGCCACCAGAACCCTGAGCCAAACATCACTCATCTCTCTGGAGGATTGGATCTAAACATTAATTTTGGAGCCAACCTCTTCTTTATAATGAACTGAACTGACTCCTGGACTCGCACGGGGAAGTTCAAATCTGGAGTCACTTTGCAGCTCTGGCTCTGCTCTGTTTGATTGCTTCACCCCAACTTTTCATAGCTGTGCAGTGTCGTCAGCTTGTTTAAAAATATTTCAACTTACAACTTTCCACAGCCTCCCGGCCGTGCTGTGAGCTTTCTATAATTGAGTGTAAAATGAGATTGTTTAGTCTGTGCAGAAAAAGTTTAGGGAACAGAAAGAAGTTTAAATGCAAGGTCTGCTGGAGGATGTGTCTCTCCAGGATTCGGTGTGGTTCAGTTTATCAGATGCAATCTATCTGTATTTATTGGTCTGAAGCCACTGGTTTGCCATAATTCCTTTATGTTGCTCTGGAGATAGACGAGATGAAAAACTGGTTCCTGGCTGACAGTGTTCATGTAAGACAGATGTGAGCATCTCAGCCATCTGTTCTGCAAGGTTTGTGTGCTGCCTGCCTCATGACTGGAGTATTTTAAGGAGTACTCAGTCCCCTTACTCCATAAAAGAGGATTCAAACTACTTTTCCTTCCCCTGCAGAGATTCCCAAGTTTTACAGTTATGAAGTCCAATAGAAAGTTTTCCTTATGATACAATGAACTTTATCTGCCCAGCAGTGCAGAAAGTTGCTCTGCTTCACATCTTGAGTCTGGTGGCAGCACTGCTGTTCTGTAATCACTTATCTAAGCATCAATGTGAGCAATGCACAAGTAGTGAACTTTGCTGTTGACTTCTTTGGTGGGACTGCTGCAGAATTTGGGATTAACCTACTCAGTTTTTGCTAAATCAGAGTGAGGAGGATTAGCATGACAAAGCACACAGTTTCCAGGGGTTGTTTGCTCCCTCCTGTCTTCTGTTGCCTTCAAACAGCTGGGATTGATGCTTTCAGGCATGCCTGCCTTGTGCAACTTTTGGTTCCCTGAGGGAGGGAAGAAGAGGTTATTGAGGTTGTTGAGCATTGTTGGGCCTTGAGGGGGCAAGTTTCACCCAACTTCCTCTCTGCTGTTTCACCCCATGAGGAAAGAGGAGACTGATAGCCATTTTTCCCCAGGATAGAAGGGGTATCTGTGTGAGGAGTCAAGGAATGCGTTTCTGTTGACTGTGCATGTTTCTGGTGTGGTTACATGAAGCTGATTATTTAAATATTTTTTTTCTCCCTCATAGCTGAGGAGACCTGCTTTGACAAATACACTGGATCCACCTACCGGGTCGGGGAGACCTACGAGCGCCCCAAGGACTCCATGATCTGGGACTGTACTTGCATTGGAGCTGGACGTGGGAGAATCAGCTGCACCATTGCCAGTATGTAACTCAGAGCCTCTTCCTACAGCTATTGTTCCTTAGTCACATTTTCCAGAGCAATTTACATACTATTCCCAGTGCCTCTTAGCTACAGTTGCATGGGGTTTAATCCAAAGCCCACTAAAGCTTTGAAATTAAAAGTCCCTGCCCCATTTACATACATTTGCACAACCAAACTCCTCTTTTGTTTAAGAGATCAAGCGCTAAGTGAGAAAGCATATGTCAAAATTTAGTGTCCAGCCATACAGGCTAGTAATTTATTATGTACAAGAGTGTGTTACATCTTCGCAGGTGCAAGTGTAAAAGTAGTTTTGTGACTGGAGAAAAAGTCTGCTTGCAGCTGGTAGGTCAAAATAACACAGTCAGCATTAATGGGACTACTCAGAATAAATGATAATAAATGAATGCCACCTGAGAGCCAGTCCTTCATCCTGCAAAAATGTCATTGAACACTTGTCTCTAAGGGAACTGGGATTTGATATCCAGACAGCAGCTTAACACGTTTCTGCAACTCCTTTTTCACTAGCCTGACCCATACTTTCCTCTTGCTCTTCCCTCTCTTGCCTTGGTCCTTTATCCCCAGCTCCTGTTTCACGTCTCTGTCTGGAAATCCTTTCCTTATTGAGTCACTGAATTGTTCACAATTTCCCCTCAGTTCATAATTGGACTTTCTATGAGCCCAGAGGAAGATTGCTGTGTGTCAGGATTTTTAGACTGAGATTTCAAAGTCTCTGAGGTACCTTTTGAGAAAAGTCTTGCTGTTAAAAGTATCCAGTTTCTTGTTTAAGACACACATGCAGACCCTAGTAGTGTTGCCACAGAGGACTCGGAAACCAGCCATCATTGTAGCATGGGAAAAAAATAATGCATTAAATCTAACAAGTGAAGCTGGAGCCCTTCTGAATTTAATGGCACTTTATTGGGCAGGGATGATAAGTGTTGTAAGAGAGAGTCAGTAAGGAAATTGTGAGTGTAAGAGCAGCCTTGTTTCCTCATCATCAGCCTGGTTTAGAGCTCACTGGAGAGTCTCACTGACTGCAACTGGCTTTGAATCAATCTTCAGAGCTCTGAGATTCCCTGCTTTCACAAATGAGCCCACAAAACATTTTACTGGCTCTTAATAAATGATGGGATGTGCGTGTTTTTTCTTTCTTTTTTTTCTTTTTCTCTTGGATGCTTACAAAGAAACAAACCCTGTGTTTGCAGACTGCCCTGCACCGTGCTGCCCTCCCTCAGCCTGGGCTGCCTCAGAGCTGTGGGGTGTTGATGGGTGGGAATCTGCCTTTCCAGGGCAGGCTTTCCAAACCCCAAAAGAGGTTTGATTTCCCATGGGCTGTCACACCAAGCACCTCCTTATCCTCCACGTGCTGTCCTGGCTGTCGTGTCCCTCATGAATGTCTGCAGAGAAGCCCAAGTGGCGTTGCCTCAAACAAGATGGAGGCAAACCCTCTCTGGCCACCCCTCAGCCTGAGAGCAGGGTCTGAGGGAGAAACAGGGCTTCATGACTCCCTGGCATCCCCTTTTCACACAGCCAGGCTTTGGCTGGGGTTTGGAACATGGAGAAGTTAGCTGAGGGAAGAGGACAGGGCCTGGGAAGTGCAGAAAATAGTGGGCTCCAACAGAAAATGCCGGGCGCCAGTGGGAAATGTTGAGCGCCATTTTACAGGCTGACGTCCCCCCTCATTCTCCTCAGTGTCCCTCCTCCTCCTTGCTGCCCCTTACCCCAGCTGACCCCCTTTGCCCCTGGCCAGATGGCCCTTACCTTGTCACCACCATGCTGTCCCTGGCGTGTCCCTCACCTTGGCTCCCCTGTGTGCCACCACAGATCGCTGCCATGAGGGCGGCCAGTCCTACAAGATCGGCGATACATGGCGCCGGCCCCACGAAACGGGCGGCTACATGCTGGAGTGTGTGTGCCTGGGCAACGGCAAGGGCGAGTGGACCTGCAAGCCTGTGGGTAAGCGGCTGCTCCTTCCCTCTCCCTCACGCAGTCAGGGCGTGTGGGCCATTTTCCTCGTCCTCCCTGAGGGTGTCCCCGTGTGGGAATGCCCCGGGTGGGCTCTGATCCGCTTTCCCCTCATAGCTGAGCGATGCTACGACAACACGGCCGGGACATCCTATGTGGTGGGAGAGACCTGGGAGAAGCCCTACCAGGGCTGGATGATGGTGGACTGCACCTGCCTCGGTGAGGGCAGCGGCCGCATCACCTGCACCTCCAGAAGTAAGTGCCAGCCTGCCGGCTGCTCCGCTTTATTTTTTATTTTCCTGCTTATCTTTCATCCTGGGTGGGAAAGGAGAGTTACCCCTTTGTCTGCCCTGTGCAAGTAACAGTAGTTTGAGAGGGATGGGCGTCCCCTGAGGAGTGGCGGGAAGCAGAAGAGGGGAGAGAGGCCTGTGGTGGTGCCCCAGTCGCCATTTGCAGTCTGGGAACACTCCCCAGAGCTGGTCATCGGTGCTGGGGACAAGGATGCCTGGATTATTTGGGGATTTAGTCTCATGGAGAGAGAAGGGTGTAAGGGATCTGTATGTCAGCTGAGCCACAAGCAGGCATCTCCCAGGAAGTCAGGGAAATGGCTTGGCCCACAAAATGGCAGAGCATTTAGCTGAGGACATCCATTTCTATGCTTTCGAGGAGCCTTCTGAGGGACAGTCAAGTGGTTTTTAGGTTAAATACCCTTTCCAACAGCAGGATCTGCAAGATTAAAATACTTTCTTACTTCTCTTTATTACTGTTTAGTTTATGTGTTAGCCAAACCAGGGTTTGTTTTGCCTGCTCTACCATCTCGCCTATGATTTTTCCCACCCCATTGCCCGCTCCAGCAGCACAGGTGATTTTTTTTTTAAAGTTTTTGCATCATTGAGGGACATTACTGTAAATACTCCATTTTATTTGTATTTGCAGAGCAAACAGGACTTTTAAAACCCAAAATCTTGCTTGTTTATTGACCTTCTGTTCCAGTCCTGTTAGCTCCACCACAGAGCTTACTTCTGTCTCGGGTTTACACCAGTTGCCTCAAGAAAATTTAACTTTGTACCTTACACCTTGGTTATGCAAGGTTTGAGAAACTCTTCTGTAGCCTTTCAGTTGCCTCATATTTAGTTGCCTTGGGGCACACAAATAATGGATTTTTGCTGATATAAACAGCAGAGCTGATGATATAAACAGCAGTAAAGAATATGATACTAAGGAAGGTTGAGATTAAAATGGAAGATCTGGAGAGACTTGGTCAAGAAATAAGCTATAAAAATCAACCCAGCCTTGACAATATTAAGTCTGTTAAAGACATATGGGGAAAAATCATTAGCTGTCAAATGGGAATGAATAAAACAGAATGTGTTGTTTGTGAATTTTGGAGGACTTATTATTACTAATAAAATGCATTTGGCAGTAGCTTTCTTTCCATCACTCAGGTCTGTGCTGTTGTATCATGGGGGAAATTGCAGTATGAGGAGCTGTTCATTTTTCATTTTGTTTTCCAATTACAGTTGAATGGAGAAATTCAAATTCATGTTTATAAAATGATACCTCTAGCCTACAAAACGGCATTACGCTTCGAGTGTGTGCTGCTGTTATATATCTTTTATGGCCAGCATTTTCCAGAATCACAGCTGGTTGCTTCAGTGACATTTCAGCTTTTCATTGAGAAGTGTGTCCATTAGACACATTTTTTTCACATTTGCAAAATTGCATGATGAATGCCTCACCAATTTACCATACTTCTGGCAGATGCTCAATTTCTGGTCATTCTAGCAGTGTGAATCAGTAGCATGTTTTCTACATTCACACTCTGTCCCATGTGCTCTCTCAGTGGCAGTCTGGCTTAATGCATATGTCCTTCCACAGTTCTTCATAAATCCATGTTCATTGATCTGTGATTATATTTGAGCCACTGTATCAAGTTTCCCTTGAATAAGAAGGTAAAATGTTGTAATGGAAGAAGAACTAGTTAATCCATGTGGATCTGGCATGCAGACAAAAGTAGTTTGTTGTGCTGTCCTTTGAACCCATTTGCTCAATTCATTGGGGGCTGTGGGTTATTAAAGAGATTTAGAAAGTACTCCTGGTATTACTTGAGCAGCTTGTATTAACTTCTCTGCAGATTCTTGCAGGCTTCTTTTGAAAGAAGTGGGGTTTTATGTGTTGCTCTCAAACAGGTTTTAGTCCCTTCCAGACGAGAGAGAGCCCTGAACTTGAACTGTGCTCTTTGAGTAATATGAAATGACCAAGCTGCAAAGACTCCTGTTTTTTTCTTAGAAGACACAAAAGGGTCATTAAAACAAGTTTAGCTTTAGAGGCGTGTGCCAGACAGGATGGGTTTAGAATGGCTTTAAAAAGTAGCTCATTTTGACAATGGCTGCAAAGTGGAAGCACAGTTCTGGAAGTGAATGGAAATCTTTCAGGATTTTGGGATGCTGTGCATGTAGGAATTGCAGTAGTGGGCTCCAGAGAATGGGTGAGCCTTTAACTCAGGCTTTAAAGGATGAGCTTGTGTGGTTGAGTTGATGGTGGAGTGCTGGAAGAAGGCCCAGCTGAGAGTCCTGTTCCTCACACAGATCGCTGCAATGACCACGACACCAAGACTTCCTACAGGATTGGGGACACCTGGAGCAAGAAGGACAACCGTGGGAACCTGCTGCAGTGTGTCTGCACTGGGAATGGCAGGGGAGAGTGGAAGTGTGAGAGGCACACGGCCCTGCACACCACCAGCACTGGTAAGTGGGACATCGTGGCATGGAACATAGGGAAGAGGAATGGCATGTTTTGACAGGTCAGGACTTGGAGCTGAGTTGTTCCATCCTAATTCAAATATTTTGGAGTCTTGTCTGGGAGAGATCAGCAGCAAAGAGGGTCAGAGTTCAGAAGATGCTCCTTGTTAGTGTGTGTGGAGATAAGATTAATTGGTACCTTGTTTCCACGCACAAATGGGGCTGGCACAAGCAGATGGATTGCCTGCACTATCACAGGGCAGTAAATCACATCCAGGGCCCTGCATCCACAGGAACTATCTTTGTCTTGGGAGCATGGCGCTCCAAGTTAATGTTTGAACTTTATGTATTCGCCTCAGGGTAACTTTCTTGAAATGTCCTTTATTTAAACCCCACTGAGACCATCTGGTTTCTTTGACATGATAAATACACCTACTAATGGCTGAGCTTTAAAAACCCAAAAATGTCAAGGAATGTATACAATGCTGTTTAGTATCTGTACATGAGATAGCTTGTAATTTCGGTATGAAATATTGCCTAGTTTATGGGTAGCATATTTTTTGTGCCCAAGGTTTACATCTTCAGCTCCTAAATTCTTTTTTTGTCATTTTAAGGATCTAGGTTTCTTATCAGTGAGTGCAATGTAGAACTTGTGTTTTCCCGAGTGCCTGCACTAAATTTTTCTTGGTAAATGACCTTTAACTGTTTGGTACCATCAGGTTAACTTAAAACTCTCAGAAGGTCTAAACTTCAAAATGACTAACGCTTCAAGGATGCCAATATTTTCAAGGGTTTCCATTATTACTTCCCCTACTTTAGCAGAGCTGAATTTGTGGAGGTTCCTGTGGGAATCATTAGCAAAAATTCATATGATGCAGACAACAAGAAGCCTCTTTGTCTCTCAGTGTTATTTCAAATGGTAATGTGCTAAAAACTTTGATTCAAAATTTAAAAATTGCTGAGTAAAAGAATACATTTTAAGTTTCTTGTTCTTGTTTCTCAATGAAAAATTCAAAATTAATCTTTTTTTGCCTTATCTCCCTACTCCCTTGGTAATTTTTATTCTATTGTCACTGATCTTGATTTTTCTATTCTACATTTCCTTCAACTAATTTTTTTGCCCCCAAAATATTGTTTTCCAAACAATTATATGGAAAAGAGTTTCTAAATGCTTTCTAAAGCCACTCTACAGGGTTGAAAGCCAGAGGCTGTCATTAGCAGAGAGGGGGAGTCGTTCTTCTAATTTTGAAATTTGCTAAGTGGAATAATTAAGCCGCCTCTCGGGAAGCTTAAGAGCGTCGCGCCTTCCGTCTGCTGGAGTGCCCGAGGTTTTATTATCTCAGCACTTAATGGCAGCCTTCTGTTGCTGAGCTTTGAGTGCCACATGTCCCTTCTGTCCCGTTGTGCCGCAGGCTCTGGCTCCCCCAGCATCACGAACGTGCAGACGGCGCTGTACCAGCCACAGCCACAGCAGCCCCAGCCCCAGCCCTACGGCCAGTGCATCACCGACAACGGCGTCGTCTACTCGGTGGGCATGCAGTGGCTCAAGACACAGGGCAGCCAGCAAATGCTGTGCACCTGCCTGGGCAACGGAGTCAGCTGCCAGGAGATAGGTATGAGCTGGTGTGAGGTCTCTAGGACTGTCCTGTGGCTTAATTTCCAAGTAGAACCTGTCGTGTGCATGTCAGAAGTGTCCTGTGACAAAGACATACTGAAGAAAGATGCGGGGTGGCAAAGAAATGGTTTGGTTATTGGAAGCTTTGTTGTTTAAGGCAGGAATGTTCCTCAGTGAGCTGTATACAGCCTGCTGAGGGGAAACAGAGCCCTTGGGGAGCAGCACCCTCTGTGTGCATGTCAGAAATCTTCTCTGAAGAAGACACACTGGAGAAAGGTGCAAGAGGGAAATAAATGGTTTTGTTGTTTGAAGCCTGTTTGTTTAGGGCAGGAACGTTTCCCAGTGAGCTATTTATAACCTGCTGAGGGAAACAGCGCCCTTGGGGAGCAGCATTAATAACTTCATTCAAATGGAGCTGCAATAATATATGTTTGGAAAAGAATGTGAAGGAATGCCACAGCTATGGAGCTGTCTGTTGGTGTGTATTGGCCCAGCTCCATGGCAGTCAGTGTGGGTTCCCAGCAGCCAGCAACTTGGCCTGGAGGGGCTGTTGCTGTTTCAGAGCCCTGTAATTTGTGAATTGCTTTACACTGCAGTCTAATGCTGTGATGGTCTTTTTGAAGCCGTGACCCAAACGTATGGTGGCAATTCTGATGGAGAGCCCTGTGTGCTGCCTTTCACCTACGATGGAAGGACTTTCTACTCCTGCACCACCGAAGGCCGCACGGACGGGCACTTCTGGTGCAGCACCACTTCCAACTTCGAGCAGGACAGGAGATACTCCTTCTGTACCGAGCAGAACGGTGAGCTCTTCTCACTGGGTCTTCACATGCCTGTGACCCTGGGGGAGGGATGGAGGAGGGAGCAGAGGACACAGGGACAGGCTGCCTGAACAATTCCAGCAGTCTGGAGGGCAGCAAGGCAGTGCTGTGAATGGAGGGCTGCCTGGTGACAGAGCACTTGTATACTCTTGGTGTTTTTGGAGGGTGCTACGGATGTACCCTTTGAGTCCTGTTCTCTGAGCTGACCCTAGAATGGGAGTACCTGATCATGGTGGAGCTTTGGCCCAAGGGATGCTTATCTTTGGCTTTGCTTGGGTGGATTGCTTCAAGCAATGTCCATATTAGGCTGCAAAGAGGAGGATGTCCATGGAGTACAGTTTGTGCAGTCCTGTCACTCCCTCCATCCTGGATATCTAGCCAGGCTGCCATATATAGCAGTGCTCTTCATGTGCTTTGTGGTGACTGATCAGGAGCTGGGGCATGACTAAGGCAGCAGCACTGCCTCTTGTCTGTGGATGGTCAGTGTTCACAGCACAGATCTGTCTACTTGTGTGGTTGCACTTCCTGGAGTGCCTGTCAGACATCCATGGAGCAGTGTCCAGGCAGCTTCTTGGGATCTGATCTTGGAAAGAATATTTCATGTTTCCACATGAAAATGCTGCTTCCTACACTGCATAGACACTTTCTTTAAAATTTTGTTCTACTTCGGTTGTTTTTTCCTGCTAAAAGTCAAGCCTTTTTCTGCAGGGCATATAATACTTTATTTTTAAAAAACGAACAAACTAACCCCCCAAAAAACCACCCAAACACTGTCCCTGTCCATGTACAGGTTCATGTTTTAGAGAGGCTTCTTGTGATACACTGTGAAAAAGAGAAATGTGATATAGAAAAATCTCAGTAAATATCTTGTTGCTCTCCGATATTTGTTAAGCAGAGTTGCTCAAGAGGTGATTAGTTCAGGTAGATTACAGCCCTCTTTCCAGTGCTGCTTGCAAAACATGAAGCTTCCAGCCTGCAGGGAGGTTTTGGCTTGTCCTGTTGTACATAACTGAGCTGTAACCCTTTCCTGAGGGTGAAGGCTTCCCTTAGAGCTGAGGGGCACCACTGGGAAATAGCTTCAGAGATAATACAGGTATGCTGAGAGCTGTGAGTTTATTTCATTCCCTAGGCCTTGGGAGGAGGCATTTGCAAAGCTTCTTCCCAAGCACAGTAAGCTTTGGTTTTCCCTGCTTCCTGGGAATTCCCATGGCTGGCTCTGCAGCTCATTCCAGAGCAAAGCTTGAACTGAACTGACCTCGTGCAAAGCTTATGTTTCCACATCTGAATTAATTAAAGCCAAGAAAAGAGGCCTGTGGATTATATACAGGGCACACATGGGAAAAAGTAGTGCCAGTGGTTTATTTTCCAAGCTCTTCCATGCATGCTAAGAGAGAGTGCAGGCTGAATTTGCCTCTGTTCTCTTCTTTTTTTGGTACAGTTTTGGTCCAGACGCGGGGTGGCAATTCCAATGGTGCTCTGTGCCACTTCCCCTTCCTGTACAACAACCGCAACTACACGGACTGCACTTCCGAGGGACGCAGGGACAACATGAAGTGGTGTGGAACCACTGAGAACTATGATGCTGACCAGAAGTTTGGGTTCTGCCCCATGGCTGGTAAGGCTGAGAGCCATAAAGGGCTTATGGAGCACCTCTGTGTGGCTCTTTGAACTGGAAATGGAAGATCTCTGTCGTTGGTCAGATATTGATGACTTCTAATGAGCTGAGTCTCAGCCCAAAGCTCTTTAAGGCATTTCTGAAGTTTTCTTTTGTCCTTTTTTCCCCATTGACCACCTCTAGCAGAGATGTAGCAGTGCCAGGAGAAGGCAATTTTCATTACTTCTGTGCTACAAGCCAGTGGTAGGCATGCTCTTCAGCTGGTGCAAACTGGTGTAGATCTGCTGGAGAACCTAAATTTGAGTGTGTGCCTAAAATTTCCTTGCTAAGATGCAGAAATCTGAAACCTGGTATGAAGGGACATTGCAAATGGTCTCAGTCCTCAAGAACTTGTACATTCTGGCCTCATAATTATCCTCTTGCTTTCTTCTCCAGCCCATGAAGAAATCTGCACAACCAACGATGGTGTCATGTACCGCGTTGGGGACCAGTGGGATAAGCAGCATGACATGGGCCACATGATGAGATGTACTTGTGTAGGAAATGGCCGTGGAGAATGGACCTGCATTGCCTATTCACAGCTCAGAGGTACTGATTTTCATGTTGGTATCACCACTTCAGTCGGAGTGGGAGGTGGCAGAAATTGGTATTATTTTCTGTTGTTGTGGGTTTGAGCCCACACTCAAGAACTGTTGTTTACTTTTTGGAGTAGGAAGGGGATTAGAGGAGCTGTGAAGTTCTTGTCTTGTTTATGTGCTGGAAAAGTACATTCCAGCCTTTACAGGCTCTGAAGCAGAAGCAAACCTTGATTGTCTTGATTGTGATATCCCTCCCTCCTTTTGTCTGCATTTAGGAATTGGCAGCACTGTGACTTTACAGAGAGCTCAGTATAGGCACCTCCCCACCTCAAGAACAGACAAAACTCCAGACTAGTCTGAAGTTTGAAAGCAGAGCTGTTGTGTTTTATTGTTCTGCAGTGAAATTTTCAATTCCTCTGTGCTGGATTAGCCTTTTGCTGGCTAATCTATATGAAAGGCTGGCAGGAAAGCATGGAGATTACTCTTATTTATTTACTCATTTGTGCGAGTGGTCCGCGTGGAGAAGTACTTAAGCAATACCAAAAAAAGAAGACTTAAAAGCACAGACATTTGATCATCCTACAGCTAGCTCACAGCATTGGCTTCATGTCTGGAAAAGGCAGGGGGGTTGCTGTCAAGAGGCCAAGAAAGGACTCTTTTAACACCACTGCTGAAGTGGGATATAATTTATAGGGAAAGGCTCGCTCAAGGGCTTTGGAAGGGTTTTTAATGTGTTCCCTTCAGCGTGAAAGGCACTGCTCAAAGTTCTGGGCTGTGCAAGTCCTGTTTCCACTCACACAGCTAGTTCTCTCCAGTTCCATTCTGGAGCTGAAGTGGTCTTTCTTGTTGAGGAGATGGTAGAGATACTTTGCTTTTCCAAAAGGCAGAGGTTATCTGAGTAGAGCTGTTTAAACACAGCAGCCAGACCCTGGCGCCTGCAGGAGAGTCTGAGTGCTCCTTGGTTTATCCAGATGCTGTGCCCATGGTGTGGGAAAGTATCATGGGGAATAAAATCATGGGAATCATGGACTCACTTCCCCAAGGACAGCTGGTCCAGGATTGACTCCGGACCTGAACTTGGGTCTCTTGGGTCCCACTTAACAAAACAACTTGCTTCTGGGCTTGTTTTCATGTTTGTTTTGTCTTTCTGCTCCTTGCTGTGATTAGACTGGCTTTAGGAATTCTGGGCCAGATCCCAGATGGACATTGAACCTAATAGAGTGATGCCATTGTACTGCAGCATGGAGTCTGGTTACTGTGTTATGAGGGAAGAGTAGACTGGTAGGCACCAGCAGCATCTTGTGTGTAAAAGATCAGCCTTTACCTTCAGATTGCTACAGGGGGAGCAGAGATGCCCAGCAGAATAACATCATGAGGATGGCTGTACTTCTTCATTGTATCTTCTTAAATTTGGAGCAGCCCTTTTCTCCTTGTGTAGTTGCAGTGGTTTGAGGCTGAGGAGTTTCAGCTGAGACGTTCCTCAGAGGAGATGGTTGGAGAGTCAGTGTGGTAGTTCAGAGTTTTGTTCACATGTGGAATCTGTCTGATGGATCAACAAGGCAGTTCTGTAGCTGGATTGTGTCCTACAGACCTCTTTTCTGCAAGTGTTGCTTATTTGTGCAGTGCTGACAGATGAACTCAGGGGGAGGGCTGTGTGTGCAGCGCTGTGAGGGTCACAGATTACAGAAAGGAGGGCTCCTTTCTGGCTTGGATGGAGCTGGTCACAGTCTGTGTGCTGATCTGACAAGGGAATGATGCTCCAGGCAGGGTTCTGTCTCAATGCTTAGACTTACTGCTGATAAACTCTGTTCTCTCCCCCAGATCAGTGCATTGTGGATGGCATCACCTACGACGTGAACCAGACCTTCCACAAGCGCCATGATGAGGGCCACATGCTGAACTGCACCTGCTTTGGCCAGGGCCGGGGCAGATGGAAGTGTGATCCTGTTGGTGAGTCACTGGCTGTCCCTCCCCCCTTGCCAGACACACTGTGTGGCTCTGTACAAACTGGCTGTGTGAGTTTGAGCCCAGTCTTTGTCCACTTTCTGTCCTCAGTTGTACAAAAGCAAAAATAAATGCAACACTGCATTTGCTTGAGGGTAAGTGAAAGGACATTTGTTAATTTAAGGACATATGCTTGAGTTATCACACGTGCCACAGAAGACTTTGGCAAGCATATGTTGTAAAATGTAGCAGGCTGTGGTAGCAGGGCAGTTAGCCTGTGGTCATTTGGCTGGATTCTGGTACCTCAGCTGTCAGCTTAGCAGAGCTCTCAGCCTGAACACTGATAAAACATGCAGCTGGGCCCTGATGCTGGGATCAATTTTCTTGCCTTTCTCTATCCTAAAATCTTTCAGAGTTTTCTCCCTGAAGTGAGGAAGGAGCACCACATATATTAACTTACCTTGGACTGAATTGATTTTTTTTGGCTGCCGTTTGTTCTAGCAAAGAGAAAGCTCAGTATGAGAACATGTGTTAATAGTGCTCTGGAGGTTAGCTAAAACCATCATGATTCTCTGCAGGAATGAGATTTCATGTCTTCTTCCTCTCCCCCTTCCCTAGCAAACCTTGATTGGAAGATAAGACCTGGCTGTTTGGTTTGCAATTACTAAGTCCAAGAGAGCTTCAAACTATTGCCAAGAAAATCTATTAGAAATTGCTAGTTGTGAAGCTGTGCTTTATTAACAGTAGTATCTGTATCTGTTTACTCAAGGAACATAGATTGTAAAGCTCCTGAAAATTACTAGTTTAAAGGAAGCAGTGGGGGGAGGATTTCAGCTATCTGTATAAGTGCAATTAAAGTTTTAATTTTGTTGGCTCTCTCTAAACAAAGCTCTTATTTATCCAAGCAAACACAATGCTGGTTCTCACTGAAAATTTCCGTGGAGCCAGGCATACATGCAGTTGTCAGAGTTGAAGTGCTGTACTGTGCTGTATTTACACAAGTTCAGCTGATTTCAGGATCTGATCTGTGCTCCTTTGGTTTATACAGTGGTAAATCTGGAAAGATTCTGCTGAAAATAAAAACATTCTGGGGACTATTAAAACGTAAATGAATTCTGAAGGCAGGAGGAATTTTTGCCTTTGATCTTGGGAGCAGCATGATTTAGCTTTGGATGAGAGATGAACTCAATAGGCCAGGGCAGAATTCAGCTCCAGTGTGGATGAAAGTCCTTCTAGAAGGAACATCCCACTGAAATGCATCACAGCTGAATTAGCCCCCTAATATCCAACTTAATACATGCAGTGCTATATTAAGAACCTTGATTTGAGACTCCAGTTCTGTTGCCACTTCATGTACCTATATTTGCAAATAAACATCAGTGCTGCCTTTCTTTGTGTAAAGTCTTTTGGGACTTTTTCGTAGCTGTTCCATTGTTTCAGTAACACTCAGTGTGAACTGTCCCTCTTGTGCCTCCAGACCAGTGCCAGGACTCAGAAACCCGCACCTTCTACCAGATTGGAGACTCCTGGGAGAAGTATGTGCATGGGGTCAGGTACCAGTGCTACTGCTATGGCCGTGGGATTGGAGAATGGCACTGCCAACCTCTGCAGACCTACCCAGGTAAGAAACCCAACAGAAAATGAACTCACCTGCTGAGTGAGACCTGAGGAAGGCCAGCTTTCCACCCCTCACCTCTTCAGGTTTCTGTACCTAATGCATTTTGGTTTCCTTTTGAAGCAGAACAGATTCTCCTTGTCCCTTGGCACATTGCAAGCATGTGTCAGAGGTTTATAAAGAGGGGTTCAAGCTGTTTGCAGCTATTCCTGAGGCCAGGATTAGTTCAGGGAATGACCCTCAGTGCACACAACAGCTTGGGTTCACATTGCCTCTTGGTATTTAGTGATATCGCATGTGTAATCTTCAGCTTACATTTCCTGAAACTCAGACATGTAGTTCTTCCTTTTCCACTCATTACAGAAGCAAAATCCATCATGGGACATAATGTTTTTCCTGATCAGTGCCCCAAACACATTAAATATTTGATCTCTTGTTTGTCCAGGCAATTCCAGGAACTCTTTATAGGGATGGGCAATGCCTGTTTGTTGGTTGTTCAGCTTCAGTTCCCTGAACAGAACATGAGGGGAACCTCTCTACTTTCCTGTTTAAGGTTGCAACTGCCACTGTCTTAATCTGAATAAGATGAAGTATTAAGGCTTGCTGAGCTTCATTTACTCCTGTTGGACTGCTTAAACAAACATCTCCCTGAGCTATGTGAAATATGCATGCCTCCAGCCTGCAGACCAGGCTTGGGGCTGCTTTAGACACAAGAGTGACTGAAAATGTGTAAATAAACCAAATGTAATGTTTTTGAATGTAGGTTTGGGGTTAGGTGAGCTTTGAAATTTTCTGCCTGTGGGCACAGGTTTGTTTTTCTAGAAATCCTGTTAAATAGGGAACAGGTATATATGTTACATGGTTATCCAAATAAATTATTATTAGAAATGTTGGGAATGGGGTGAGGGTGCAGCTATTTAATGGCTTAAACACTTTCCTGCAGATTCCAGGGATCCCTTTGCTGGGATTTTCTGAGAACTAACATGAGGACAGTGCTGCTGAGTGTTCAGTGACACCTCCCCTGAGGGAGGGACTGAAAAGAGAACCCATAGGATCATAAAACCTGTCCTTGTCTATTGGAGAGCTTGTTGGAGGAAATAGGCCTGAGCCTGACCTAGCTGAATGCAGTCAGTAGTCTTAAGCATTAGAGCACTGCAAAACTTGTATTTTCATCAGTTCATGGGCCTGTTTTGTCTCAGGACTTCCACCTTCCCTTCTGTGTGCTGAAGAAAAGTCTCGCTATCTGTGGAGTCCTCCACAGAGTCATGAAAATTCAATGTTTCAAATGAACTGATTAAGAAATTTAGTAAAACAGTAGAAGATTAGTGTCTCTTTCCAGGGTATATTCAGTGTCAGATCAGAAATGTTTCCCTCACCATGCTGCATGATTAGACTTGGATTTGGCAGATGTTTTTTATCAGCTTCCCTGCTGCCATTGCAGGAGATATTAATGAAGAAAACAGTTACTTGCTGAGAACTTCCCTCCATTTCTTTGAACAGCAAGACTTTGCTTTGCAGACCTTTTCTCTAGTAGACCTCTCCCATCTTCCATTTCATTGGTAACTTGGAGGACATGGACCCAAGGAGTGCACATTAACTTCCCCACAGAATTTATTCTTATTCACTGGTTTTCTAGGTAGCAATGAAGGATAGAAAGGCAATAGAACCGATTTCCCATGTATAGAAATACTATGTGAGCCATGCAGCTTTCTTGCTTTTTGATGACTCCACAACATCCCCATCAGGTTAAAACCAGCATTTCTTTTTTTCAGGCTCAACTGGACCTGTTCAGGTGATCATCACAGAGAGCACCAATCAGCCAAACTCCCACCCCATCCAGTGGAATGCTCCTGAACGGTCTCACATCACCCAGTACATCTTGCGCTGGAGACCTGTGAGTGCCACATTTGTCATCATTTGTTCCTCAAGAGTACTTTATTTGGCTTTTTCTGGTGTCTGAAGGAAGTGGCTGACACAATTTCAGCAAACTTGAGTTGCTTATTCAGTGTCTTTGTCCTCTTGAGGTCAACAGCTCCTCTTGAGCATCAAGGAGAGCCAGTGCTGTATAAACACTTAATGTTTTCTTGCCTAAACTTCACTCGTTGCTGTGTTCATGAAGTATTTTATTAAACAAAGCACTAGTACAGCAAGCAGACAAGTTTATATACTTAGGAATGTAAATCCTTGTGGAAGTTTCTTCATCCAGAGAAATGCTGTTTTAGTAACATGTGCACATCCAGAAACTACGGAGATACATTTTATTCTGTTAATGTGGAGGTAAAAATGACTAAGATATGAAGTCATAAACAGCTTAGTGTAGGATTAAATAAACAATCACTCCCATCTTCTCCAAAGTCTAAACCAAAACTGGTTAACCACAGCTTGTTGGCTGGTTCCTCTGTGAGGAATGATTTGGTTTAACCAAAGTAGATGAGCTGTCTTCCAGCTCCACTGGGTACAGTTTAACAAAAGACCACTTAATAATTAAGAGCATTAGTACCTCAATGCTGCCTGTTATTAGGAGAACAATAAAGGCCCTGATCCAAAGCCATTCAAGGCACTCAAGTCTTTTTGCTGATTTCAGTGTATCTTGGATGAAGGCCTGAATGAAATGGACTTTAAAGCGCTGGAGTACAAACCTCAGAGGATGGAGCATTATTTTAAAGCTTCCCATAGAGTTCAAACACAGGGTAGAAGGGAAGAACCTCTCTGTATATTGTTTTCAGATGATGGCTTAGAGTTATTATGAACAGGCTTCAAAAGTAACTTCTCCAGCCACTACTTCATGCCTTACTGTGCTTTTTGTGAAGGAATGCATTGAATTTATAACAAATAATTCTTCTTTTAAAGGGTAAAGTTCATAGCTAGGCTGTTTTTAGTTTACCCCTGTAAAACTTAGTAACTCAATGCCATTGGTCCTGCTTCTTGGCATACTTTTCTCATCTCCTTTGACTTGATTCTGTCTGTGCATTAAAGCCATTCAGGTCATAGCTGTGTTTGAATATTACAGTGAGTAGTGACCACACTGTGGGTTAGGTCACTGGATTGCCCTGCTTGCAGCCTAGGGAGTCTCTCACTATCTGAGTGTCCTTTTTCTTGTAGAAAAACTCAGGAAGGCAGTGGAAGGAAGCCACCATCCCTGGCCACCGGAACTCCTACACCATCTCAGGCCTGAAGCCTGGTGTGATTTATGAGGGACAGCTCATCAGTGTCCAGCAGTATGGCCACAGAGAAGTCACCCGCTTTGATTTTACCACAACCAGCACCACAGCAGTGACAAGTGAGCTGAGCAGGGGGACATCCAGGAACACCTCATCTCCTTCACCCACGTCCTTGCTTTGTGCATCCCAGTTAACACAAAAGTGTAGTGATATTTAATGCAACCTTTTTCCTCTCTCTGGTAGGCAACACTGTTTCAGGAGAGACAACTCTTCTTCCTCCCGTGGTTGCTACTTCAGAATCTGTCACTGAAATCACCTCCAACAGCTTTGTTGTCTCCTGGGTTTCTGCTTCTGACACCGTTTCTGGATTCCGTGTTGAGTATGAGCTGAGCGAGGAGGGTGATGAGCCACAGTACCTTGGTGAGACAGCACTGTGTGTGCCAGAGCAAAGCAGTGCCCACAGCCAGGGCATCACTGCTGTGTGGCAGTCAGAGCTGGTGTGAACATCGCAGTGAGCACCTCTCTGTCCTTCAGTAGGATTCATTGAGGCTATGAGAGTGGCAGGAGCAGCTTGGATTAAAAACTCAGTTCCTTGTCTTTTCTCCATTAATAGCTGTAAGAGAACAAGACAAGTAAACAACAATATCCCCTCAGAATACTGTCCCAGATTTTGGCAGAGGAAAACTGCCTGAGCCAGGAGTGGTGGATGAGTAATAACTCTGAGTAGATGAATTATTCTTTTCATCTCCATGAATCTTTGCTCTTTTTTTCTCTTTTTTTTTTGTTTATTTTTTTCATTTTACAATCATGTAAAGTTACTGGCTTCCACAGCACCCTGAAGTGAGCAGCAGTTCAGATGAAAAGAGAACTAAATCTGTTTTTTTGAACCTGCTTCCTGGCCGATTTCCCTTGGCATACCTTTGTCCTTCCATCACAATGGACAGAGAGAAATCTTTCCCAAATGCCCTCTCTTGGCTGCTTGTTATCTCATGGACATCTCATGTTCCAGTCTGCTCTGTCAGTTTTGTTTGGGTCAGATCTTCCTCATCTTGGATAATATGGCAATTTAGCTGATCTGGGAAGCTGGTTAAAGGCACTGGGCTCAGACACAGAAATTGAACCTGGTTTTCTAACATTTACTGTAGAGCCCATGGCAGCACTACATGTAATGTCATTTTAACTTCTTTTTCCTAGTTTCCTGTCTTAACAGTGGTAATAGCAATGTCTCACCTCAAGCATTTGAAGTTATAATAGTTATTGGAACATGAGTGTGGTGAAAGAACATGACAAAAAGAACAGCAATCTCCTGACCTAATAATTCTCCCTGGACTGTTGCTCCCCTGAGCTCACAGGCTTGGACACTGAGCAGAAGTGGCTCTTGTGGGGACTGCCAGCACTGTCACCAACTTTCTTTCTGCCCAGACAGCTGAGCTGTCTGTGAAGTAGCTCCTGAGTTTGTCTGTCTACAGACAGAGGCTTACAGGCAGATTGAAAGGCAATTCCCAGTCTCCTCTCAGATGCTTGGTTTCAGTCTGGTCAGCAAGGAGCTGCTTCTTGGGGAGTTTTCTACATCTGGCACGTAGGTGGACATCTGGGAGAAGGGAAAGAAGTTCACCAGCCCTCATAATGTCATTCTTCTTCACTCATGAGTCAGTGTTTCCACATAACCTACTCATGTGAAAGTTTTTCCATATATTTCTGTACTGGAAGTTCAACAGTCAGGGTATGAAACGAGTATTCAGCTGAGATGGCTACAGTGTGCAGGGGGCTGCTGCTCAAGCTGCCCTGCAATATCCCACAGCAAGCCTTGCTGCCCTTGGTTGCTGATCCAAACTCTCCACACAACTCTTCTGAGGTGAACCAAGCACAGGAAGACTGTGCTTCAGCCCAGATTAGAACAGGCTTCTCAATTATTTCATTTGGAGAGACAGCAAGAGGATGGAATTGCTAAAACAAATTTTTGTCTCCTGCCTTCCTCAGATCTTCCAAGCACAGCCACTTCTGTCAACATCCCTGACTTGCTTCCTGGTCGCAAGTATATTGTTAATGTCTACCAGATCTCTGAAGAGGGAGAGCAGAATCTCATCCTGTCTACTTCACAGACTACAGGTATGTGTGGTTGGCTGTTGCTGCACTTTGAAAGCTGATGTTACTGTTTGCTCAGGAATTTTTTGTTGCCTCTTATCCTCACACTTGCTGTCCTCCTGTGTTTGTTGTCTTAAACAGCTCCTGATGCACCACCTGACCACACAGTGGAAAGTGTGGATGACACATCCATTGTCATCAGCTGGAGCAGACCACAGGCTCCAATCACAGGTTTGTCCTGTTGGAATGCATTTATTCTGCATTATTGGTAGAATCTAAAATGTAGGTGAAAAGGAAAATGAAATATAACTCTGGGACAAAGGTAGTGCAAAATTCTGCCTGGTCAGAGACACCAGCTGGAAAGCACATGGGCAGTTCAGCATTTCCTTGGCTTTGGTGGCTGAACCAAGCAATGCAAAGGCTGGATGTAAAACAATTCCTTCTGGATTTGTGTTAAATAAAAACAAGCCCCAAGACCTTATATTTGTATCTGTCATCCAGACCATCCCATAGTGAGCATGAGAACAGCACAGGGCTAAATCCACATGTCAGACCTCAGAGAGATTCTAACCCAGGTCAGATGGTGCTTTGGAAGGTGGTGTGAGTGTGTGGTCTGTAGATGGGACGTGAGCACAGGCAGGCCACAGGGCCTGCTGAAGTTCAGGACTATTTTTATCAAAGCTCAGGAGGGAGATCAGCTCAGCCCTCATTTCTAGCATTCTTTGTGCTTACTGTTTGTGCTGAGGATTGCATATTTCTCTTGCTTCAGGCTACAGGATTGTCTATGTACCCTCTGTGGAAGGCAGCAGCACAGAGCTCAACCTGCCTGACACTGCCACCTCTGTGACACTCAGTGACCTGATGCCAGGGGTTCAGTACAACATCAGCATCTATGCTGTGGAAGAAAACCAGGAGAGCACTCCTGTCTTCATCCAGCAGGAAACCACTGGGGTCCCACGCACAGGTAATGCTCATCTTCTGGGTTTCAGTCACTGAGATTCCTGTTGCTACCTAGGGGAGTGCTTAAATGAACTCTGTTATGGTTTTGTGGGCTTGAATTGTAGGTTTCACTGTATTGAAGTTCTGTAGTAAAATCATACTTATTGATGCAGTTAAAACACCACTCTGCATTAAGAGGGATGTAATTCCCAGGGATTGGACTGTGGGCAGGTCTTGCATTGCCTGCAGAAGAGAGATCAATTTCCCAAGTTATCTTGGAGGATTTCTTAGCAGAATCCCCCTGAAGTGCCTGGTGTATCATTTTGACCCAGCACTTGGCTCACGGATTTTCAGGGTTATGTACTCAGACACCACAACTCAATGTTCAGACTGTTCACCTGACTTTTCCCTCTCCCTTCCAGCCCTACCCAATATTTTCCTTTGCAGTCAGTGGGGATGGGAGATTGCTCAGCATTGACTGATGTGCCAAAACGACTCCATAAGATCTAAACTTGAGGCACTCAGTATTTGAAAAACTTCTGGTTTCAGGGTTCTTTAAGTATCCACTTGGACTGAATAACCAAACCAAAAGAAGGGATAGTGAAAGAATTGGGATTTGATGTGGTAAGCAGTGGAATTTCATGGTCCTGCAAGTTGCAAGCACGTGTTTGCAAATGGGAATTTACCAGGAATGAACTCAGCTCAATGATTTTATGGTTTGGCTTCTGCATCTTCCAAAAATGTGCACTGGTTAACCTTAGGGCAATATCAGTCCTAGTCTCAAGAAACTTAATTTAAACACAGGAATTCAAGGGTGCAGCACTGTGGCCCAGCACTGAGGGAACTGCATTTTGCATTTGTCTGCAGTAAGGCCAGATCAGCCCCTGTACTTGTTTAATTATAAAAGGTGGATTTCAAGTTAATCAGACATTCAGAACATGCTGTGGGTTTTGAAAACCCTCTCTTTTAATTTTAGAAGGAGGTTACTGTTTCCAACCCCTGGAGTACTTTGTTTCCCCTCAGGCATTGGTTCTGCATACACTTGAAGTTCTGTAGGATATTACATCTGGTCTTTCAGTTCTTTCTGTCACAGCAAGATACCTTCTGAAGACATGGTAAACTTTGAAGTAGATAGTGATGTTTGGAATTGTAGTCTGCTTGAATATTGCCTGGGAATGTGAAGGCATGTTTACAGTGAGGTTACCCTGACTTTTTAATTTGGTAAATATTCTTGGGCTAGCCGTTGTTCAAGCAAAATTCATTTATTTTTTCCTTTCATGGAAACCTATAACTTCTCCTCCTGCTAAGGACTCCCCCTGACAACTGTTGTACCCCTGTGCTTTCAGATGAAGTGCCTGCCCCCAGAGATCTGCAGTTTGTGGAGGTTTCTGACATCAAGATCACCATCATGTGGACCCCCCCCCAGAGCCAGGTGTCGGGCTATCGGGTGGAGGTGATCCCTGTCAACCGCCCTGGCCAGCACGGCCAGAGACTGCCCATCACCAGGAGCTCTTTTGCTGAAGTCATTGACCTGATCCCAGGAACAACCTATCTCTTCAAGATCTTTGCTGTAAACCAGGGCAGGGAGAGCAAACCTTTGACTGGAGAGCAAACCACCAGTAAGTGTCTTTCCTCTGCTTTTTTCAGCCTTTTGAAGCGTGGATTTCTCTGTCGCTTGGAGAAATGTATAAACAGAGCACTTGAAGTGCAACAGTTCTAGCCCAGGAGGTATCCCATCAGTAGGATGACAGGGCTGGGAATTCACTCATTCTAACAATGATCTCTTCAGCAGATTTATCCTCCTCCAGGGCTTTCCAATGGGAGCTTAAGTCTCATGGTGCTTTAAAACAATTTTGTGTGGCTGGAATTCAACTTTTTTATTACTGACTGAGAATTGATGGACCCTGCAGTTCTTTTACAGAACAGATCACAGCCTGTGACTTCTATATTTATTTTTTTCTTTTGCTGGTACCTTAGGGCAGATTTCAGTATGACTTAGAAGCCTTGCTGAGACTCCTCTGAAAATCCCCATCTCCCTTCTGACAGCTCCATGCCTATCTGGCTCCCCTGGCAGCAGTAGCAGTTGTGCCTGCACATTCAAGGAAGGATCATGCAGGATCCCTCAGAACCTGATTGCTAATGATCTAGTGGCAGTGCAGCACCTCACCAGTGTGAGGAGAAATGCACTTTGTCAGGCATTGTTTTTTGCTTTGCAGCAGTGCAGAGAAGAGAGGAGCAGTGGCTGGGCAAGATGTAGGTTTTCTGATGGAAGAGTAGGAGTTTTATCTGGGTGGTTATCTCTATTTTTGACCCAAGAGAAGTAGATCAGACAGAACATGGGACATGGTTTGTTTGATCAGGTCCTGTTTATTGGGCAGTATAAGAGTGGGTATTTGTGATGTTTTTTGGCTTATTGAAAGGGACAAAATTCAGTTATGTGCATCTGCTGCTCTTCTGCTACTTTTCAGCAAATAAGAGCAACTTCTGAGAACCCATCTTGGCCCCTTCTTAGTAATATGAAGGGGAAGGAAAGGAAATGGGATAATCTGTGAATATAGCCATGCTTTTTGAGGAATATCCTTACTTCCATCCATAAAGTTATGAGCAATGAATAGTGCCTGTCCCTTGACAGTGCAGGGAGAATGGGATCCTTATGTCCATCCTTTGCCATAGGTGGCTAATTTGAGCCCAGCACAGATGGTGTGAGCACCCTCCCTCCTCTTTCAAGCGAGGCTTTCAAAAGCAAGGATGCGACTTAGGAATCTGAACCCTCTTGGAATCATTTAGAACAAGAAGGGCTCAGTTCCCAGCCAGATCTGTATTTTTTTGTGGTTGTTTTGAGGAGCCTGGGCTAGGTGTAGGGTTCCTCTGAAACTCCACAGAGAGGTGTACATTGGAGTATAGACATTTAATTCAGACAGCACAGTGCCAGTCACAAATGTCTGGGATCGTTTTCCATAGGCTGTGATCATCTGCTTAACTGCTTGGCCTAAACCACATTGCAGAAACTATTCACATAAATTGCATCCTGTAATCGAAAGGCCTGGGAAACAGAAATCATTCAGGGTTCCCAAGGAAAACCCTGCAGCAAAAGCCTCTTCCCACGGTGTAAATGTGATTCTCTTTTTGCCCTTCCGTTACAAAGCAGTCTACAAATAAACTCCGAGTGTGTGTGTGTGGCTTTTTAATCTTCCCCTTTTTCCTCTGCTATGGGGAGAGGAAGTGATAAAAGCCTAATAGAGCTGGCAAATTAAATTGTGCAGAAAGGAGCTGACTTTAGGCTACACATTTTAAGATACAATCTTTGTCAGATGGGACTTAGCCCAGATCTAAGTACCAGCTGGGGATAAAGTTGACTTTCAGCCTATGGGTTGGAGATGGGCTTAAGCTGGGTCACACTCATCCTTTTCCTTTTCAAGTCCTCCCCAGTTTTTTCCAGTGGTGGAAGAAGGAAGACCTCACTTCCTTTTTCCTCCCTCCTTTAAAATGGAGAAAACAAGTGAGGAGAAAACAAAAAGGACAAAACCGTCTTGCCGCTGAATCATTGAGAGAGTGATGAAAACATTGTTTTTTTTTGCCAAAACATTACTTGTCCAGAAGGAGAAAAAAACATTGATGAAACCTCACTGCTCTTAATTTCAACATCTGCTTAGAACCTAGAAAAGGTGAGGAGACTTACCACGTGAACGCTGTGAACTCCTTGCTGCAGCCAGTGGTACCAGGCCTGCTGTGGGGGCAAATTCCCCTCCAGAGCCTCACCTTGCCTCAGCCGAGGGCGGTGACATCTCCACCAGTCACTGTGGCTCCAGTGAAGGAGCTGTGCTGCCTCAGCCTCTTGTTTATGTAGTTGTCTGGGTTATCAGCTTCAGCAGCTTCCCAGGGGCACTGATAAAAAGGGGAGGAAGCCTGGTAAGAGCTGTTCCCTGAGTCCCAGGGAACATGCTTGGAATTGTTGGATGGTCGGTTCCATGGTGTGAATATTTTTAAGTAGATCTAGGAACTGGTTTTCTGCAGAAAGTCGCTGACTACTACTTATTTTGACATTCAAATGACAAAGTAGGGGTGGTTTATTTTGGGAAGGGATTTTGAGAGGACTGGGCAAGCATTTAAAAGAATAAATCTTTTTCATGGAAAAGGGCTAAAATTAGGTTTCCGTGCTTACACTGACAAGTCTAAACCGAGCCGGTTTTTAAAAAATGCTCAGTGCTCATGAGAAACTGTTGAAATTCCTGAGTGTGTTGGGGTCAACCTTTAGGCTGCCTTCCCCATGGGATGCAGAGGTGGCAGCGACCCAAATCAGTGCAGCCTGGAGTGCTCAGGTCTGCCTGTCTCAGTGTATTAATGGATGGCACCGAGGCGTGGATGTAGAACTGAAATAACTTCCCAGCTCTCTCACGGTCCCACCTTCTCCCTTCCCTTGTGTTGCCCTCCCACAATCCATCAGAAATACAGGCCCTGGTTTGGAAGTGAGGTGGAGATTCGGCTGGGAGGCTGATGTGTGTTGTGCTTTGCCTCCCCAGAGCTCGATGCCCCCACCAACCTACGCTTCCTCAACACCACGGAGCACTCGGTGCTGGTGCTGTGGACGCGGCCCCGCGCCGTGATCACGGGCTACAAGCTGACAGCAGGGCCCACCAGGGGAGGGCAGCCCCGCACCTACAACGTGGGACCCTCTGCCACCAAGTACCTGCTGAGGAACCTGCAGCCTGGCACCGAGTACACCGTGTACCTCGTGGCCGTGAAAGGTGACCTGCAGAGCAGCAGAGAGACCGGCGTCTTCACCACGTGTGAGTGAGACACACACACACACACACACATCACATTCTGCTCTGCCTTTATGCCCTGCCCTTCTTCAGAACTTATGCTGAAAGTGCCTATTGTGAGCTGATTTACAGGGGCAGCCTTTTGAAGTAGCGTGCCAGCAGAACAGCTTGGGAAATGCTCCTTGTTGTTCTTTCTTGAGCTCGTTGGCAGGAAAAAGAGCAATTTGCATCAAAAAGCTTTTACTAAAATACATTTCAGCTTTCCTGGTGATTAAAAACAAGAGGGAGAACTTACTACTGGTACCTCACTTTTTGCTTAACTGGATGTCAGAAAAATTTAATTTTACTTTATCTTCCTAATTGTTTGGTTTTGGCATGACAAATCAAGGAGAGAATACAACTCCCTTTAAAATGGGCAGGGAATAATTAGTCTGGTACTTACATAAAGCTGAAAGCAGTCATTTCTCAAGCTCAGCCATACCATCTAAGGCAGTTCAACTGCAGTTACCCAAACTGACACAAACATTGTATTCTATGGGGGTTTTTGGGTGGTTTTTTTTTTTTTTCATTTCAGTCATCTGTATTTGTGATGCTGGTTTGGAAGAAATATTAAGCAAATTTTGGAAGGAAAGGGAGTTCTGTAACAAACCCCCACATACTTCTAAAAAGAACAAATGGATCCAGTATTTAAATAATGATGATGCCATCACATAAACTAGCAAAACTCAGAGCCACCCAAACCCAGAACCACATCCTCTTTTCAAAAGAGAATGTGGTTTCTTTTAGAACAATGTTATACTAAAATAAGGGCTCAAATTTTTAATCAGAGTACCATTGTTGACATTGGCAAGGTGCTTTTTGCTGACAGTCTTATCTATAAATATCCCTCAAGTAGAATGTGATTTGGTATCTTAGATTTAATATTGCCTTCAAATTCTGGCTTGTCTGAATGAAACCAGTCCAGTTTGAGACTATGGATTTGATTAACCAAGCCTCTTCATTAATAACCCTAGTAACAAGGCCATTTCAGATTAAACTCAGTGTTTTCATTTGGGCTGATTCTGGCATGCACAGAGGCTTTGGCTGCTGTGTGATGCTTCTGACAGGTGTCACTGAGACCACAGATACCTCAGACTGACGTTGGCTCCTTTCTGCTGACTTCACAAGATGTTGGTGAGGGATGAGATGGTCCTTGCTGGGACAGCTGGATGACAGACAGGGTGTGATATTCTGCTGATTGGAAGGCATATGGTGGGTGAATTAAAAAAAAACAGCTGAGTTTTGAGGAACACTTTAGATATCATGCCAAAAACCAGGATTCCCCAGATTCTTGGATCTGGATGCATAGAGGATCATGCATCCACTTGAGTATTTTTGTTTGCCTCAGGAATAAAAGCCCTGGCTGTGATTAGACCACTTGCATACTGTGTCTGTCAAGCCCAGCAGCAGACAAAAATCATCTGTCAGATCCCTTCCAAATCACTGGATTTTCAGAAGTGATCTAGTTCAGCACTAATTTCATACCTCTGGCTATTTGTCCTGCTGTAGATCAGGTTTTCAAACTGTTGGGAGCCATCACAGCAGGTAGACTTGAACTCTGGTCAATTCATTCCACAGATCAGCCTGCTGGTTCTATTCCTCCTTTTAACACAGAAGTGACTGAGACCTCTATTGTCATCACCTGGACACCTGCCCCAAGGATTGGTTTCAAGGTAGGAGGGGCTAAGTCCTGTGTTGGTTTTTCCTCTTGCTTCAGTGTGGTGGGGAGGGCAGATTAAAGCCATTTTCTGTGGACTGTGGTGAAGATGGCAGCACGAAGGGGAGCAGTGCAAAGGGCCTGTTGCTCACAGGGAGCAGGTTTAGCTGACAGAGGTCAGTGCAGTCACAGGGTTTCAGCTCAAGTGGGACATCTACACCACAAGTTACAGCACTAACAGCTGGAGTTCAGCACGAGGGCCCATAGTGCTGCTTCTGGGTGGTCAGTCAGGGTGCTGGCAGCTTGTGGCTAAAAAGCAAACGTCTGTGCCCTGCAGCTGGGAGTGCGCCCAAGCCAGGGCGGGGAGGCTCCCCGGGAGGTGATCTCCGACTCCGGCAGCATCGTCATCTCCGGGCTGACCCCCGGCGTGGAGTACACCTACAGCCTGACAGTGCTGATGGATGGCCAGGAGAGAGAGACCCCCATCGTCAGGAGAGTCACTACACGTAAGGCACCTGCTGTTCCTCCATCATTCCTTCTTCCACTCCCCACTGCCTTCTGCGAGGCAGTTCTGGTCTTGCCTCCCTCTCGTGGTCTGGTTTTTCTTTTTGGTGCATAGGTGAAAGTAGCACTGGCTTATGCAATGCAGGGTCACAGCTTCAGGGGAGTATTGCTGGCTAATTAATTCCAGAGGTTGAGGATATCATGGGGAGAGGGGTACTGAGGCAGCCAGCAGGGTTCTCAGTGCCATCAGTGACCCATTTGTCTGAACACTTGCAGCACTAGCTCCACCAACCAGCCTGCGCCTGCAGTCCAATCCTGACACTGGCATCCTGATAGTCTCTTGGGAGAGAAGCACATCTCCAGGTAACCACGTGAACTCACTCTCTGCTCAGACCTCCTCTTGTAGCAGAATGCTAAGTAACACTTCTTCTGTGGTGCCTGTAATTTGATGGGAAATTAGCTGTTGATTAATTTAAAGAAAAATGTACATGTTTCTAGATATACTTAAGGATATATTTCACAACTAACTACAGCTTGTCGTAGGACTCTTAATGATTTACATTCTGTATAAAATCCTGTTTTGGAGCATGAATGTGTTAGAATATTTCAGCTGTTTTAAGGATTTGATGGATTTCTTCAGGTATCTCTAGTGGTTGAAAAATAGTCTGAGGGAAGGAAAGCAGAATGGACCACAAAGATTTGTGGAAATGACAAGTGGAAAGTGTGTGGAAGTTCTGACAGTGTTCAGGATGAACTCTTCTCCCACAATAGCTGATGGGAGCTGCACAATTGACTCCCATAAAAGCTGTATTGAAAGTTTTTGAAAACCTGTGTTGGTAGCTGAATCTTTTCCTGACAGAGTCCTGAGAGAAGTTCCTCTCAAAACTCCTGAGATTTTTGCTTTGGTGAGGTCTCAAAGGGAACAGGAAGCTCATTTTGGGGTACTTGACAAAGTAACCTCTTTCCTGGGCCCAGGGTGGCAAAATCACTTGTGAAATGTCATGTGTTTGCTTTAGCTGTTGCATTGAGGACTGATGTAAGTGGATCCATGAGGAAACTCTTGACACTGGCCTCTGTATTTCAGGCATCAGCGGGTACCGTGTGACCACTGCTCCCACGGATGGGCAGCAGGGCTCTACCCTGGAGGAGGTGGTGGGTGCAGATCAGACCACCTGCACCTTTGAGAACCTCAACCCTGGCGTGGAGTACAATGTCAGTGTCTACTCTGTCAAGGACGACCAGGAGAGCCTGCCCATCTCAGAAACCATCACGCCAGGTAACGAAAGCATGAGCAGCAATTTCAGCTGCACAAGCTCAAATGGCTGAGCCTGAGAGCTCTACAATGCTGAACTTGTTTTAGTCTGCTGGTAGAGGGCTTAGACTTCACTTTTAGTCTCAAGAAGCAGAATAGGCACCTTCCAACGTGTGACAGAACTTCTTACACCCGTGTACTTCTCTGCATGGGCAGCCTGTGTTGTGCTTCACAGGCTGGTGTCAGCACATGGATCTGCTCTACACTGAGCTGGGCAGCAGCAGGGATTTAGCTGAGCCCTGAAGTGCCCCAGCATCTGGAGCACAGCTGGTGGGAACAGGAAGTAGGTGAACAGAGGTATGAGTGAGGAAGCAAGCACAGGAGAAATTTTGGCAGCACTAACAGCAGAAGATCACTTGAGCACAGTGGAGAGGAAAGCCAAGATGGAAAGGTCCATCACTATAGCACTTGAGGCACCCCTGTGGTGTGTGCCACCTCACATGACATCTGTGGGGACTGCAGAAACTGCCTTAATGGAAAGGTCCATCACTAGCACTTGAGGCACCCTGTGGTGTGTGCCACCTCACATGACATCTGTGGGGACTGCAGAAACTGCCTTTGTAGCCGCAGTAGCAAAATCAATATGCATTTCCCCAAATGGTTGCATTTAGTTTTCCTTTGTGAGGGCTTTGTTTGTTTTTGTTTCTGCTCTGAGATGATGCCAGCTACTGTGTTTGCTTGCTCTTGTAACACTGCTTTAAAATTTCTGTGCTTCACTGAAGTGCTGTGTGCTCCCTGGGGTGAACTAATACTGTGATGCTGCATAGTTATGCAGTAATAGCTTTAGCCCTTCACCATCTGCTGGTGGGGCAAAGCTAAGAATGTATGTGTCTGGCTTTTACAACTCTTTAAAGGTGATATGGTACATGCATTCCATGTGGATAAACAATTATTTTACAGAAAACTGGCTCTTTTTTGGCACCTATTCTGTAAAATAAGTGTTTTCCAAGAAAAACATCAAAATAGAACAAAACCACTATTATTAAAGCAATATTTCTGTCCCATAATTTCTTTTCAAACTAACTTGTAATGAACAGAATGGACACAGAGTCCTGCATCTTTGACTCACTGATGTCTGATCCTGAGTGAGGAAGAGCATCCATTAGTTCCCACTGGTTTCAGGATCACCCTGATAAAGTTACACAGACAAATCCTGTGGCTTAAGTCAATACCAGTTTATTGACTTGAGCAACTGAAGGTTTGGCCATTGTCAATTAAAGATGCATCTAAAGTTCCCCATTCCCTGCCCAATTCTGCTGGTCCTAACATGCAGGAAATGAGCACCTTTGCTAATGGAATAATATCAGTAGGGAAAACAGTCACAGCTGGGCTTATTTTCCCTACAGGAATTTAGGTGGCATCTAAAAGGTCATTAAAGGGCATTCTTTTTCAGAGGCTAAAATTTGAAATTTTATCCACGTATGTCAGGCTCTTGGCCATGCCATATGCTGGGCATGACCTCTGAATTTGGGGATGTTGTCACTCTGACAAAATGAATACCATTTAAAGGTCATTTTTTAACCATTTCCATGTTTCCACAGAAGTGTTCTGTTACTTACTGTTTCACATCATCTGTTTTTAGCACATAAATTGCAGCAGTTACTTGGTAGGTAGGAGTTGAGGAATTCTGGGCCAGATCCTCAAGCCATTGCAGGGATTTGAGGCTTTTTTCCAAGTGCAGCGTAAATAGTTCAGACAGTGGATGATCTACCCTGGAACTTTGTGAAGGTTCTCACTAGCTGAGGGTCTGATTTAGCCTCTTCAAGTGAGTTTATGATCCCAGTGTTAAAAGTTAGATTCACCATTTGAGCAAAACAAGAATTTTAGAGGGTCAGTCAAGAGTTGTTTTATTTACACTTCAGTGAACTTTACTCTCTTGTAATTTACCTGTAGAAAGAAAAAAGGTCTGTTTTTTCTGCTTCTGTTTTTGTCAAAAAATGATGGGTCTTCGTGGCTTATCATTGCTCCAAGTAAATTTGTTGCTAGTTAAGTGCCTTTTGTAGGGCTCTTTGAAAATTACATGTCTAAAGAGAACTGGGGTTTCAGCTTCTGAGGGGATTGGGGTTTCAACTTCTGTCTGCCCAGGGAAGCAGCTGGACACCACACTGAAGGGTAAATATAAGAAAACAAACTGAAAACAACAAAAGCAAAAACACAACAAAAACCACCCCACCAAAATCCTTCCTTTTCCCCCAAACCCCAAGACAAACTGTGCATATCACCGCAGTTGCTTCCCGAGTTCTGTCGATGTTAATAGTGACAAACACTGCTTTTTTCTCCCTTGTCTTTCTTTTGCCTCCGTGTGTCTCTGCCTCTCCTGTTTGCTCTTTACCTCATTAGAGGTGCCCCAGCTCACTGACCTAAGCTTTGTTGACATAACTGACTCGAGCATCGGCCTGAGGTGGACCCCGTTAAATGCCTCCGCCATTATTGGGTACCGCATCACAGTAGTTGCAGCAGGAGAAAGTGTCCCTATTTTTGAAGATTTTGTGGACTCCTCAGTAGGATACTACACAGTGACAGGCTTGGAGCCGGGCATTGATTACGACATCAGTGTAATCACACTCATTAATGGCGGAGAGAGCGCCCCTACCACTCTGACACAGCAAACGGGTGAATTTTGAAAACTTCTGTGTTTTGTGATGTGGATGGTGTCACTGGCTGTCACTGGCTGCTGGGTGCTGGGGCTTTGTCCAAAGAGGAATTGAGCCCCTCCCTGCGGGGAAGCCAGGCAGACCCAGCTGGCTGCTTTCCCCAGATGGCAGCTGGGGATGGATATGGTGCTGCTCCTTTTTGAATTTGAGGCATTTTAATACCATGAATGACTGCAGACTTGCCAGGCTCATTCACCTTCTGCTGTTCAGATTTCCAGGATCCAGTTGGAATCAAGAGCCTGAAACATGAACTGTGTGTTTGCCAGACTTTAAAACTGTGATTCCTCAAAATAGGAGTGCTGAAGGGCGGAGCAGATCAGTAGACACCCTCCAGCCTTGACAGCTGTTTGAGCTTCCAGCAGCCCATTTCCATGGTGGCCCCACTCTTTCCACAATGCCCCAAAGGATGCAGATGGACACCACTCCCTGAGTACATGCCAGTGACAGCCATGCCACACCGTCAGGGGTTTCTATAGTGCATGAGCTGAAGGCAAGCTGGAAACTGGTTCTTGCATGAAATCCTGTTGTGTTTGAAAGTCCTGAGGCTGTAAATCCTTCGACATGAGTAGAAGTAGAGTCATAGGAAATTAGTGATATGCCCTCTCCTCTCCTGTGTGTGCATGTATGGATTCTAGATGAGATTACTTTTCCATCTGTAAGCTGCTGTATGGCAACTTTAAACCTCTCTTGGCACCACATCTGTAATACAAAATCCAGCTGCTAGAAGCACATTAGTGAAACTTGCTACCTTGTTTTTAAATTAGCCCCGCGGGGTACATTTAACATATCAGGAATTGCCAAGAGGTTAAAGCAGCCTGACAGCAGTGCAGACACATTTTTCTCTTAACTGTAGTAGAACCAAATGTAGTTTAGAAGTCTGTTTGCATGAGTCTGATGCCGTAGTCAGTTGTGCATGAGATACTTCCTCTGGTGATTGATTCCCTGAACAGACCTCTTGATCAATATGAGTCTGAGAGCTGAGGTGGGTTTGTTCTTTGCTGTGTAGCTGTGCCTCCTCCCACTGACCTGCGCTTCACTAACGTGGGGCCTGACACCATGAGGGTGACTTGGACTCCCCCGACTTCCATCGTGCTGAGCGGTTTCCTGGTGCGCTACTCCCCCGCCAAGAAGGAGGAAGATGTTGCAGAGGTGACAGTCGCACCCTCAGACAACATGGTGATCCTAACAAGTAAGTGGGTTACCTGCATAAGTTAAACAAACATGAGAAGCTCCTCATCATAAAATCATAAGATTACTAAGAGAAAAGACCTCCAAGGCTGTTGAGTCATCAACCCAGCACCACCATGTTCACCACCAAACCACATCCCCAAGTGCCAATGCACACACCCCCTGAGCACTTCCAGGGATGGTGACTCCACTCCTGACCAACCTTTCAGTGCAGAAATTTTTCCTGATAATCCAACCTCAGTCTCCCCTAGTGCAGCTTGAGGTCTTGTCTTTTCACTTGTTACCTGGGAGAAAAAACTGGCCCCCACCTTGCTACAGCCTCCTTTCAAGTAGTTGTAGAGGGTGAGAAGGTCCATGTGGCACAAGATGAGGCAAAAAAACCAATTGTTTCAATGTGGCTGGCCAAATTCTCAGCTGATCTAAAGTGATGTTGCAGGTAGCTTCATAGAAACTCACACCAAATGGAGTTTGGCCTCTAGCTTTACCCGTGTTAAAGCCAAACCACAGGAAAGTTTTTTTCCTATCAATCCAAGGACAGGGATGAATCAGGCTATGAGGCAATTGCATTGATTTGCAGCCAGGTTAGGTATTAACGGTAAATACATGTTGTTCACCTGGTTTGCCAGTAATGTCAAGGACTTGCAGTGCAGAGGTTCAGGAGAGGATCAGATTATGCAAAAGGTCATTGCTCCTTTGACTCTGTATGCTCAGACCAGAAAGCACATCCTGTTTTGGAACCTTACAGGACATGGCAGCAAAATGTGGGCTGCCATTTTCCAAAAGCTGACATTAATTTTTTGGGGCAAAAGCTATGTTATATTTATAGGGGTTTTTTTTTGTTTGTTTGTTTTTTCTCTGAGAATCTGGTTGGTTAAGTGAGACAAGACCTGTTTTCAGAGTAAAACCTAAATCTAGAGCTTGTCTGAGTTAGAGCAGCTGTGTTGGAAATCTTTGGCCCTGTTTCAGTTTATATCAGCTAAAGCTTTGGCCTGGTGCATAGATAAACTACTAGATAACTAGAATGGACCTTGTAAAAAGGTAATTGCTGCTAGTCAGTCTCCACAACCTGATGAAGCAATGACCTAGGATATTGTGCTACTTCAGGCTAAAGCACTGCAAGGAACCATAATGCCACAAAAATAACTGATTTAAACTTTTGATTGTCCTGGAGGCTCAGATCTTCCATCAAGCAAAACCTGATTGTCTCCTAAGAAACACAGTTACAATTGTGTAGGTTGGTTAACTTCTTGATGTTTGCAAGGAAACAGTTGCCCAAATTCCTGTTCTTCAATTCCACAGACCTGCTGCCTGGCACTGAGTATCTGGTGAGAGTCTACAGCGTTTCTGAGCAGCATGAGAGTGCACCTTTGTACGGAATCCAGAAAACAGGTACTTGGGTGCACACATGGCTAATGCCATCCTTTAAGAATTCATTAACGGAACTGAATTACTTTTTTTTTTTTTCCCTGTGATGATGCCAAGCAGTTTGGTTGAGCTCACCCTTGTGTCTGTTGAAACCCCCAGGCCTCGATTCCCCCACTGGCCTGGACTTCTCGGACATCACGGCCAACTCCTTCACCGTGCACTGGATCGCTCCTCGTGCCACCATCACGGGCTACCGGATCCGCTACCAGCCCGAGCAGGGCGGGGCCCGGCCCAAGGAGGAGCGCGTGCCCCCCTCCAGGAACTCCATCACTCTCACCAACCTGCTGCCAGGCACCGAGTACGTGGTCAGCATCATCGCGGTCAACGGCAGGGAGGAGAGCCTGCCCTTGGGTGGCCAGCAGACAACAGGTGAGCCTGGAGGGAAGGCTGGGTTTGGAGTGTCTCTAGCAACATCATTGCTCTTAAACGTCTCCCCTCGCCAGCTTCACTCGTGAGGAAGTGCCTGTGCACTGAGGTAGGGCCTGATTTATTAGGAAAAGGTGGGACCCATGCTGCTTTCAGATGTTTCTAGGGCCAGCAGAGCTATTTTCATTAAATCCACTCGAATGCCATATGGTTTTTAACCAGATACATCTCTTTAGAGAGGGGTGTGCCCTGAGCAGACAGATGAATAGCAGAGGAGCACAGTATAAGTGGAGTATGTAACTGATATACAACTGTGTTTAAATTCCTTCTCAATTCTCTGTTTTTCTAGTGTCTGATGTTCCAAGGGACCTGGAAGTCACCCCTACCAGCCCAACCAGCCTCAGGATTTCCTGGGATGCTCCTGCAGTGACAGTCAGATACTACAGGATCACTTATGGTGAAACAGGTGAGGGTAGGCTGTTACAGCTGGTCACAGACCAGAAACTCTGTCCTGAGACCATTAGAAAGAAAATAGTAAAGGCACCTTGGGCTGTAGCAGACATATAGGTGCCTTTTTTAAAAAAGAGCAAATAATATTTTGTCTACCCAAAAGAAAGTGTATCTAGAGTGTTCCAGTAATTTTAGAAATGGTTCTATGTACATGTTTCATTCTTTTCCTCAAAACAATTTTGACCCAACAACCACTGAAATCAACAGGGTCCTGTCTTCAGCTTGATGCATGTAGGACTGTCCTGTTTTTTGTAGAGATTTTAAATGTATGCTTTACATTTCTTTCTTAACCTACTCTTGCTAGGTGGAAGCAGCCCAGTACAGGAGTTCACAGTGCCTGGCACCGTGTCTACTGCCACCATCACTGGCATCAAGCCTGGTGTTGAGTACACCATCACTGTGTATGCTGTAACTGGCCGTGGAGACAGCCCTGCCAGCAGCAAGCCAGTCACTGTCACCTACAGGACAGGTGAGTCCTGATGGAACCAAACAAGACAAAAACCCCACAGCTTTGTGTTGGCTTTTCCCCATCAATGTGTGCTGCTGATCCCTGGTTTCTTTTAGAAGCCATGGGCTGTAGGGCCATCAGTTTTTGGAGTGATGTATCTTGGTGGCACAAAAGGAGTCTGTGGACTTGGAGAAGGGAAGCCCTGTGGAGTCCAGATGGGGATAAAAGCAGTGCTCAGCTGCTCACTGCAGAGTGGAAATCCTGTTGGGCTCTCATAATGTGGGCTCACTGCTGGCTTAATTCCAGAGCTTCTCTGTCAGATTGTGATCCTGAGGAGACCTAACTTTCTAATGCCAAGATTGTTATCTCACTCCTGGTTTGGATATAGCCAAATCCTATTCCTGCTGTAGCTGCAGATAAAGGCATTAAGTAGCCTTTAAAACAACAAAAATCCTCAACTAACACTGATATGAGATCACTCACCCACACATCCTGGTTAAGGCTTTTTTGCTTTGGGCTAGCATGAGAGACAAATAAATAGCAACATGTGTTTTGTCTTCCAAGCAGTGCAGAATAAAATTCAGCCAGGACATGAAAGTGGAGGGAGGGTTTCCTGTACCAACATACTCAGAAAAATTATTTTTGTTGCCCAGAAATAGACACACCGTCCCAGATGCAAGTCACTGATGTCCAGGACAACAGTATCAGCATCAGATGGCTCCCTTCAACATCCCCAGTCACAGGGTATCGGGTGACTGCTGTCCCCAAGAACGGACATGGACCCTCAAAAACGAAAAATGTCCCCGCAGGTAAGAGTCATGTCATCCTTCACTGGATTTGTAAAGAATGCAAGATGTGACCCCTAAAATCCTGCTGCTGCTTGTACCTTGGTTTTGCAGCTTGCTGATTTTAGTTCTGTCTCATCCAGGACAGATGAGCTCAGGCAGATTTTTGTCCCAAAAGCTTCATATTTCTTTGACACCACTGAACTGCAGGAGTTTGTTCTTGGCAGCCTCAGTGTGCATGAAAAACACCTGCATTTCAAAGAAATACTATTGGATTTTCTAGCATCCAGCAAAACTTGCTCTGAAATCCTTCTGGAAGTCACATAATGTGACCCTTGGTCACAGCATGGGTTCAGTCACATACACTACAGGTTTGTAGTGTAGTACCTGTGGAACATGCCATGTCAGCTCTCAGGAAAACTGCATGTTGTGGGATCAGCAGAGCACTTGGGGATGCTTGTGATACAGCTGAGCTGATGGTCAGTCTTATCCTAAAAAGTGATGAAAGCTGTTCCCCCTGTACCTAGTTCTACCCACTGTGCTAACCTGCCCTTTCAGCTGTGGAGCCTTGGAGCAGGTACAAAAGGCAGTTGTGCACTGCCAGAGAAGCATGATACAACGTAAAGGCAAATTTAATTTGTCAGTCCCACCTTGTTTTAATAACATCTATTCATGGTATGGCTTAGACAGGCCAGTCATTCAAGGCTCCTTTGAGGCCAGCTCTCTGCAGCTTTGTGCTGTTCTTTCTGACTGTTGGTGTTCTTTCCTGCCAGATCAAACTCAAGTCACTATTGAAGGCCTGCAGCCCACAGTGGAGTACGTGGTCAGTGTCATTGCTCAGAATCAGAACGGGGAGAGCCAGCCCTTGGTTGAGACAGCTGTCACCAGTATGTATTTCACTTCATGGGAGCAAACACGGGTTTTCTATTGATCTCTGAACCTACCACCACATTCCCAGGGAAAGCAAAAGCCAGGGGCCTGATCTCCAGGAGAGTGTGAGGTGGTCTGCCCTGTGAGAAGTACCATGCACCTAAGCTGCAGATGCTGGCAAAAATGCAGTCCCTCTGCCTCAAACACTGCCAAAATGCAATTTCCTGCCCCCTCAAAGTGCTGCGCTTCTTATTTTCTTTCACTAAAGCTACACAGTCTTTTGGGGTTTCCATCAACCAATTGGGTTTGCCATCAACCAATCAGTGGATTAAATGTGCCAAAATCTCCTTTGTATGGAGCTAGGTGGCAAAGGTGATTGCTGTTATGGGACTGGACTGGGCTTGGGAGCATTTGCCCTGTGTGAGAGAGTAAGGGAAACCCCATGGGTTATACCAAGAACTTGGGATGAAACACTGCTAAGAAAAAAAATTCCAGGACTGAGGTGCTGTGTACAAAACAACAGTCCTGCTCAGGTCACAGGAGGGACAGAAGAAGGACCTTGTAACTCAGGGATATGTTTGAGGTAAAGTGCTTTTGAGGGATACCTCTGGAGTAGGGATTTGTATGATTCTTTCTTCCCTGCTCAAGCTTGTATTCAAAACCATGAGTCAGCCCCAAACACTGCAGACAACAAGAGCTTCTCCAGAGCTTTACAGAAATGAGTGAAGAGTCCATATTCAAACCAACAAATTCCTAGACAAAAATCACCTTTGCCAACTAGAAAATGTAGAAAAATGAGGACTAATACAACATGGCAAATGAAAAAGATGAAACTTTCTAGAAAAGCATGGTTTTGATCCACTATAAAAATTACATGCTAAATCCCCCCATTTTGTGTAGCAGCTGGGTGTATTTCTGTGATAGCCACTCCAGACTTCTGAGGAGCAAGGCTCACTTCCCCTGCTCTGAGCTCCCACCTTGCCAGGAAATCCTGTGAATTGGTTTAATTGGGAGGTGTGCATATCACCCAGTTGCACCTGTGGACATTCCCTGTGCACTCAATACAAAGCTGAAAAGTTTGTTTCTAACTGATTTTGCAATGTAATATGCTGAGTAATTTTGCTTTCTTGATGAGTATGTTAATTGGATATTAATTTATGAAAGAAAATAGCGGGATGGATTCTCCTTGGACTGGCACTTAGCACAGTAGTGAACAGCAAGTGCAGCATGAACCCAAACTTACAGAGCCAGGTGGGTTCTCTGGCTGCCTTTGGCACCAGCAACCATTTACATGGGAGAAATGGGTCTTAGCATTCCTATTTCTTTCATGTTGTCCACTTTTAAGGTAGCTTAATGCTACTGGAGTTGTGTGAAAGGAGTTCTGGTGCCAAGGGGACTCAAAAATAGTAAGAATTGGTGTTCTGGCTGCTTTGAAGATGGCAATGCAGGTCCTTTCGGTTTCAGCAAAGCCAAGATTGCTTTCCTGCTGCCTGGCACCTCCAAACTCAGGCTTAGGGATGTAAGCATGTGTGCAAGGTGCAGCACAGAGGAGAATCCAGTGCCCCCCTGCCACACCAAACTGAAAACCGCTTTGCATGTAATCGAAATGCTTTTTATTTTCCTCACCCACAACCTGCTTTTTATCACTTAACCTCTTACCGTTAATTTGCCTAACAGACATTGACCGCCCTAAAGGACTAACATTCACTGAGGTGGATGTTGATTCCATCAAAATTGCTTGGGAAAGCCCTCAGGGGCAAGTCACCAGGTACAGGGTGACCTACTCAAGCCCTGAGGATGGAATCCATGAGCTATTGCCGGCCCCAGGGGGCGAAGAAGACACTGCTGAGCTGCATGGCCTCAGGCCAGGTTCTGAGTACACTATCAATATCGTTGCCATTTACGATGACATGGAGAGCCTGCCCCTCACTGGGACCCAGTCCACAGGTACAGCTCCCACCACCCCCAGCAGGCCATGGCAGCAGCGGGTTCTGCCCCGAGGGGTAAAGTGTGCTTCCATGTGCAACTGGTGCAGCCTGGGGATGGGATTGCTCCTGAGGGTTTGCTTAGCTGGGGCCAGAGAGCTGCCTGGAGCAGGGTCAGCCTGCATACACATCAGGGAAGGCAGGCAGGAGAGCAGGATTGCAGATCGTAGAGAAAGGACGGAGGGTGTCCAGTGGTGTCCTGTCCCTGGTCACGGAGCCTGATCCATGGTGAGCGCTCTCACAATGCTCTTGTCCTACCTTCAAGGTATGGGACACCTCAAAGCACAGGTGGTGACCAACAAGAGAGATGAGGGCAGCTTTCATGCTCCAGTGGCCTTATTGTTGGAGCCAAAGATCAGCAGGAAGGGCTGGCAGATTGCTGAACCCTCAGAGCCTGCAGATCCCTCACTGACACTGCCCTAGGCACCACAGCCCACTGCATGCCCACACCCTGCACCCTCATCACCTCCTCAGGAGAGTCCCTTCTGTGCCAGGCTGATCCAGCTGCAATTCCATGCATTGAAAATTCCTTGATAAGCAAGGAAAATTATTGCAAGGAATGAGCTTAACATTGCTTCCAGCAATATGGAATCTATTGCAAGCTTCCAGCATTACCAGATGTGACTTTATTACAAAGACAGGTAGCACCTGTGTAATAAAGGTCTCCCATTCATTTGTGGCTGAAAAGCTGGCACTTCAATTCCAGGGGTGGAATGAATTCAGTGGGTCCTAGTGTTCAGATCTGCTGTGCTAAACTGAAGCAAAGTGATGTAATGATGGAACAGCTGGCTGACTACCTGCCAGAAAGGCAAATATAATACTTTTTCAAACACACCCTCTGTGGTTTACCTTTTGAGGGCTGTTCAAAAGTGGATTTGAAGTCATTCAAGACTTTCCATTGACTCTCATGGGCTGTAGACTGATCTCTGAGCTAAGCCAGAAGGAAGAGTTACCCTGTATTTCCACTTTGTAACACTGGAAAGCATTGATAGCAATGTGCCATAGTGGGCACTCTGGTAAGGTATATCTTTGCTCTGTTTACAGCCCCAGGCTTACCAACAGTAAGACAAGAGAATATTTCAATGGACACTCCTTTTTTTAGCAAGCATTTGTTTGTAAGGATAGTGGATGTGTTAGCTCCTGAACAGGCTCTTGTGTGATGAGCCTTATGGCCACCACAGCTCTGCTTTTCCATTGCCTTGCTCGCTGTGTAAGTGGCTGTAAAATGCTTCCCCTCTCCATTTGCAGTATTTTTATATCTTCTCTGCAATTCCCGAGCCTGCTTCCTACTTACTTTTGTAAATCATCCATCGTATTTTGGAAATTAACAGACATGGGCAAGTGGAGCAGGACTAAACCGTGAGCTGTGTGATGAAAAGCAGAGACTGGTAGAATAATTAAAACAGCCTGGCCTGCTAGAGATTTAAGCACCTTCCCAAGCCTTTACCTTCTATCACAACAAATGTCATTGCTCACTTAATTTCAGGGTTGAAGCATTGATATCTCCTTATTTCTGCTGAAAAGTGTTTCTGTAGATTTGAGAATCTCCTCCTGAACAATGTGTCCCCTCCCAGGGTTCTTTATGCCTGTGTTTGCACAAGGCACTCCATTTTCCTGGCCTAAACCTGTCTCATGTTCAGAAGAGAATTCTGTCTTACCCAGCTGTCTTTTTTTAAAGTAACCATGTGCCTGTCTGGATTTTTGCAGCAATTCCACCTCCAACAAACCTGAAGTTCACTCAGGTAACTCCCACCAGTCTCACCATCAACTGGAATGCACCCAACGTCCGCCTCACTGGCTACAGAGTCAGAGTGAACCCCAAGGAAAAGACTGGCCCTATGAAAGAAATCAACCTTTCTCCAGACAGCACATCTGCAGTCGTGTCTGGCCTGATGGTAACTTTTTTCTTTGTGTTGTGGGAAGTAGATTTTTGAAGAAATTTCAGATTCCTGTGTCAGGAGCTTCAGTTGGAGTAGATCATTGCAGCTCCTAAAGGTCTGGCTCTGAAGCTCATGGCAAGTCAGCCTGCAGCTACTCAGCAGTGTAGGTTTTTTAAAAGGCAAGTAATTGGCCTGCTGAAGCTGCATTCTACCCCCTTCCTCATCTAGCACAGAGAGACTGGATGCCTAATCAAATGCAAATTACCAGGTTCACAATCAAGAGTAACCCAGCAAAATGCTTTTACTCATCTTTCACAAAAGAGGTCAGATAAAGTGATCTGACGCAGAGATTTCACGCTGTGATATGGGAGCTCTGGCAGTCTATTGCCCATTTTTAAGACATCTGCAAAATATAAGTTAAAAATACAAGTCTTTTGTGAGTAGGCTTAAATTTGCTATATAGCCATCTTCTCCACTGGAAGCATTTCAGGAGTTCCTGAACTGGAGAAGGCTGAAAATAACTGCTTTTATGGTTCCTGCAATCTTAAAAAGCTACTGATCTGTTTTTAAGGAGTTTTATGAATCATTTTCAAAAATGAGCCTTAAAAAACATTCTCATCTAAATGGACCCATGGTCTGATGCAGCCAAATACACCCCCCCACCCCTCCATGCTGTTACATTCACAATTATCTTTTATTCACATTATTTTATTCTTTATCATAGCAAATGGCATCCATTAACCCTGGGAAAAATAGGAGGGAAATTAGAGTTTCTCTGAAGAATCAGCTTTGAAGCACAGATTTTAAAATGAGGGGTGATAAATAAGCTTCTTCCAGGATTTCTTTTGCTCCTGAGTGTGCACGTGTACACAGTGTGTCAGGGTCTGTGCCTACTATTTTATTCCACCTGGAAATAATTCGAATTAACCCATCAGTTCTTCCCCAATTTATTTCAAGGTTTCACGTTTCAGTAAGTGGTGACTGAGAAACATGGCTCCACCAAACACTGACTGAGGGCAGGAATATTTCCCCCCGTGCCAGGTCCTTCTCTTAACGTGGTACAACTCTGTCCATTGTAGGTAGCAACCAAGTATGAAGTGAGTGTGTATGCCCTGAAGGACTCCCTGACCAGCAGACCAGCCCAGGGCGTGGTCACAACCCTTGAAAGTGAGTGGTGAACCTCCCCAAATGACCACTTAGTGCTGTGTGGGTGCAGAGGGCAGGAGCTGTGCCCAAAGTGGGGCTCTGTCCAAAGCCCATCCCAGGCTGCACCAACCCTTGGCTGGTAAGCTTGCCAGTCCCCACTGTACTGAGAGGACCCTTTGCCTTGTGTGCAGATGTGAGTCCCCCTCGCAGGCCCCGGGTGACAGATGTCACTGAGACAACCATCACCATCACCTGGAGGACCAAGACTGAGACCATCACTGGCTTCCTGGTGGAAGCTGTCCCTGCAGGCGGCCAGAACCCCATCCAGAGGACCATCAGCCCTGAGCTCAGGAGTTACACTATCACTGGTAAGTGAGGGCTTTTGCAGCTCCAGGGTCATATCAGGAAGTACACTGGGTTCTTGTTTTGGAATTTAATATCCTTGATGAGAAATACTATAAGACAAAAGATGGGAAAAATACCTGAGGCATCAGGACTTGCAGGGGTCAGCTGTTACTTGTCTCTGCCCCAGCACGGGAAAAGGTGGTTCTGGGCAGGCCGCGCTTTGAAGGAGGAGTCTGAACTCTTGCTTTTGGTCTTCAGTTGAGTTTATTGTTCCTTATCTACAAAGTTTTTCTGTCTGTCCAGTCAAGGTCTGATCAGCAAGACAGCCAAGGGCACTCTCCCCGGCCCACGGGGCAGTTGTCTCTTTTTTAGTGAAAACTACGTATTAGATATTTACCTTTAATTTCCAAAAGACTAGGCTCCAAGAAGAGGTTATTGAAAGACCTTCTGATGACCATCTTAGGTGGCTTCCTCTCCTTAGCTAACATTTGTGTTTCAACTTCATTTTAGGCTTGCAGCCTGGCACTGACTACAAGATCTACCTGTATACTCTGAACGAGAATGCACGCAGCTCCCCGGTGGTACTGGATGCCTCCACTGGTAATGATCTTGTCTGACCTTTTTGCTCATGTTAACACACAGCAATCACATGTGGCCAGTTAGGAGTTGTTTATATCTGACCACATTTAATATTCCCTGTGGCTTACAGGGTGTCAAGCAGGTGTAGCTCAGGTGAACAATATGCTGTTTTTTTCTGCATTTGACTTGTTAAACCCTTTTTGTTTCCACCCAGCTATCGATGCTCCTTCTAACCTACGCTTCCTTACAACCACGAGCAACTCCCTGCTGGCCACCTGGCAGCCTCCCCGAGCCAAGATCACGGGCTACATCATCAGATATGAGAAACCTGGCTCACCAGTCAAGGAGGTCTTGCCTCGGCCCCGGCCTGGCACCACCGAGGCTACCATTACTGGTAACTCTGCTTTGTCTGGGAGCTCTTCACCTGAAACACTTGAGTTTCAAGAGAGAGGGAGGGGGTATTATGAAATGTGATTATAATTGATGATTAGCTAGTAGGCAGAAAATTGTGTTCCTTTATTGTGGTTTCCAGTACTAGAGAGTGGTCCTGTAAGCACACCTGTCCTACAAACACATTGCACTCCACTGATCAGAACAACCACCACATTTGAACAGTCTGGTGCTTGTTTCTACTGTCACCACAACTGTTGTTCTTTCAAGGAAAAAAAGCCCCTGATTCTGGCACCCACCAGTTACATGTGCTGAAGATCCCTTATGTTTGGGTCCATGATCCCAGCTGATATGGTCATACTGCAAACTTGCTCTGAGGAACAGGAGCCTGAACTCTGTCCTGAAAACCTTGGGTGTGAAATGCACCTACCCAATACTGTAGCCATACCCACCTCTCATTCTGCCTTAGTTCTCACTCATAATCTAAAAGAAAAGAAACTCATAAGTCTAAAATTGCCCTTCCTCCCTCCCTAGGTTTGGAACCTGGCACTGAATACATCATCTACATCATTGCTGTGAAGAACAGTCAGAAGAGTGAACCACTGGTTGGCAGAAAAAGGACAGGTAAAACAAAGCTCTGGACTGTTGTGTGCCAACAGGAGAGAGCTTCCACTTGGGGAATAGAGTGAAAGACATTGAAGGACACTTGTGGAGGACTGAAATAATAACGTTTTTAAAAATATCCCATTCACACACACCTTTTCTTTGAGTCAAATAGGCTTTGTAAAGAGGTTTTCCTTTCTAAGGATGCAGGAGGTACACTTCTAAATTTATATTAATAACACTTACCCGTGTTTGAACACTAGCAACAGAACAGTGTGCATGATGAATCTTGCTTGGGTACCTAATGGATAGTTAAATCAGGGTTAACATCATTGTCTAACACTTGGTGTCAAATGCATAATCCATTCAATTTGTTGCTTGTTGCATTCCTCTTACATTGCAACTTTCACAGTACAGGATTGACCTATAGCAAGCAAAATACCAGCTGGACATCCACATATGATTAAGGAGCAATTTTTTTCCTGCTCACCAATGATTCCTTTTAAAGTGATAACCTGCAACTATCTCTTGTAATCATTCCTTCTCAGTTTGGGCAGTGGTGGTGGCTTCTTTGGGTTGCAGTGTTCAAAAGTGTCGCTCAGCTGTATGAAAATTTCATACCAACACACTTCTTATGGCTATGTATGAAAGACAGAGAGGGAAATTACCTTTACAATCAGTGCAAGGTCATAAAAAGTGTGTTGCATCTTGGGGTAATTGCTAAAATTTGATGCTTGGAGTGGTGTAACGCAGCTGTTTGATTTGCCATTGTTGCTTTGCTTGATGTCCTCTAACCTTTCTTTGGCCAGATGAGCTCCCCACGCTGATCAGCAGGCCACACCCCAACCAGCCCGACATCCTGGACGTGCCTTCCATTGACGAGAGGACCCCTTACCTCACCAACAACAGGTATGACAATGGCAACGGTATCCAACTTCCAGGCTCCTCTGGGCACCCGCAGACAGTGGGACACCAGGGCCAGCAAATCTTCTTCGAGGAGCACGGCTACAGGCGGCCCGGGCCCACCACGGCCACTCCGCTGCGGCCGGGCTCGCGGCAGCCGCTGCCCAGCGTGGACGAGGCCATCGAGATCCCGGGCTACCAGGTGCCCATCGTGGTGGAGCCCTCGTACCCGCACTCGCGCGGGCCCCGGCGCAACGACAGCGCGGGCCAGGAGGCCCTGTCCCAGACCACCATCTCCTGGAGGCCGCTGCTGGAGAGCTCCGAGTACATCATCTCCTGCCAGCCCGTCAGCCAGGACGAGGACACTCTGCAGGTAACGGCGTGGGGAAGCCTCACCTGGGTCTCTCAGCACCTTTGCTGTGCTAAGGGAGTGGCAGGAATTAGCATTAGGAGTCTGTTTAACACGTAGCTGAGAGCAGGATGGGTGAAAGCCTCCTCATCTCCTTTATGGAAAAGGCTACAGGATAAAACTGCAAAACCAGAAAAGTTTGAAATGCTGTCAGCAGTGATGTTTCACCAGTGAAGGGGGCAGCAAGCTGAGTGGGAGTTTCAGAGATTGAGGTGCTGCTTCTCCAAGCTACAGCACTCTTGCTATGAAGTCTCCCTTGGTTTCCTTGAAATGGCAGAATTAACCCCTCGTGATCCATAGTCCAGAGTAGCCAAGTCTGATTTGGTGTTGTTTGAAGTTCTCTGAGTATCTAAGGGGAGTGGTCTGGCTCCATCATGGTACAGAGCATAGGGGTCATCCTAAACACCCTGTCTTTCCTATGAGAGAGGTAACACCTAAAGGCTATTCCCTCCCACCTTTCTGGTGACCTGGCATTGTCTCTCGTTGCAGTTCAGGGTTCCTGGCACTTCCTCTAGTGCCACACTCAAGGGTCTCACAAGAGGGGCCACCTACAACATCATAGTGGAAGCCCTGAAGGACCACCGGAGACAGAAGGTGCTGGAGGAGGTGGTCACAGTTGGCAATACTGGTAAGGAAGAGCCTTAGGGAGCCTGGCTGAACCTGTGCAGCCCCTGCCTCATTCCCCTTACTCAGGGTCACCTACCTGGTGCCCAAGCTTAGCAAAAGTTCAGAAAAGAAGCTTCTGACAAGGACAGTTCCTAGCAGGACACTGGGACAAGTGATTTGTGAGGTCCTCTGGTTTTGGATAACTGACACACACTGATGGTGGGATGAGAGCTGTCCTGAGCTGCTGTGCAAGCACAGAGAGTGTGCCTTGAGGCTGCAGACACACCCCAAGGCAGGTGTGGTATTTGCTTTGCTTAAAGGGAGTCATGTATCTGTCACAGACTGCACCATCAGCTCTTGACCCTGATCATCACACCCTGAACCGGTGGCTGTAAAGCACCCACCAGCCAAGGCACACACCTAAGGTGACCCATCCCTGCCCAACCACAGGGTCTGCTCTCCATCTCCCATCTGCCTGCCATGACACAGAACCTGCAGCACCCCAAAAAGGTGCACATGCAGCTACCACCCCCCTGCTGTTCCTCAGCACCTTACAGCACCTTTTCTCCTAAAGACAGGCCAGAGTCAGGTTGTTGCTCACCAGCAGCAAATGCAAAAACTCATACTTGCTTCAAACTTGGCAAATGAAAATGAAAATAGCCTTCATGTCAGTTTTTTTTATCATTCAACTGCTCTGACACATGCAAATGGAAAATAAATCACAGGGAGCTGGGCTGCTGACAACCATCAAGTGTATGCCCATGGGGTAGCTCCATTACTGGCAGGATATTACAAGAAGAAAAACGTGTGTATTCACTGAAAACCAGTCTGTCTTTCAGCAGTTCCCACTGCTGGTTGTGATGCCTGTTTCTTCTCTTTCTGTTCCAGTGTCTGAAGGACTAAACCAGCCAGCTGATGACACCTGCTTTGATACTTACACTGGCTCCTTCTATTCCATTGGCGAGGAATGGGAGCGCTTATCTGATACTGGCTTTAAGCTCTGGTGCCAGTGTTTAGGCTTTGGCAGTGGCCATTTCAGATGTGACTCTTCTAGTGAGTAGCTTGCTCTTAACCATCCCCATCCCCACTCTCCCCCAGCAGCAGTGGCATGTTTGACAGACTCAGCCTGACCCAAACATGATGCAAATGAAGGCAGGATCTTTAAACCAAAGCGGTGTTTTGCATCGTGAGAAGTGATGGAAAACTTTGGTTGCCTCTGAGCTTTGCAGCTGATCTAGAATTGCCATCAGCAACAATCAGTATTGTATAGATAAGAGACATTTTTTACCTTGCCACACATGTCTAGGTAATATGGGAAAGTGTGGATTTCAGTGGGTATTACAGCCAGTGCTGGTATTACAATAAATATGGTTTGCATTGCAGGCAGCCTTTGCAAAGCAGCTTGCAAAACCAGTTTTCTAATTTTTCTAACACTTCTGCCCAGGGCATTAAGTTTTATTCTTTGCAGAACTGTGTGGTTTACATGGGAAAAAAAAAATCCAACTTGACATAAGGGAATGGAACAAAAGGCTCTGATTGAGCAGTTTAACACAACATATACCCAGCTAATTGAAATTAGGCTTTTAAATTGTGAAATAAGCTCAGCAGAGAGTATTTCTGCAATTTGCATAGATTCAGACGAGTCTGTGTATAGACACTTAATTTTGCAGGAAAAGATGCTTATTTTACAGGATTAATATTTATGTTTCATTATTTGATACACATGGCTTACCCATGCTGTTTTGTGAGATTGTGGTAAATTTTATGCTGGGTATTTGCACAAAAAGAGCATTTAAATATTTTTCTCTCCTTTCCTGCCCCACATCTCTTAATTCCTTTTAATTTCTTTTCATCTCCTATGAACCAAACCGCCTCTCCCCACTCTTTATCACATCCTACTTTTTTCCCAAGAGCCTCTACACATTTTCCAGAGCTGAAACAGCCTTCAGCAGTTAAAAACTGCAGGAGCTGAACCCATTTCCTCCTTGGGCCTTAGATGAGCTGAGAAGATTCTTTCTCCTGCCTTTCCTGAGACAATGCCAAGCTCTTTCCTTCCTGCTGCATGTGGGATAACTCCTGATTCTTGTTCCCCTGCCTTCTCCAGAGTGGTGCCATGACAATGGAGTTAACTACAAGATTGGGGAGAAGTGGGACAGGCAGGGGGAGAATGGCCAGATGATGAGCTGCACCTGCCTTGGGAATGGAAAAGGAGAATTCAAGTGTGAACCTCGTAAGTGTCTTTGTGCTGTTAGTCTGAGCTCTCCTTCAGCAAGTCCCAGCATCTCAGCTCTGTCCTGCAGGGAACAAGCAGACTGTCAGTGTGTCTGGTTCAGGCTGAAGTGGTGACAGCTTCAGTCTGTTTTCACAAGAGATGAAGGCATAAATCTCACATTCCTGAGCTTGAAACGGAGAAAACCTTTTGTTAGCTCAGGTCAGAGCACACTGAGCACCTGCCTGCCTCTGGCCCTGGAGCTGCACACCAGGGACGTGTCACTGTCTCAGAGGGGTGGATTGCCCCAGCTGGACTTCCCTGCAGGGCCTGTCACCTCAAGCTCCTCTGGCCTTCACACTGTGACTTAAACTGCATTGCTCATGTCAGGAAAATACCCCCCTGCTGTAGGTTGAAGTGTCTGCAGGGCTGTGAACATGTCTGATGTTCCCCTGCCAGCCAGGGAGCCTCTGCTCAGACCAGGGCAGCACGCTTCCCCAGGGGCTCCCCTGCTGAGCACCAGGCTGCTTTGAGGATGCCTAAAGCCCAGCCCAGGCCTGCAGCTGAGCTCTGCCTGTGCCTCCACAGATGAGACCACGTGCTATGACGACGGCAAGATGTACCACGTTGGGGAGCAGTGGCAGAAGGAGTACTTTGGGGCCATCTGCTCCTGCACTTGTTACGGAGGACAGCAGGTAAGCAGGAGGGGGGGGTTATGTGGGACACAGGGGAGGCTGTGCTGGGCTGCACTTAGCAGGGTTTCAGGTCATGGAAGGGGCCAAAATGGGCCCAGATAAGGAGAGAAGTATTTAGAGCTGCAGTACTTGCATTGGTGCCTGTGTGGTGTAACACAGGAGCAGCCTCATGGGTGCTGCTGGCTCTAGCCTCATGTATGAATGATCATGAATTGATGGCTTTAAGCTGAAGGAGAGTAGATTTAGATTGGATATCAGGAAGAAGTTCTTCCCTGTGGGGGTGGTGAGGTCTGGGACGGGTTTCCCAGAGAAGCTGTGGCTGCTCCTGGATCCCTGGAAGTGTCCAAGGCCAGGTGGATGGGGCTTGGAGCATCCTGGGACAGTGGAAGGTGTCCCTGCCCACGGCAGGGGGTGGGATGGGATGAGCTTTAGGCTCCCTCTGAGTCTGGGATGCTGTGAGCCCTGTCAGCTCCTGGCCACGGCACTGAGGGCCCGTTCTGTCCCCGCAGGGCTGGCGCTGTGACAACTGCCGCAGGCCCAGCGTGGAGGTGGCCCCCGAAGGCTCTGCTGGCCACACCTACACGCAGTTCACCCAGAGGTACCACCAGGCCACCAACACTGTGAGTACAGCTTCCCTTCCATGCCCCTCCTGAGCGTGGCACCGGCGGCGGGGTGGCTGCGGGTCGGTGCTCCCCAGCAGTGCATGGCAGCCCCAGCACACACACACACCTGCTTGAGCTCACCCCCCACACACACAGCCCCAGCAGGGCCTCGATGCATGCTCTGAGGCAGTAGTGCATGGAGAGATTTCCAGCTGTGTGCTTTGTGCTGGGAAACAGCAGCTCCCAGCACAAACCGCACCCGGGACAGAGCTCTAACTGATTTCCTTCCCTCCCGACAGAACGTCAACTGCCCCATTGAGTGTTTCATGCCCCTAGATGTACAGGCAGACACACAACATCCACGGGGAAAGTAACATCCAGCGGGACTGCTTGCGGCCATGGCAACAGACAAACCAAAGTGTAAACCCCTATGTGCCACGTTACCATCCAAACTGGAGTGATGCTAGCAAAACTGCATCTAGTGAGAATGGCCCCCTGCTCTGGAGCCATTTTCCCAGCTTAAGCTCAACTCACAGCTTCTCCAAGCGCCACTCTTGGAGTGTTTCAGACTTTTCTCATGATTGATAGCGATTGTCTTGGTTTTGCTCAAAGGGTTGAATTCCAGTCAATATTTTCAAATTTAAAGAGGGCAAGTAAAAAAAAAAAGAAGGGGAGGAGGGGGAGAGGTTGTAAATCACAAATTTGGTGGGGGATCAAAACACAAATGGGGAGGGAGGGTGTAGAAATTCAAGGTTCCCGTGCTATGCAAGAACATTTGAGTACAACAATACTGAGGTTTAGGGATAGGAAAGTCCACCAAACACTTCTGCTTTCACATAAGCGTGCAGCCAGCAATAAGATAGGAACAGCAAATCCAATCACTGTGATATTTAAAATATGCACAGTCCTAATTCTTTCTTGATGATCCTAGTATTTTTCTAGCTGTATCTTTATATCTCATACTGTTATTTATCAGTTTTGTTCCCCTGACCTTCAAGTGTTTTTATATGGGAATAAAATGTATGGAAGACACTTAGTATGCAGTTGACAAAAGAGGAATTTGGTGTAATTATGATCAGTGATTATTTTTATACTGTAAGTGCCAAAGCTTTACTACTGTGGAAAAGAAAAAAAAAACCAACTCTTTTAATAAAAAGATTTACAAACCAGTCATATAGTTTAAGTGATTCTCTTTGCTGCCGTGGAATTTAGGATGAAGATGATTATCCTCAGCTGGATTATTCTGAGGTGGATAATTCTGAGCGGGATGATTCAGAGCTGGAGTAACATTGCCTTGACACGAGATGGAACAAACACCCCCAAGAAGAGTGAAGTAAACCTGGAGAGAATATTGGTAGAGCAGTTTGTTAATCAAAGGCTTCCAGCTGCACCCCTGCCCCGTAGAGCACAGACAGTGGTAGGTATGGCATGGACAGGAGGCACAGGCTTGCTTTGGGGCAACAGGGCAAGGGAGGGAAAGGCAAACAGCCCCTGCTTCGCACATGAACTGAGCTACAGCTCGTTCCATACCTGGAATTCAATAAGCTTTCAGTAGCCGAGGTGCCAGAATTAGTGAGACAGTCCAAACCTGTGAATTTCAATGTGTCCAAAGCTTCAAAACGCAGCAGGAGCCAGGCACCAGCTGGGTCTGAGCCTGGCTGTTACAGGCACAGCCCCCTGTCTCCTGTGCTTCTACCTCATGGTGGGGAGGGAGGTAAACAAAATGCTCCTCATAAGCCTTTTGCTGAGTGACCCAAGCCAGCAGTGAGTCCCTTTGCTTGCTCTGCCAGGACCTGTGCAGCCTTTGCCAAGGCAGGAGAGGCCAGGTGCTGTCAGGACTGCTGAGCCCCCTCCCCTCGGCTGCACACGCACTGTACTGCTCCAGGCACTGGCATGCTCTGCACCCAATAAAGCATCACCTGAAAACTCCTTTTGCCTTCTTGACATGTGGCAGCTGCCCTCAGGGATTGCTATCTACAGAGCACCCCAAACCTCTGCAAAGAGTAGGATGATTGCAGCAGCAGTCAGTTCTACCCCACCTGTGCTCAAAAGCCAAACATGTCCCTAAAAAAATCTGAGAACTAAAACTGGCCCAGACAGAGACACAGAGGGGTCATTTCCCATTAAACCAGATTGGTTTTCCCAAGTGAGGGACCAGAGAACAACTCTGCAGTGATCCTTTCATAGTCACTTTGTCACTAAATAATTCACCAACACACTGGAGTCAGAGCTCACCTCCTCTCCTCTGCCACATCTCTTGCACCAGCAGCAAACATCTCCCCTGCCCACAGGGAGCATTTCAAGATAAAATCATTTAAACAGCACTTTTCCCCAAGCTCTCTGTAGAGGTTTGTCCGCAGAATTTAAGCCCTTGGCAGTTCTTTTCCAGAACAGGAGGCACATCTCCACAGGGCTTGTCTGCTCAGCTGTGGGTAGAGCTCAGGAACAACCAGATCCAGGCTCTTTACTCCAGGGAAAAGTCCCTGGATGGCTAAAGAAGAAAATAAAACCCCTCTGTTACTGGCTGCCAAGGCCCAGATTCCTACCTGCTCTCTGTTCACATCCCCCACATTCCCTTCCTTTTGGGAAATGACACCAAGCAGACCCCACGGTGTGCTTTTAATCCCTGCAAACATCCAAAAGCAGCACACATCAGGAGGGACACCTTGAGACCACCACAGCCCTTCCCTCCAACCACTCCCACAGCTGCAGGGGAAGCTTCCTTCAGGGGGAAGGTGCCAGGCTGGGTGAAATTGTCACTCCCAGAGACATTTCTGTGAAGTCACACCTGGAACCAGACCAGAGATTTTTATCAACCTTCATCCACTCAAGTGAGGCAGGATCATCAAGAGCTCTTGTTTGGGACATCAAACAATCAAATTTCACCCCTCTGACAACTCCTGCCTGTCCTTTAACCTTACCACAGGCACAGCAGGCAGGTCCTGCAGAGGTATCAGCTGAGGTGGACATTTCCTATCTCCTGCAGATCTCAGCTGGAGATCAGTACCTATTAACTGCCTTCAGCAAAACAAACAGTGCCCCAAGGACAGCAAACAAGGGAGCAGGGGAATACACAGAGCAGGAGCTGCCAGATTCTTACTGCCAGCCTGTTTCAGCCAGTGCTATAGAGGATGCAGGTAAAGAATGGACAGAGGGATTACCTGGAGAACTCACAGCAGGGTATGTGCCAGCTGCAGCCACAACAGCAGGACACAGAAGACATGCAAGGAACATTGTGGACTCCCATCTTTGGAAGAGTCTCAAACCCCAACTTTTAAAGTAAAACTGCAAGCAATGACAATTTACTGGAAGCAACAGCACAGAAAACAGACAGAGGCCAGGGTTGGGGTTAGCACAGCAAAGGAAGAAATGGACAATTTTTATTTTGGATTGCAGTCTTAATCCATGCCAAAAAAGTAGAATGCTCTCTACCCTGTCCTGTCTCATGCAGTCACTTGGAAATAATCCATTGTAGAGATCAGAAAAGACAAAATGATCCATTGTAGAGATCAGAAAAGAGAGGACTTTGCTCCCTTTCAGACTGGAGCAGGGGCAGAGGGAATGACTGTTAAAGGAAAACTGGTGTGTGGACTGTGGTACCTTAAATAACTCACCTAGGAAGTGTCTCTTTGTTTTGCTCCATTTCAACCAGTCTGGATCAAACAGACAATCAGGTAAAACAAAATACATGGCCACAGTCACAGCAAGTCAGCAGCACCCCCAGATTTCCCCTCTCCCAGGTCCATCTCCCACCTGGGCAGCCCTGTTTGGGCCAAGGACACAGTGCACAGTCCCTGCTCTGCACCAGCTGAGCCCACAGAAGTGATTACTGAAAAACTCTGGGCTGCTCTTGGGCAAAACTGAACAGATTTTATAAAATGGAACCAAAAAGAGAAAATCCCTTTGGAACAGGCAAAGGGATTGCCAGCAAAAATGTGTCTGGGCTCATCCTGCACTTCTCTCACTGTGCTCCACATCCTCACTTTGCTTTTTCCCTGACTTAAGCTCAAATCTGCTTAATGCAAACTGCAGACAGCAGAGAAGGAAGTGGCTCCAGACACTTCCCCCTTCCAGCCTGTGAACTCTGCTCTGCTCCCAGTACAGGGACAGGCCTGTCAATGGGTCTTGTACCTTGGAGAAAGCACTGGCAAGGCACAGAGTGTAGGGCAGGACTCGGAGCACCAAACCCCAGAGTGCCTCGTGCAAAGGAGCTGCTCCCCTCTCCTCCCAGGGAAGAGGATAATGGATTAGAAGTACCTGCTGACTGAAAAAAACCCCACCAACTCAACTCGTCAGGACAATGCAGGTCTTTATCAGTTCCATGAGAGCAGAAGCCAGGCTTTCACACCACTCCACAGGCCCTCTATTGAATTAGTACAGTCTGGACCATAAAACCTACCTCAAAAATAACCCTTTTTCCTGAGGACACAGAATTTGGGTGACAGGGACCACACAGACAGCAGGTAGCTAAGAACTGTATGTTTATTTGCAAAAGAGACTGCTTTTCTACACTGGAAGCCAGCTTGTACCTCTTCCCTCTCCCTGAACACGGGGAAAGGCTCTTCCCAGAGTGACCAACTCTTGCTAAGCACAGGCTGCAGGGCCTCCCAGTTACACCAGTGCCATCTGGCTGCTGGTGAGGCCGTGCCCAGAGGGCTCAGTGGTGGAACAGACGGAGGTTGGTGTGGATGAGGGTGATCCCCAGCTCGTTGCAGGCCTCGATCACGACATCGTCGGCAGCCGAGCCCGACGGGGCGGCGATGAACTGCACCCCACTCTGCACAGACAGGGCAAGGATCAGAGGATGGAAACCCAAAACCCCCCTCAGAAGGAGCTGGCAGTCCCAGCTTTTCATCCACGTCCCACTGAACAAAGGCTTCCAGTCCCAAAGATGCTCTTTAAGGGAGCAGGGAGTTCTCTCTGCTGCTCAGAAATAACCCTAAAATGGTTCCTTTGGAAGCAACAGCCCTTGGCTTGCTACTCCTAAATGGTTTAATAAACTTAATCCTCTATTCATCCCAAATCAACAAAATGAGCAATGCCTGGATAATTACTGTCCATGTGAGAGCTGTAACCAGCAGGAACATCCTTCCCAGGATCTGCTATCCTAGCACAGGGATTTTGCTCAGCAGTGCACACAGGATAAAAAGGACAAGCTTGGGCTGCACAGCCATTCCCCAGGAGCCACCCCAGCCTCCTGGAGCCACCCCAGCCTCCTGGCCTGCCATGGCCTTACCCGCTTGGCTCTGTCGACGTTATCCCTAAAAGGGAAAAAGGCATCAGAGCTGAGGGACACAGCAGACAGCTTGGCAATCCACTGCTTCTTCTCTGCTTCTGTCAGCTGCTTGGGCACCTCTTCAAACATGGCCTGCCACTTCACCAGGTCCTCATCCTGCAGGCACGAGAAGGCAGCTCAGCCCCAGAGCACACAGCTCCCCCAGTTCCCTGCCAGGGGGATGAGTGATGGCCTCCCTCCAATCCCAGGATTTCTGCTCCATGACTCTGCTGCTGGGAACTTCATACCAGAGGGCTTAAAACACATCACCACCATCAGCTCTTTCTGCATCCTTTTAACTCCTTCCCTCTCCTCACCACAGGACCTGAGGGATTCCTTCTCTCCCTCCTGAATTCCAAGATGCTCTGCCTGCAGTGTGCTGCTCCATGAATGCCAGCAGGCATCTGGTAAATGACTTAACAGCAGCTCAGTTTATGATTCACCTTCTGAAACAGCAACTGATCCAGTTCTTACCCCTTTAAACAAGCAACTGTCACAAGGTGATTCACAAGGCTCCTAATCCAGCTCTTGGCTTTTGATACTTAAAAAGGAGATACTATTTTGTTGTCTCACTATGGCCTGTAACGGGAAGGTCAGAATTTTGGATGAGAATCCAAAGTGCCACACAAACAAACAGCTCTGTGTGAGAAGGAGCCACTGACAGGGCAGGGAGAACTGGAACACCAGCTGGAGCTTTAACCCATCCTCTCTGCTGGGAAGAGCCAGCAGCTGAAGCCAAGCTGCTCACCGAGGCACAGGGCAGGCTCCAGCTCCCGGGGCTGTGGCTGCAGTAGGGGAGGGACAAATCAGGACACTTGGCCAGCAAATGACCTTGGGGGATGGATCACCATCATGAATGGATGCCAGCTCTGGAGTCACCCATTCCAACACCCCCCGGGCGTCACTGGTGTGGCAGGAGCCGTGCTGAGCGCTCACCTCCCCGATGGTGCCGGTGACGTACTGGTCGATGGCGTTGGAGACCTCGGCCCTCTTGACGCCCGCCTTGAAGCGCATGGCCAGCACGCGCGGGTGGTGCCGCAGCCACCAGCTGTTGGCCTTGTCCCCGGCCAGGCGCGTGCAGTGGATGCGCGACTGCTGCCCCGCGCCGATGCCGATCACCTGCAGCAGCACACGGGGATCAGAGCTGCGGCACACACACCTCCCCCAGGTGAGCTGCTCCTCACCCAAAGGAGGTGGTGAGGGGGAGGAGCACACCTGCCTGCAGGCCTGATGCTGTAAGTTGCAGCTGTTTGTGCTGCTAGCTTCCACAGCTCTTTGGAGCTGACAGTCACGCTCAAACACTGGTGTTCTTTCACCCTCCTAAATAACACAGCCCCAGCCACCAGTCAAAGCCTTAACCTCAGGAGAGGGACACAATTACGGCTTCCTGCCTCTTCTGGAAAGGGGCACTTCAGTCAGAGTGCCCAGGGCACCCAAACCCCACCATCTCTGTGCTGGGTCAGGCACAGAGCTTAACCACATCAGCTGAGAGCAGTTTGTCTGGCAAGGCTGATAAGGAAGTAAACCCTCTGCTCACTCAGGAACTGCTGGTCGTGGCACTGTGACACCCATGGATTGTCAAGGCCCTGCAGCTACCACACATCTCCTATGCTGCCACCTGCCAGAATCCAGGCTTTTTGAAATAGCTGCTGCTAACCCTGTTTAGCAGCACTTGTGCTTGATCTCTAACAGATGAGCAAAATCCACACACTGGTTTCATGTCAAGGAAGCTGCTATGAAAGCACAGCACTGGCTCAGCTGCTGCAGCCAGACCCAGCCACCAGGGATGTCAGACCTGGGCTGGTAACTTTTGTCCATCCTGTGGGTCCCACTTCCCACTCCTGCCATTCCAGTCTGGAGATCTGACAGGAAACGAGTCTCTCCCATCATTTCCTGCTCAGCCACAGCTGAACTGTCTCCAGACTGTTCTCCAGGGACGCAGTGCTGAGGCCTGAGGTGCTGGCCAGGGCCTCAGAGTTCCCAGCTCAGACTGGGACAGATGGTAAAGCCATAAGTAGCAGGCTGCCCTCAAAGAATGACTCATTTGTCTTCCCATTCATCAGGACACAGTGACTTCACCTCTTACCAGAACCATAAAACATTCTGCTGGATCCTGTTCCCCCAAGGAGCAAATGAAAGGCTTGGGAAGCTTGGGCTGCTATCAGATATAATCTGTTCTGCCACAACTGAAGTCACCAGTGTGCAATAAACCCACAGGGATATTGGTGGTACCACAAACACTGGACAGACACAGAGTTTCTTACAGTTCAGTGGCACCTTGCCCCTGACAAACACTGCTGATGTCCAACCTCTGCTCTCAACCCACCCACTTACACCTCCAAGGGACCCTGGACCCACAGGAGCTGGACAGCAGCTGCACACTGGTGTGTTATCACTTCCACAGAGGTTTATCCTCCCTCCCTGCACCAAGGAGAGGGCTGCCTGTGTCCCACAGCACACAGGAACTGCCACCCAGCCCTTCAGAGTGGGACTAGCAAGGCTAGGCTAAGGCAGGCATTTTAGCTGGGGATGCAGGTGTTGGAGAGTACCCCAGACTGACTGCTGCTAGCTGGGGCCAAAGTACCATGAAACATCCCCAAGTTTCTAATGTTGGGGTGTCCTGTGCCCTTTCCCAGCCAGAATGGTGTCTCAGTCTTCATCATGTCCCTGTGAGCTGTGGCCTGGCACTCCTGTGATGGAATAGGGTGCTCTGCTGCCTGTCAGCATCCAAGAACCTTTCTAAAGAGCCTTTTCCTTTCCTCTGTGGACTACCCAAAGGATTTCACTTTTTTGTGACCTAAATTTTGTCAAGAGATGAGTAACTAAATTTTGGCTTGCATTCAACAACTCGTAAAAGGCAGGGACTTTGTACTTCAGCTGATCAAAGTGATGCAGCCTGTAAATTCTTCACAAGCATCCCCACATCTGCAGAGCTTTATCTGTAACACTGCTTCAAGCCATTGTTTTGCCTTTTTTTTCAAAGCACAGGTTTTGATGGAACACTGCTGGGGAAGATTTTCTCAATCCAGCCTGGAATTTCTGGTCTAAAGAAGAGAAATCAGTAGGTTTTAGCTTTTCTGCTTAATAACACAACCTTTAGACTTGTACCTGCATCTCCCCTCACACTGGCCTGCACCTATTCCCTGCCTTTTTCACTTTATAAAATCCTTCTTCCTACACCTCATCACTCCCTGCCCCACATGGTGCCCTTCCCCCCCAACAAAAACACAGCCAAACCTTCAAAATCCTCCACAAAGGAGCCATTCCCCCCTTTCCTACAGAAAAATTAATTATGTTTCTTTCAGAGCCTCATCTCCTGGGAATCCAAAAGTGCTTAAGCAGAGCCTATTAAGTGTGAGCAGTGAAAGGAGACAGCAGCACAGGGTGAGTAGAAAAAAAAATAAAAACCTATCACTTAATAGAAAAAAGATTGGGTGAAAATTAAGAATTACTTGACTAAGAACACTTTGATTCACAGGAGAGTCAAACACACTCCATGGCTGGAATGCTGTGCAACAGCACAGAGTGGATGAGATGGATAATGCCCAAAGGATTCTTGCAAAATGATCCAGACTGGTCTGGGTTTACTCAGATTTACCCTGGATAATGAATGAAAACAAAAAAACCCTAAAGACACTTGGAAATATAAAAATCTAATAAAGGACTTGACCATTGGGAAGACAAACAAAACAGGGAAGTCACTGGGAAAGCATAAGGTAAATTAACAGTTTTGCTTTATGGCACTGTACAGAGAATAAAGAAAGAATAATTTTAAATTGCTAATTTAAAACATGATGGTGCCATTAAAGCAAGTGTAAATCAACGTGGTACAAGCTGAAAGTCAGCCAGAACAAGTGGAAGTGTTTATTGCAATTAGTGGCAGCTGGCTTCCTGCAAATGCAGTGACACTCAGGTCCAGAATGCTTCCCACTCCACACCTTCCTGAATGCACTAACACAGCCACCTTGCTGGAAGGGCTGATGTCTCATACAGCAGAGATTCCCTAGGCATCCCCATTTCTTAGGGAGGCTGAAATACCTCCTGGAAAGCAAACTGGACTTGCCAGGCTTGGCTGCTGTAACCCAGTCCAGGTGAGACCCTGGAGGAGCAGATGAAGAGCAGCAATGTGGAAGGTGCTTTCCACATGAAATCTGCAAGCCCCCTGTGCAGCCCAGCCAGCTGAGTCCCTGCCTGCCCAGGCTGCTCCCTCCTGCCCCTCCTTCCATGTGGTACATCCATTACCACACACACTGGAAACATCTGCAGCACCACGCTCAGCCCAGACCTGCAAAAGCACTGAGGAGAGTGGAAATTGCTGCTGTGATGAGGGGAAAGGAGCAAAGACAGGGACACCTTTGTTCTGGGGCTATGGGATCTAACACTGCTGAGTGCAGAAAATCATTTAAAAACAACAAAAAAACCCAAACCAACCAAAAAACCCCAAGATAAAGCAGAATAAAAGACAACTGCTGGATCTCCAGAGACATCACCTGAGGAACCACAGAGCACACAACCCCAGGAAGTCCTGTGAGACAGCACTGCAGCCTCTTCAGGCTGTACCAACAACCTGACAAACACATCAGTGCCAATGGAGAGCACTGCAGCTCAGCCTCTACCTGTAGGGTTCACTCTTTGATCCATTTTGCTGATTTATGCTGCACTAAAGCTCAAAAACATTCTGTGTATTTTCCTTCTGTATTTTTTTAAGCAATCCAGGCCTACTGAAAAACTTCCATGGAGAGCAAAGAGCCAGCTAAACAGCACCATTACAAGATGATCTGCTGGGCAACAATACAACTTTCAGTATATTTATATCAACTTTTAGAGAAATTATTTAGGCTGAGCACCTGGTGACAACTTTGAAAGAATGGACTATTTAAAAATTCAAGATTCAAACTGAAAGAGGGGAAGTTTAGGTTAGGTGTTAGAAAGAAATTCTTCCCTGTGAGGGTGGTGAGGCCCTGGCACAGGCTGACCAGAGAAGCTGTGGCTGCCCTGGAATTGTTCCAGGCCAGGCTGGACAGGGCTTGGAGCAGCCTGGAATACTGGAAGGTGTCCGTGGCAGGGAGTGGAATGAGATGGGCTTTAAGGTCCTTTCTGACCCAAAACCTCTGTGTGACCATATGATTCATAATCCAAATTACACATTTTATAACGCCCCTATAAATTCCAACATCCATCACCAGCTTTTTAAAAAAGTACAGTCAGGGAAAACAGAAGATTCTATTACCCCAGAGGAGTGAAAAAAGAAAGCATATCTAATCTTTCTAAGGAAAAAGTGAAAACAAAGAAGCATTTGGACAGTCAGAATCCAAATGGAATTTCCTAAGGCTCTACACTGACTACAACATACCCTGAGAAAAATATGTGAAAGAACAGAGTAGTTAGCAAGAAATGACTCAAGGCCACAGTGCAGAAGCCCATAAGAACTTTTCCAACCCCACCAGTGAATGAGCCAGCCCTGCCATGACCACAAAAAAACAGCAACAAGGTTTTGAAGCAGCACCTTGAGAAGCAACTGAAGGGCAGCTCCTCTGGCCCTGCTCAGCAGCTCCCCAGGTGCTGGGGGGTTTTCCAGGGCTGTGAGCAGGGGGTGGGGAGCCCTGCTGCAGCTCCCTACCTGGCCATCCTTGGCGTAGCAGACCGAGTTGGACTGGGTGTACTTGACAGCGATGCTGGCCACGATCAGGTCCCGCACCGCAGCCTCGGGCAGCTGCAACAGAGCACCACTGTCAGCACCACCCTGGGCCACACACAGGGAAAACAAGGCAGCTTGGCCAATTACCAGCCAGTTTTGTTCAGATTAAAACCCATAAATTATTGGTTTGGCAGCTGATCTCCCAACTCGCAGGGGTAAGACTCAGTCTCATGTGGTTCCATCACTGGCCTTCAGCCTGAAAACTCCTCTGCATTTCATGCCAGCAGGGGTGCTCACAGGCAAAAAGCAGGACCACAACAATTAGAACAGCTCCCAAAATCTGTATTATTTTTAAGTTCCATTCCTAATTTAGGAAAACTATTTTTATTACCTCAATGTCTGAACTTGCTTCTGAGCCCATGACTAATTGTGTGCTCATTAATGTCTGATCTCATTCTCATTAAAAAAAACAGAGACAAAGAAATCACTGAAAACTTTCTGGTGATGTGGGCTCTAATTGCTGAGCAATTGCAGCCAGGCCAGAGTTTATACAACACCATGCACACAAAAGGGTGAGGTAAACAATGAGTCAGGAGATGTGATGGATCCTTAGCATATGGCTGTCTCACCATAAAAAATTGCACATGACAGCTTCCTGTTTACAAAGAGTATTTACAAATATTGTGGTAGTCTGAGATAATGGGAAAGGTCCAGCTCCTCTTATTTATCCAAGGAATCAAAACAAAGGAAAGCTACCTTGATTTACTCAAGTATATTAGGTCCAGAAAGTTTATTAAGAGCCAGTTAAACCCTATTAAAATAATTTAGGAGCTCTTGAAATTGCCCAGTGGTAAATCCCCTGCTGAAGGCACAGCAGCTCATTCACTCCAGGTGCCTTTAAGCTCATGCCTCTCCCACACTCACGTTTTTGTTCTTGGTGACAATGTTCTTGAACAGCGAGCGGTCGATGACCGCGTTGTTCCTCTTCTGCATCAGGTTCAGGCCGTAGAGGGTGCGCACCTCCAGGTCATCGGGCTCGTACTGGGGATCCATCTGACAGCCAAAGACAGCCCAGTAAGGCACCTTCACACCAAAACCTACAGTTTCACAGCTTCCACACAGAAGGGAAAAACATGCACACACACACAGAGCCTTCCAGAGAAAGGCAGGAATATTTGGAGCTGCTTCCTACATGCCTCCAGCTACACCTCCCAGCCCTCTGTGCCATTCAAGGACAGTGAATGTGATTCCTTCCAGAGCTGCACTCTCCATCAGAAGGCAACATCCCCATCCCAGCTGGAAGCACAATTAATTTACATTTAATTTAACCCAGGGATCAGGTTAACTGGAACTGTGACACTGCACTCAGGTCCACCCATGCATGGCCTTACTCAGAATTCGGGGAGCCCTAGCTGAGGTTTCAGACAGGAAACAACCCAGACTAAGGTGACCAGCTCTAAATAGGAGTGTACACATGCTTTATGTGGTTTTCCTAATCCACTAAAATGTTTCAGACCAATCTTCCTTAGCACTGCTCTGCATTCAGCCCTGAAGACACAGGCTTCACCAACGTGACCTCATCCTTGCGAAGTTAATTGAATTCCAGGAGGTAATCAGCTGCCAAGACTGTCTGCAATTTCATTCCTTCTTGCCTGGAGCTCCTGAGCCATCTTTCTCCAGCTCCCCTGGCAGCTACACTACAATTGCAACTTCAGCTAAGCCTTGGATTTTCTTTTTGTGATGCTATAGTGATGTTCTCTGCTCATTTGTCTCTCACAGGCAGCAGAAATAGGATTTGACAGCAATCTGTGATCCCTGAGTCATGTTCACCAAAACTGGGTGATTTCAGAGTCCCAACAATCACTGCAGGAACTAGGAAGGCACCCTGACACTGGCTTGACCACAGAATATGAATACTGCTTGACAAGCATGCTGGCTGCAGTGTGTGAAGGTCCCAAGGGTCTGTGCTTCCAGCTCCACCCCTGACTGGAGCAGGGGTACAAACCTGCAGGACACAGTAAGCACCATTCTTCTTTTTGGAAAGGATTTTGAGAGCTTCTTCCTCATAGCCAGGAGCCACCACACCATCAGACACCTGTGACACAGAGAGATTTCAGCTTCCACAGGAGAAAAATGAAACAGGGGCTAAGCCTGAAAGCTGCACCAGCCATTTCCTGCACTGAAGACACACTTCTCTCTGTATCCTACAACAGCAAAAGCACTGTTACAGTATGGGTTTCAGTCCTGGAAACAAAAACCAGCAGAGCATTGTGAGCTCCTGGCAGAAGTTAGTAAAAAGCATCCCACATCCCTCCACTCAGAATGGAACTAATAACTAATATCCTCCTCCAGGGGGAAACAGCTTGACCATGACATCCCCACTTCTCAGCCCTAACAGTAAACGTGGCTTAAAATCCAATAAATCCTTATTGCAACAGTGACACTCCTGAGAAGGCAAAAACCCTGGAAAAAGAGCTGTTAAGAGCATGGAAAATGAGAGTTTACATTCATCAGTGCCAGAAGTAATACACAACTTCCACATTTGTTCCTTACAGTGTGGGTGAGGTTTTTCTCATTTTCTAACAAAATTTCTAAAAATTTCTCACAAACCAGCTAAATATGCTCTTCCACTTGCTTGGCATCATAAAATCACAGAATGGTTTGGTTTGGAAAAGGCCACCTCACTCCATCCTCCTGCTGTGGACAAGGACACCTCCCATTAGAGCAGGCTGCTCCAAACCTAAAAGACTCTGTGATTCCATGGAAAAAGCACAGCCTGGGAAGTGGCAGGTAGGAAGCTATTTCCAAATTCCTGCCTTGGGCAAGGGGCTGGCCATCAGCAATGCAGTCCTTCTTTTCTCCCATGACAGCTGCTCAACCAGACATTTGTGACAGCCTAACCAGGGCTCCTTTCCTGAGGTTTGCAATCATCTTGTGGAAAGCAGCATTGCCAGCTCTGCTGTTTCACAGGCTCCAGGTGATAATTGGTAGGGAAAAAAAAGGCATCAAAAGACTGGTGAAATTCTGCACTCCAGCTCACAGGATGACACAAACAGCCCATAAAAAATCCTCTTGGTAAAACGGGTCAGTTTCCAACAAAAAGGCTGTTACAAACCAATGGCTGCATCTGAAATGATTCTGCTTGACACCCTGGAATGATGTGCTGCTGTCACTGACCTCTCTGGAGATGATCTTGGCAGTAGCCACGTCACAGACATCAGACAGGGCAATGAAGTCACCAAAAGAGGACATCCGATCAGCACCTGAAAAATCCTGATTTTACTCACCTGTCAAACTTCAGCATCAGACAAAGAACACTCTCCACTCCTACAGTCCAGTCAATTGCTGTGAGAGCTAAGAATTTAATCCCACAGAAAAAAAAAAAAAAAAAACCAAAAAAGAGGCCATAAAAGCAACAAGGGGGAAAAATCCTACCTCAAACACATGGACCTTTAAACATTCCCATAGTTCAGATATTCTTCCTTCTTCACTGCCTCTGTCAAAGCTCTAACTCTGTAATGACTACCTCCAGCACTGCAAGCAGCCCAGCTGTACCCTTGGTGGCAGGAGGACAAGGAGAGGCAAGGCTCACACAGAAAGATATTAGATGGGAGACAGTTGGAAAAAGAGGAAAGCTTTTAGGTGGTTATGCTCCCACCTGGCTTTTCCTGCAAGAAAGCAGATCCAGAAATGTGGCAAATTTTTTCTTCTTTTGTTTTAAAATAAGTATTTTCTATTTAATGGCATAGTTAAGGTGAAATCAATTCCCATCACAAATGCTCCACTACTCAGGAAGGTCAATTCTTCTGTCCCTGCCATTCTAAGGGTTTCTTTTTCTAGCAATCATGCAATGGTTTTGTGAGAGCAACATTCAAAGGTGGTCTGTGAAAAATGAACCCAAGCCAACATGCTCCTTATCAAGTCTGCCTTGTTTTTTGTAATCTCTGCAGATTTTCTAAGAATGCCATGGAAAATGAGAGACATAGCAAAGTATCTCAGCTAAGCAGAGGAAGCTGGTTTTCTTTACATTTTTAGCTTTTTTTTGGTGAGCTCTGCAGTACAAAAGCATTTAAAAAAACCCCATCAAATACCAGACAGAAACATCTCTACTCAAGTTAAATATTCCTGAGCAGCCCAATGCTGAGTGTGCTACCAGTGTTACTGTTTATCCAGATCCTTTAGTCAAAGCCCCATATATATATGTGTGTGTGTGTATGTACAAATTTAAATTTAAAAATATATAATCTTACAGGTCTTCTGTGTTCACCAAGGAACAGAACCCAAACTAGTTTTAGCTCTTTGGAACCATATGCAAGGGCTGCTCTCTTGGAAAGCAACTTCTGACAGGCAATCAGGAAGATCCTTATGGGGAAAACCCCTCTGGAGGAGGAGTGTGGTGCACAGGGAAGAGCAGGGCAAGAGTTGAGGATGCTGCTCAGGTGCTGAGCCCCGAGCTCAGCTCTTTGCTGTGGTTATTTGCAGCCCTCACCTCTGCTCCGGGCGTAGGCAGAGGCCAAGGGCGTCAGGGTCTTGTGCAGGTCGTGCACCATGCACACTTGGGCCTCCTCCTCGCTGAGCGGCACTCCAACAGCAGCACCTAGTGGGAAACACGAGCCAGGGCACTCCAGCTGCCCGGGCCTGCCCCGGGCCTGCCCCCAGAGCCGGGGAGGAGCAGGGCCCAGCCTACCTGCGGGACTGACGTGCTTGAAGGAGGCTGCGGCCGGAATGCCCAGAGCCTGCCTGAGCTCCTTCACCAGCTGCCAGGCATTGAGGGCATCGCAGAGGTTGATGAACCCGGGGGAGCCATTCACCACTGCAAACACAGCACAGGGACACGTGAAGGCAGGCAAAGCCCTCTCCCCAGAGCCTGGAGAGCCAGCACAAAGGATTTCCCCAGAGAGCACTCAAATCACTCCAAATTCTTCTTGTTCAATGACCCTGGCTCCTCAGCAACTGGTGGAGTGCCCAGAAATCCACACCAAGAGGAAAGGCCACTTACAAGTCTGCTCTCAAAACGTTTTGCTCTGGCCCTGAAAGAACTGCTTGTACTGACACGGCAGCACTATGAGCATTTCAGGAGACTGGAGAACAAAAGATCATTTCAACAATAATCCAGATTCAGGAGGAGTGAGCATAGTGTTGCTCTGCTGCCATACTGGCAGGCAGACTTGCAAGCAAATCAATCTCCAGTGCAGGAATGGAAAAGCTTCCTAAGAGGTCCCAGAACTGAAATGGGGAAAATGCTGCAACACAAAGCTTCACTGCTTATTCAGCAGGACAATGCCCACACACATTGAAAGCAGTCTCAAGAACAAGAGTGGCCAGACTTTCCCTCCAAAACAGGGTTTTCCCTCACTACAACCATGCTGTGGCAAGTGGCACACCCTTGTAAAACAGCATAGAGATACACCAGACCTGTCCCAAATTTTCAAGTGGAACTAGTATCCCTTCCTGCTGCCACCATCAGCAGAAGCAGCATTCTACAAACCCAAGGTAATAACCCCCCTGCTCAAATCCATCAAAGAAAGAAAGACAAAAAAAAGAACAAGACCAATTTAAACCTAGAGAAAAACAGCTAGGTTTCTAGGCAGAGTAAACTGACACAAAAAAAGGGGGAAGATACTAAACAAAGAAACTTGCAAGTAGAAAAGCATCTTAAAAAGATGACGAGGTTTTCCTTTGCAAAATCAGGATCTAATGTCATGCAGAAACTACACTACATAAATCTGTTCAAAGCACCTTGGACACACAATCTTACAGAAACAGAGAATATGGAGTTGCAATTGATCTTGTGGGGCTCAACAATGCAGATTTCCTGTCTCACACAGCTCAACTTTTAACTGCAAAGTTAGTGCCACTCAGCAACAAAGTCTCAGCAACAAAGCAGCTGTCCATCCCCTGGACTAAGGAACAAGATGCTCTTTCAAAGACATGTCCAAGCACCTCCACTCCCAGCTATCCCAGAGCTCCCTCCAGGCCAGCAGAGCTGAGGCCTCACCTGTCAGGGGCAGTTTGGGGCTCGTGGTGTAGAGCTGCGCAGGACTCTGGTGAGGGTTCATGCCGTACCTCAGGGGCAGCTGCGACACTCCCTTGCTGTACTCCTTCCTGAAGTAGTCAGAGATGGCTGCATCGTACTGAGCAGTGTGGGTGAAGGCCTGGGGACACAACAGGGGACACTTGTCAGCTTAGAAACATCACCTTACAGAGGATTTGGTGTTTAAAGGGGTAAAGAAGCTCTTTCTACACGAGCCTTGCCCAGCCCTGAACGTGACCAACCTTAAGTGCCAGCAGCCGCCGGGTTTCCATGGCAGTGTCTTTGTCCCTTGAGGCTGCCATCTCTTTAGCTACTGCAGAGTAGTCTGCAGGGTCACACAGCACTGTCACACGGGCATGGTTCTTGGCAGCTGCCCTCAGCAAGGCCACTCCTCCTGCAAGAGAGGGGCACGGCATGGAGGGCTTCCCTCCTGGACACAGCACCACCCACCAGGAGCAGGGAGTGCTTCCCTTCTGGACACAGCAGCATCAGGGGGCAGGGAGTGCTTCCCTCCTGCACACAGCACCATCAGGGGCAGGGAGCAGTTCCCTCCTGGACACAGCAGCATCAGGAGCAGGGAGTGCTTCCCTCCTGGACACAGCACCATCAGGGGCATGGAACAGTTCCCTCCTGGACACAGCACCATCAGGGGGCATGGAGTGCTTCCCTCCTGCACACAGCACCATCAGAGGGCACAGATGAAGCCAGGAGGGGACGAGCACCATCACTCCTTTGTGCCAGATAAATGTGTCCCCCATCTCCAGCACAGAGAGGGGTGAGAGTGCTCTTCAAAATGCTCAAGGCTGGTGGCTTTGACTCACTCTGCTGGTGAAGGTGCACACTGACTGGGCTTGGCAGACCCAGGCAGAGCTGCAGGGGCAAGGGAACAGGATGTGATGAGCAACTGGGTGTCTTGGTTTGAAATTTCCAACCTAAGACACTGAAGGGGCAAGAATGTCTTCTGACAGCACAGCCACATCCCAAAGAAGATGGCTGTCCCCACACATGGCTTAACCACCATCCTCTGCACACTGGGTCTGCAGAAAGATGTGCTTTCATGCTGCTACACAACAGAGGTTCCCAAATGTCTCTGCAAATAATAATGACTCTTGCCCAGGTCCTCTGTGTGAGATAAAATGCCACACTTCTCCCTTCAGTCTGACTGCACTGCTATTGCAACTCTTTAAATCATACAAGATAGTAGGCTGCTGCAAAGGAAAAGTAGAGGTTGGCATTGCTTCATGCAGAGCAAGTATTACTCCATAAAACATTTAATAGAGAGCTCTGCTGGGCATCATTTGGACTAAACTACTGCAAGAAAATCCAATCCCACTCCAAGCACATGGCACAGAACTGTGCCTGTGCTGTTCACAGGCTGCCAAGCAGAGATGCTGCAGTGAAGGCACAGCAAGCCTTTGGGGTTAATAACTAGCAGCAGGAGCAAACATGCTAATGTCCAAAGCAGGAGTCCATGCTTCCCACCTCAGCTCCTGAGTACTCTCCCACATATTCAGACCAACCCCTTCCCTTCTAATGGCCTCCTGCAGTGAAGTTCTCACTCATCCTCAGAGCACTTCCAGTGGCTCGGCTCTGCTCTCCAAAGCTCATGTCTTTTAAAATTTCTATTACACTGTCATGCTGCAAAAGAGATTTAGTGTGCTCTCCATGTTCCAGCAGGAAGCATGGTCCAGCTGGCCTTTCCTAGCACAGCTCCCAGGCTCCTTCTTTAGAGCAGTGCATGACTTGCCCCCCATGCAGCATGCCTTGCCAGCCTGTTATTGACACTTTAATTGCTCAAAAGCAACAAGGCTTACCCAGCTATGCCTTCAGCCTGCTCCTTGCAGCTCCTGAGCAGGCTTCCTTTACAGGTGTGCAAAGAACACCAAACAAAAAGAGAAGAGCTGAGACCACTCAGAGTTCAGAAGCACAGTCTGTCTGGAAAGCAGATTTGCTTTCCCTTCAACTTACCAATATCAATCTTTTCCACTGCATCCTGTACAGTCACACCAGGAGAAGACACGGTCTTCACAAAGGGGTACAGGTTGCACACTACAACTCTGAGAATTGAGGGGAGAAACTGGGTTACTCAGCAAGAAATAAAAGTGCCAAACTGGGCTTGGCAAGCACAATCACCAGTGATTTTATGGTCTTGTCCCTTAGACCAGGGACCAGTATAAAATGCTGTGGCCAAGAGTGGTGCTCAGCCCAAGGGCAAGTGATGGTACAGTGCGTTATAACATTCAACTGAACTCTGTGTATCAAACAATGTCAGAATCACAGCTTACAGCAACCAGATTGAAGGAGGAGCTTTTTCAAATGCAAGTGCCTAAATATAAGTGTTTAGTGATTTTGGTGCACAGCTTAAGCCATTTCAAAATGGGCTCTCAGCAATACCGAAAATGGGCATCCACCAATTCTCAAAAGAGAGTAAGCACCCAAGAAAGGTCCATTGCAAACAAAGTCCAACTAATCTAGTTTTCCACAACTTTTCCAAGAGCAGAAAATGACCTACATGTCACCTTGTGGACTTTTAAAATACCAACAATATATGAAACACGAGTGTGCAGCCCAAATGCCATAAAGCTTCTGTAGCACATGAAAGCAGGGGAGAAAATCTACTTTTCCCTCTCAAGCTAAGACTGGACCTTACTGGAATTAGTTTTTCCATCTGATCTAGAAGCAGGTCTGTATTCCAGCAAGCATGATGTAATAACTTGTCTGTCCCATCCTACCAGAGCCACAGGAAGTGCAGTGAAAGGAAAGATTTGTTCTGACCTTCACAAACAGGGTTTTTAATCCAAGAGAATTAATTTACTCTCTTGATCTGAGTACATGAAGGTGTCGAACTCCAAGGCGTGCTCAGTGTGGCACAGAACTGCTGTGGTGAGTACCCTTGTGTCCAACTTACAATATTCCTTTGTTCCCACTCCCTGTGATCTCCAGCAGAAGGGATAATAAGCTTCCAGGATGGCTTTCAGAACCCCCCGTGTCTCTCAATTTCCTACAATGTCTTTCACTGTCCCTTGTGTTTCTGATGCCCCCTTCCCCCTGATCCATTCATGCTCCTAACCTGCTGCAAACCCTCAGGAACCTGTGGACTTTAACACTGCTAATGCTTTTACCTGTGCAAACCAACACAATCAGTATCAGGCTTTCCTTCACTGACTTGGATATGCAAATTTTATGCAACTATGCAAAGGCAGTCCTGCTGAGGATCAGCTACTTCTGCTTTTTGCAAGAGAACCTGAATCCAAATTACCAGTCTGGATGCAAGTGCACCATAAGTCACTGATGTAAGGGCACATTATTCCCCCTGCAATTCAGCAGAGACTGCTTTAATATGCAGCATGCTCTGAAGAGCCACCACTGCTGAGCCATCTAAGAGGATTCCTGCGGTTTTAAATTTCAGGTTTTCAAATTCAGCCCAGAAATCCATCCATCAATTTCTAAAAGTAATTTTAAAACTCCAGATGCATTCTGGCCCACAGTCACACTGCACCTCCCACCCTGGCTACACCTACAATTTGCTATGTCCAGCTCAGCCATTTGCTTCTGAACCAGGAGCTACTCCCTGATGTACAAGTGGTTATTCACAAGCAGTAGCTGGATGCTAACACCAGTTAGTTACATACAGCCCCTAACTGCTCTGTGTGATTGAACTAAGTAAACACATTCTAACAAAAACTGAAAAAACCCTACACTTTGGTACACTAGTGCACAAAGTTTGTTACTTCAGCTTCTGGATGCAGCTCACTTGCTCCCAAGACAGCTCTCAAAGTTTAAGTTTTCTGTCTCTTATCTGTGTGTTTTCTGTCTGAACAAACGCAGCGTTCCTGACCCATTTTCCGTGTCTATTCTTTATTTATGTGTTGAAACTCAGTAAACATTATGCAAATATCAAAGGGTATATTTACTAAGCAAGCATTTCAAAATCAGGAATTGCCATCTGATCAGACACGTGGAACCAACCTGAGGGAAGATGAGCCAGCTTCAAAAGTACTGAACTCAACTCTGCAACACGTGTAACGTGGCCCTACGCTGACTGAGTGTAACGTGTCAAATTTCCCAGGGAACCAGCAGAAATTCAGACCTCTGAGCTCCCTGTGGAAACCACAACATCACTTTCTTGTTTCAGCTTTCTCTTACTACAAGTGGAGAAGAGGCTCCTTTAGAAAATTTTATTTTTAAATACACAGTATGTCCTGCCAGGGCAAAGAAAGGAGACTGCAGATCTGCTGGTGTGCAGAGGTTACAATTCCTACTGCTCCCCTTCCTTGGTGTTGACTGAGCTCTACTGTTGGTTTTTGATTACTGATGGATTGCATCACATCCCCCAACATTTACCTTACAAGGCTGAAATCCTGTTTCTTCATATCAGCATTATCCTCTGGAATATTGCGAGCCAAGATGCCTAGTTGCAAAAAAACCAGTGCATCTTCATTAACAAAAGAATTAAATCACCACCAGACTTTTAATTCAACATCTCCCTTCACACTGTGCTTTTGTCCTGAGCCCTTCTATCTGAATTTTTTTTCATTTTAGTTCAGACAGCACCCTCAGACCCTGCTCCTTTATTACAGTTTACAGTCTTTGGCTGATCAAATTCCATGCTAACAGGTGGAATGCTAAATCCCAGAGTACTCCAAATACTGACCAGCAACCTCAACAATGCACTTTCTAAGCACTCAGTTGCTACCCTTAAAAACAGAAACCATCATCAAGGACTTTGGAGGAGAGAAAAAGGGCGCCTGCCCTATGAGACAAGGGAAGCAAGAGAGGATGAGCAGTGCAGGTGGGGTCTAGGAACTCAGAGAAACATGAGGGTGGCAGGCTGGCACAGTGTGAGGAGCAGCACACTCCTGTGTCCAGGGTCAGGGGAGATTGTCTCCAGCCCTCTAGGAACTCAGAGAAACATGAGGGTGACAGGCTGGCACAGTGTGAGGAGCAGCACACTCCTGTGTCCAGGGTCAGGGGAGATTGTCTCCAGCCCTCATGTACGATGGGCAACAGGCTCCACTTGAGGTACCTCAAGCACAGCAGGAGGAGATGAAAGAGCAGATGCATTAACGTGCAGGCAGACCAGACATCAGAGACCCTCGCTGCTGAAGAGGAGTCAGAGAACATCAGAGCTTGCAGGAATCACCCCTAAAGCCCATGCTGCTGCGTTCCTTGTGCTGCACTCCAGACCCACCCACAGGCTAAACTCTGTGCAGCTGACTCTGCAGAGGCATTTACAGAGAAGATCTGTCACTTATAGCCCCAGGGAGAGAGCTCTGCTGGCTGCAGAGGTGCCAGCATTGCAACAAGGAGGTAATTCAGCCACCCTGCCCTTCTCCACCCCGTGGCTTTTCACCTCTCCTTCTGCTCCTGGAGCAAATCTGCTCTCATTACTTAGGTCTTCCACACAAAAGGCATCTGTCAACTCCTCCTTCCCACCCTCCCTGAGAGTGAAAGATGTATCAGCAGAAACATACCAGCATGGACGGCAGGATGAAGGGTTTTCACACGCCCGCCCAGCATCTCAGGGAAGCCTGTCAGGTCCGAGACATCTCTGCCCAAGAAGAAAACACATGTGCCATACTGACTTTATCTGGAGGTTAAATGACCAAAAGTAAAGAAAATGTACAGATTTCACTACAAAACCTCCCTATGCCAAAGGGGCAACAACTGCATCTCCCATGGATGGAAATAGAGTTCATGGGTCACACCTAACTAAGCAGCACAGCTTGAATACACTGGAATAACCAAGACAAGCAAACCCCAAGCCAAAATGTTTTACAGAGAAAATGGAAGGCCATGTGGGGGTGCCTCTCCCTCCCAGCTTAGTTTCACTCCTTGTGACTGTTTAGGGTGATAATAACAATAATGAGGGAAGGGGAAATGTCAGCATCCTTTGCTGCAGGCTTCACTGACAGCACAGCCAAGGAAATAAGTTAGAGACACAACCAAGGGCTGGGTAACAGCGAGCTCTGGAGGTGATGCAGATTCATGCTGATGTGTCCCAGGGGCCAACCACTGCGTTCACAGGGAGCACAAACAGAGTCACAGTCACCTACCCTGCCAAATACTTGACTTTTTTTCATCACTGCACTGAAACCCATTCTTATTTGGCCAGAGCTGCTTTTTTTTAATCACAGCATGGAAGAAACCAGAACAAATTTCCCCAGAATCATGGGCTAAAACAGCCAGTGATTGTATGTGACCTTTTTCCAACAGTGGATACATAACACTTAAAGGGCTCCATCTGCATTAAGTGATTGTGCTGGGAAAATTATTTGTGACCAGTGAACTCCAGTGAGCTTTAACATGTTCCTGACACATCCGTGCTGTCCCAGGACCAGGCAAAAAGATCAGCTTTCACCTGGCTGTGAGGAGCAGCACTCAGGGCAGATTAAGAACATCAAGGTAAGAGACTGTCCCATGGAAAAAAAGCTGGCTTGAGGCAGACAAGGAATCCAAACAAAAAGCTCCTCACAGTAACACTCCTCAGTCTCAGCCAACAGACCCGTACACAAAATGGTTCTGAAGTTTGCTTTGGGGCAAGGTTTTCTATTTTTGTTGTTGTTTTTGAAGGGAAGACTTCTTTCACACCAGCTTTCACTCATTTTTGTTCACAGAGAAAACAATGTAAGCAACCTCAGGGCCCAAGAGAGCATTTCTGGCGGTGATGTACAGGGGAGCGTGTGTACCTGACCGGCAAGCCAGCATCCCTCAGGGACTTGGCCGTTCCTCCGGAGGCAATCAAACCCAGGCCAAGCGCATTCAGGCTCTTCGCAAACTCCACCAGGTTGGTCTTGTCAGAGACGCTGAGTAAAGCTGGCGGGCGGGAAGAGCACGAGTGTTTGAGTTGTAACGGCGGAACACAGAAAACAACAGGATTAAGCTTTTATAAGTTGCGTAGTTTAGGAGTTCATGCCGTGCCAGGTGCCCGGGGAGGGAAGGGGAGCAGCAGCAGAGCCCCGCGGCTCTCCTCAGGGAAAGCCGCCCCTCATGCGAGGCCACGGCCTCAGGGCGCGGGCCCGATCGCCTCAGCGCCTTCCCGCTGGCCGAGCCGTGCCCCGGGATCGAGGGACACGCACAGCGCCCGCCCGCCCGCGGCCCCGCGCGGGAGCCGCCGCTGAGGCGCCTTCCGGGGCCGCCCTGCCCAGCCGCGCCGGCGGCCATGGCGGGGCTCTGCCCAGCCCTCAGGGACACCCGCCCGCCCCGCGTTACCGAGCTGCTGCCGCGCGGCCATGGCGCCGTCGGTGCGTGCAGGAGGGCGCGGAGGCCGGGAAAGGACGAGCGGCGGCGGCCCGGCGGGATTTGGGCGCACGGGGGCGGGAGGCGGAGGGGGCGGCCCGGGCGGGGCGGGGAATGGAGGGAGGCGGCGGTGGCGGGGTCGGGTGGCGGGCACGTGTTTTGTGGGACACACGCGTGTCCTGGCACGGTGAGGGTGCCCCGGAAGGTGAAGGTGCCCCGTGGATGCCCCGTGGTGTTGTGTGGGCGAGCGGGTGTTCCTGCTGCTCGGGGCGTGTGTGTGCACGACATGAGACACACACATACACATACACTCGTAAATCTGTGTGCATTGCTGTGTGTTCCGCACAGAGGTACATGTATGTGCACACACACGCATATATATACATATATACACTCGTAAATCTGTGTGTATTGCTAGGTGTGCACCACACCCACACAGAGGTACATGTATGTGCACACACACACACACACGCACATACAGAGTGTTTGGTGGTGGGAAGCCCAGCCTGGCACACAGGTGAAAAGTGAGGTGCAGGTGAGACAGAACCTCCTCACAGCGGAAGGTGGTGCAGTAAGGACCATTCATTTTTTCCAGGAGTACTGACAGGAGTTTCACCTGTGGAAAGTCCTCTCGCAGAGCTGCCACACAGGCAAAACGCTCATTTACGAAGCCTGAGGTAAAAAATCATTCGCAAATACCAAAATGATGCTTTTCTTTGTTTGCTTTTTATTTGTCTCCTTAAGGGGAGCTTTTTCCCCCTCTGTGGGCCTCCAAATTTCCTGATACTCCTTGCAAAAAGTGCTTTGTTTGTTTTCCTGCTGGCCTGTGGTTCGCAGGTAACACTGACTGAAGATGTTGGCTTTGACTGGTTAAAACCTCTGCTGTGCCCCTGTGCACCCCAGCAGGGCTCAGCTGCAGCACTGGGACTGCACACGGAGAGCTCTGCAGTTAATTTGCAGCACAAGCCCTGGCCCCACCTGGTAATATTGAATCAGCAATTATGTCAGCACGGGCAGGCATCCCTGCGTACTTCTGTCACGTTTTCATCAGCCACACAGGGGTTCATTTACACCTGCAGCTCCCAGAGCACTCAGGCTGCGTTAGGCTCTCCACTCGCTTTACAAGAGAAGGAATAAATGGAAGTTTTTAGCTCTTGCAGGCAAAAAGGTGGGAAGTGCAAGGAAAAGTGCAGCTGGAAGGCCCAGACACTTGGCTGCTGTGATTTGTGAGTCTCTGGGCTTGGGCAGGATTGTCTGTGTGAGGAAGAGTAAGCCAGAAATACCAAACTTACTGAATAAACCCAGTGTGTGTATTACTCTCAGTAGCAGCTAGTGACAAGCAGCAATAAATTCCTGCTCAGAGGGTGGCTGGGGCCAAATGAAAATATGCTGTTAAATGGTACGTGAGCACTATCATTATGAACATACACACTTTGGAGAGAATAAAAATTGTGCACAGAGTACAGCTGATTTGGTGATGATGGATGTACGGGCAAATGAACAATTTGACAGAGCACTGCATTTTTGTCCAACTTTGGAGTGACTGTGTATTCCAGCAGGGTGCCTGGTGGCCCTGTCAGCCTGTGTACAAGGACAGGGATGCTGCTGCCTTCAGACAAACAGTGGGAGGGACGTTATCAGGGTCAATAGTGGCGTTGGCTCCGTTGTCTGTCCAGCAGTTCATTGTCCCTTGGCACCTGAGGTGAGGTTTCTGTTTGTGCAGGAGTGGCAGGGGGTGGTTTGGGCTTTATCCCTGTCCCTGCACAAGGAGGACATGGAGCTATTGGAGCCAGGTCAGAGGAGGTCGCCAACATGACTGAGGGATGGAGCACCTCTGCTGTGAGAATTGGGATTGTTCATCCTGGAGAAGAGAAGGATTTGGGATGATCTAATTGTGGCCATCCAGTGCCTGAGGAGCTGACAAGAAAGGTGGAGAGAGACTCTTTACCAGGGCCAGGAGTGACAGGACAACAGGAGATGGGGTCAAACTGAAAGAGAGCAGGGTTAGATCAGACACAGGGAAAAAAATTCTTCCCTATGAGGGTGGTGATGCCCTGGCACAGACTACCCAGAGAAGCTGTGGCTGCCCCTGGATCCCTGGAAGTGCCCAAGGCCAGGTTGGATGGGGCTTGGAGTAAGCTGGGATAGTGGAAGGTGTCCCTGCCATAGCAGGGGGTTGGAACTGGATGAGCTTTAAGGTCCCTTCCAACCTGAACCATTCTGTGATTCTGCATCCAAGAAGGGTTGTTCTGCTGTGTGCTAGAGGGGTGTCTGGATGTGGATGTGATTGATATGTCCTGGTTTGGGGATGGCTTTGCAGGGAAATCAGACAGTCTGCCTTCCCAGAGGTTTAGTTTTGCTTTATAGAGCTCAATTTTAATTGGTTTTGGTGATGTTTAAAGGATATTCAAATACCCTGTGCTCTGCTCTTGTCCCATCATTTATTCAGTAAAAATGAGGTCTCATTGGAGCTTTTTCCTGGTGTTTTAAAGCATTTCAGAAGCTCGTCCTGAGCCAAGAATGCAGAAACATCATATTGGAAATAATGGGAAGAGGTAAATGCTAGAATTACAAATACCACATTAAGGTTATTTCTAAATCATACTAGGGCCTACATCCAAGAAAGAAAAAGCAGGCTTGATAAACACTGTGCTCTGCTGTGTTAATAAGGAGAAGTAAAAAGAGGTTGGAGCTGAATAGAGGCATACAAAAGGGATGGCGTTGCTGGTGTTAGGACAATACCCTAGATTCCCTTCTCTTTAGGCTGTAGGGAGCAAGTGGTGCTTTTTAACTTGGCTCTGAGTCTCTGTTGTGAGTCTGTTTTCTATTGTTTTCATGTAGCAGACCAAGAAGGGTGTAGAAAAACAGGTCACTTTGACTGTTGATTAATTTGTTAGGGTAGGAAGCAAACAAGGTAGGATTCTCCAGCTGCCTGCAGCTGCCTGTGGGCTAGCAGAGGGTGGGCTGGGCCTGCCAGTGGACAAGGAACACCCAGCCAAAAAGTAGGGCTCCATTCAAAGTGGATTTCTGTGCCTGGCCTGGTTTGGGGCTTCAGAGATGAAGTGTCATGGGTGGTGAGCATTACACCAATGCTCTGATCTGGGTCTGTCTTAGCCCAGGAAAGGTGTCTCACCAAAACAAGGCTGCTTTGGAAAAACATGTTATTGTGGGCATCTCTGCCTGTATGAACACAGTCCTCAGCTTTGAAATTCCCCATCCTACCAAGCTTAGCTTCCTTAAGCAGGCCCTGCTTTAATTTACATCCCTCCCCACGCCTTTCCTCAACCACCCCTAGCCTGTGCTGTGCTCTGTGTTGCCCTCAGGCAAAGGTTGTGGTATTCAGCACGATGTAAGACAAATACACCTCTGTCCTACTCAAACTCCTCTTTTCTTCCCTGGCAGTTATTTAAGTAGGAAGCAAGGAAGTTTGTTGTTCTGATATCTGCTGGATGCTGTTTGCCAGGCACTGGGCCTCAGTTTCTCCAGTCTCCCAGAGACCACAGTGTTGCAAGCACTTATCTATGCCCCTTACTGAGTGTTATGGGATTAATTACTGCTAAAGTCTCCTGGAGGCTTCAAGTGCCCTGTCTCAGATGCTGCACAGCAGTAGAGGTGGGAGTGCAATGAATCCAGGCTGCTTCTCCAGGGTTACTGCTGTATGCAGGCTTTTGGTTTGTCTGCCTTTTGCTCTCAGGGTTCATGAGAACTTCAGGGTAAAATCTTCTTGGTTTCTCCTTCTTGGTTTTCTCCTTGGTGTATTCCAGGAGAAAGAGAGCTGCTAAGTATTGCTGTGTTGAACCTTGTTCAAGAGCTGCATCACACTGCCCGTGCCACTCACTGTGAGGTAACTCTGGGGTAGCTTCAGCACTGAGCTGATGAGCAGGCTGGCCAGGAGTGTTCCACAATAACAGAGAGGCTCAAGAGCCCTGATGCATTCCGAGTTTCTTTTTCAGCCCTTATCAGCTCGGAGCAGCTTTTGTTTTACTGTGCTCTCGGAGGTCCCAGTTAAATCACATCCGTGCTGTGCCGGCTGCCGGCTGTCGCTGTAAATCCCTGCTCAGGGTCCCACGGAGCTGCTGAGGTGACAGTGAGCCTTCAGCTGAAGCTCAGACACACCAAAGAGCTCTGCACGTTCAACTTGACCTGGGGTGTGAAGGTCACATCCCCTCTTCACTCACCAACACCAGCAGTCGCATTTCCCAAACCTGTGATATCAATGCCTAATGCCTTTCCTGCAAAAGAACCAATTTCCTTGTAATAGAATAAATATTGCAGATTTCAGCCTGAGTTCTTCTCCTAATGCTCTGGGTTATGAATGAGACCCAAAGGTGCATAAACTGAAGGACGATTTATTTTCTGAACGCTCCCATTCCTTTCCTCCCAGGGGCTGGTTCCTATCCAAGCATAGAAGGAAAAATAATACCAAAAAAATATGAAATAGTTTCTCTTGTTGGCAACTCAGTGCCTTCTCTATGATCTGAACCCCACATACAGGCTGTGGGTGGACAGGTCTGTTTGCAATTGCAAATATGGGGTTTGCAGTATAAAAAAAAATCCCATCTACTTTGAGTTTCCTTGCCTTGTCAGGCTGTTTGGGTGAAAGGAAGAAAGAGAAAAGAAAAGAGGAGGAAAGAAAAGAGGAGAAATATTTTGTTCGGGTATTTTTGCCGTAGGTGCAAAGAAATAACTTTATCCACAAATAACAGGCTGCTTTACCTTTTCACAGCACCATGGAATCCCAGAATGGTTTGGGTTGGAAGGGACCTCAAACGCTTCTCATCCCACCCCCTGCCATGGGCAGGGACACCTTCCACTATCCCAGGTTGCTCCAAGCCCCATCCAGCCTGGGCTTGCATCCAGGGATGCAGCCACAGCTTCTCTGGGAAATTGAAATCACGGATTCATCGGTGTCTCCCTTTGCTCCCAGCTCTTTGGACACCAGTGTTTGTGTCCCTGGGTGAGAGGGCTGCTGCTGGGAGAGCTGTCCTGCCTGATCCCGCCGGGATCCTGCCGGGATGCTGCCAAATGTGCAGGGAAGCAGCTCCCACTAGAGCGCGCTAGGACAGCTAAAATGGAGCTGGTTTTCCGCTGGCATCGGGGTGGAACCATCAAGGATGCCTGTCTAAGGAACAGCACTTCTGCTTTTCAGCAGGGATTCTGGCTAAGTTCCCCGTCTTTTGAGTACATTTCCCTGGATGAGTGTGCAGCAAAGCCAGCTGTAGCTGCCTTACAGCGCTGAGGTTTGGGCAGGGACAAGTGCTGGCAAAAACCTTTTGGAAAGCCCTGGCCTGGACAGAGGGCAGGGAGAAGCTTTGTCCTCAAGGCCTGTCTCATCTCACAGTCCCTTTGTTTGCTACTCTGTAAGGCAGAGGAAGTGGAAATCTGTCCCATTGCTGGTCTGCTCTTGTCATTTGTGTGTTTTGAAGCTGCCCCTAACAAACTTGTCCATTTTCACAGAAGAATTTCCTGCCTCCACCCAGGCCCTTAGACCCCTGTCTGCTACCCTTGTTTGCTTCATGTTTGCTTAATTAGCCAGCTGGAGCATAATTCCTTTCATGATCCACGGTCTAATACATAAAGATGACAGTGACATGAATCTTGGCTTAGGTTTCAATTTGCATGTTAATTCATTGTGGTTCCCCAGATAGCTGGAATTTGCTCCAACAGGATCTGGGAGATGATGAAATGGGCGGGGTGCTCTCCTGTGTCCCAGTGAGGGCCTGGAGCCATAGGTGACATAGTTTTACTGTCCACCAGGCACCATCCCTGGTAGATCTCCAGCAAAAAGCAAAGCAAAGCAAAAATCATAGATGAGGAGCTTTTCTTACTGCAAAATGCAAACAGAGTCATGGCTCTGGTAGTTGAGAAGCATCTGGAAATCAGTGAAGCCTGGTGAGAGAGCCTGCAACAGATTAAGAAGGAACAGAATGATTTTACATAGCAACCCAGCCCCAGTCATCTCTGGTTCACAAAACCCTCGCCACACTTATCTGGAGAAGAGAGAGACTCCAGGCAGGGAGGGAACAGTGATTTCCCTGAGTGGCAGACAAGCCCACGTTGGCTGTGAAGGGTTTAGGCACAAACCCCATCACTCCCTGGGACTCATCTTTCTGTGTGACATCCAGGAGCTGGCTTACAGGGAAGGAAATGCTGCGAGCCCGTGTTCAGTTCCAGCACTCTGGGGGAGACCGAGTTCCAGGCTCACAGGAGACTGACAGCAAACACAGGCAGAGCTGCCATTTTCCTGAAATGCCTGAAAAAGCAGCACCGTGCCAAAGGTGGCACGAGCTCTCTGGGAAAGACAGCCATAGGTGGTTATTTATGTGTTACATTAGAGCTGACTGAGATCCAGACCCTGGAGAGCCGGGATCCAGGATAAGAACAGGGCTTGCCGCAAGACCCTGTGAGCTGAATAGAAATCATGGCTAAATAGGAGGGTGGGAAGAGAGACAGTTGTGTGAAGAGGCATGGCCAGCATCACACAGCAGGCAGTGCCACAGCCAGCGAGCCTTGGAGCAGTCTCTAGCTGGCAGATGGGTTTAGTTGCAGCAAATCATCCATTTTCAGATTTTGCTGATTTTACACAGTCTAATTTTAATAACAGAAGAAAAGAGTGAGACATTTTTTCATAAATCACTTGTTCCTTTCTTTTGTTTTTCCTCCCAAGTAACTGCACTAGGTAACTGTGCTTTGGCCTTAGAAACATGGATAACATTTTAATGAAGAATTGTGTGGACAAAAAATTGAAAATAAATGTTGTCTCTTCTCTGTGTTCAAAACCCAATGGCTTTGGATTCTCCAGGAGTTTCTTGTGCTTTCTGAAAATGCTGTTATCTTGTATGCCCTGCATTCATAATCAGTTGTGGTTCCTTTTTTCTGTTCTGACCTTTCTTGCTCAGAGTCTCAAGTCACAACTGGACAAGTTCTGGCTTTTCAAAGTCATCTTCCTGGTGCTTTATGGCTAGGAAAAGAAGGGGGGTTTTCCCCAGAAAACATTGTTCAATCAAGCCTTTTCATTTTTCACCTCAATCAAAGCCAAGCCTGTTAGCTTTCCATTAAAAACCAAGTATTTGAAGTTGTTCATGAGGCCCTAAAATGAACATTTCCAGGTTCTAGAATAAGCAGTGTTATTTTTCAGATACTACTTTTCAGGAAAGCAGGATTTAATCATGTAGCTTCTGTTCCATTAAGTAGGTTCCATTAATATTTTGAGCTAGCTTAGTACAGCTGTTTGGGAATTGGAAAATGCGAGGTTATGATAAGGCAGTGCAAATTCAGTGAGGGGTGTTGGTGTTTCCCTGCATGAAACAGTGGGGGGAAAGCCTGTTCCCAGCTGAAATCTCTTGGTGCAAAGCCCTGAGTTCCATCAATCCTGGGCACAGTGCACCCGGGTTCGTGTGGCAAATCCACCTGGAAGCAGCAGGGAGCCTTCAGCATGGGCATAACAAACAGCACCCCTCATTAGGCAGAGCTGAGGCAGGTACTAATTAACCTGGAGCTGCAGTGGTGCTGCTCGTGCCTCGTGTCCTGATGATTCCTGACTCTCTTGGGGCGAGGGCAGGATCAGCGTTGGCTCTGCTTGTGGAGCAGCTTTCCTCCACCTTTTCCTCCACCTGTGTCCATGCATTTCAGGCATGGAAACTGTGTCCCTGTGCCCATTTGTGCTCAGTGGCTCTGGAGCCACTGGAGCTTTAATTGTGTGGAGCTGTTTTCCTGAGCTAAATTAGCAGACACATGGGGGTGACAATTTCAGCCCTGTATGAGTTTGGTGGTAAAAACTGAGCCTGGGACTCAGGCCAAGGCAGCAGGGCCAGAGGGAATTTAATGGGTCTTCCTGCAAAAAACACAGCTACAGACTTTCAATTTACTTTCTTCAATTTGTCTAACTAATGTCTTCTCCAGCCCTGCTTTTTAATTCATGGTACTATCATCAATCACATAATTATGACCTCATCTCATTCTCTGTTAGGACTTGGGTGACAAATAAGGACGGGGTCACACTTCAGTTTGTGTTGCTATGTTTTATTGCCTAGATGAAAAGAAGCAAACATGCTGGGGACAGAATTCCCAAAACATAAAATTCTGCTGACAATATGCAACGTTTAGCTGTTTCTGGAGAGCTGGAAAGCAGGACTTTTTGGTTGGTTGGTTTTATTTACACTGTTTTCCACACAAATACACACCTTGTCAGGCCTGAGAACAGACTCCTTTTAACTCATCTCACGAGCACACATCAGCATCATAACAAACACATGGGGAGAAGAACTATTTCTCCAGGCAAGAGGCAGCTTAATCCAGTGGGTCAGATAAAAATCCTTCAATAGAAAATGGGAAGTTCTGTTATAGATTAACCACTGCAAGGGACTGAAATCCCAGTGTTAGGCAGCCTCAAATTCCACTGATGCCATAAGCCATGGCAAGGAGCACACTGAGAGTAAGAATTAAGAACATGATTGAATCATGTGAAAGGGTTTTTACTCCTGAATTAATGCTAGAAATTTGGGCCTAGTGTTATGGTTTGGGGAAAGGATGGTTGATTCTTCACATCCTGTATTTTTGTTCAGCTTTGACATTTCCCAGCCAAAACTTTCCTTTGCTGTCCCACTGTTCATAATTTTACTTGGTTATCAGCGTCATCCCCTCTGGAAAGAGGATGGCTCTATTCTTCACAGACATTTTAGGCTAAAGAGATTCTCTTCCAAGCATCTTGGGAAGATCCTGAATGCTGAATTCCATGGGATTCCTTGGATTCCCCAGAAGGGATAAACCACAAGGCTGTGAGAAGTCTGGCATTTGAAGTCTGATCTGTGGCTCTGTTGCAGACACTTGGAGCAGACCCTACCCTTGCACAACAGAAGTAAACCATGAAGGTTGAAAACTAGAAAAGAAATATTTGGAATGTATGGAGTGTTTTTATAAACCCATCCATTTTCAAGCCACTTTCACCGTTTCCTGAGCCTAACTTGAAAGTTATGAGTGTTTGGGGTAGGCAGTGCCACACAAACCATATCCACTTCCAACACACATATATCCACAAGCTTCTCACTGTTGGTACTGTGAAAGCATTGTTAGATAATGCCATGCAATACTATTCATAGTGGTTTGATGGCATAATGCTCAGCCAGTTTGAGCTGTGCCATGCCATGCAGCAGTTCTGCTGCTCATTCCTTGTATTCACACTTGGTAGCTGAAATACTGCAGCCCTCTGAACTTGCTTTCCTGTTTCCCCCTGATTTTCACTCTTGCTCAGATTAGCACTTAGTCATCTTTACAATCCTTGCCTTTCCCTGTGTTCTCTCCTCTACAGCATGACCAAAATTTGTTAGCACAGGATTTTTATGAGCTTCTGCCCTCACTAAAAGAGGGCCAACTTGTCTTGGGAAGTTTCCCCCATCATTTTTGACATCTCCTGCAGCTCGCCATTCCTTAGCATTAATTTCTATCACTTCCCCCGATTTCCCTGGAAGAAATTCTGATTAGGCAACAAGTGCTGGGCTATCCATCATCTCCTGCCAGTCGCAAGTCACGGGGTTCTTCTCAGCCTGGAAGGCACCGATCGTTCTTAATCCACCCGAGTGTGCCAGGGGTAAGAGAGCTAAAGACCTGATTTCTGTGGCCATCCCCCGGCATCCCTGAGCACGGCAGTAAGGCAGAGCCATTGTGAGAGCCCTGCAACACAGCCCTGCAGCACAGCTGGTTAAACCCCTGCAGAGCTCGGAGGGCTTCACAAAAGTCCTGTCAGTCAGCTTGCATTTGATTTCAGGTCTGATTTTCATTTGTTTACAGTAGCGCCCATTATGTGTAGAGTGTTTGCTAAACACTGAAGAATAATGGTCCTGTCCCAGGTAGCTGACAGCAGAAGGGCTGACAAAGGGAAGGAAGGCAGTAAAAGAGGTAATTTATGTATGAGTCATGCTTCCCAGCCAGCTGTGCTGATAAAAAATGGCCATTTTTATGGGAAGGCTGGAAAAGAGCAACGAAATTACCTTTCTGAAAGAAAACCAGCCCAAACCAAACACAATATTTGGACCGGCAGTTTGATTAAAGATTCCGTATTGCCAGCAGCACAGGGAAGGCAGTCCTGGGGAGGCATTTGGGTTTGTCAGGGAAAGACGTTTCTGGCACAGACACCTGCACCTAAAACAATACAGATAATACAGCAGCAGGAGGTCCTGCCTAGGGCACAGAAAAACCTGATAAGGAGGCAGGAAAACAGAGGATACCAAGTTTGAGAGATGAGAATTGATTGATAAGCAGGGGTGGAGTTAGGAGCTGGGAGCAGAGGAGAAAATCACTGGAGGTACTTTTTTGGCAAATTGCTGAGCAGTCCCTTATCCACCTGATGCACAGAGCTCTGCGGGAAGATTTATGTTGTCATCCAGCCATGTGACTTGGGGCCTGACTTTGCTCCACTTAGAGGCAATGACAGACTTCTATTGATTCATGGGAACCATAGAAATCAAAGCAAACTTGCTGTGGCAACTGGCTAATTCAATAAAAGCATTGATTTTTCCAGCTGGACAATTAGAGAGCATGAATGCAGTGTAGCTGATTTCTGTCTCTGAATTAATGTAACAAATGATCATTGATTCAATGAGAGGAAACTGTACCCCAAAGGAAAGGACCTAACATAGTAAAAATCCCCCAGCCTGTGTGGGCTGGTCTTTAATGTGCCAGAGATAGAGCTGCTTATGATCCTGTGTCTCTCTTGGTTAGCACACTTAGGAATGAGTTGACTGTCACCTCACAGAGCAGCCAAGGTAAAGGCAGACACACAGGGCCAGGGAGAGCCCTGGAAAGGTGATGCAGGAGACCACGGAGTTCAAAACAGGTAGTGGGAGCACCTCATAGCATCACTTCAGATGAATGGCTCTAGTTTTACCCAGGATTTGATAGTATCAGGGAATGGTTTGTGTTGGAAAGGACCCTAAAGAGCATCTAGCTGCACCCCTTGCCATGGCAGGGACATCTTCCACTATCCCAGGTTGCTCCAAGCCCTGTCCAACCTGGCCTTGGACAGCCACAGCTTCTCTGGGCACCCTGTGATGGCTCTAGTTTTGTCCTGGGTTTGAGATAGAATCATGGAATGGTTTGAGTTGGAAAGGACCTTAAAGAGCATCTAGCTGCACCCCCTGCCATGGCAGGGACATCTTCCACTATCCCAGGTTGCTCCAAGCCCTGTCCAACCTGGCCTTGGACAGCCACAGCTTCTCTGGGCACCCTGTGTCGGCATCACCACCCTCACAGGGTAGAATTTGTTCCTGACATCTGATCTAAACCTACTCTCTGTTGGTGGGAAGCCATTCCTCCTTGTCCAGTCACTCCAGGCCCTTGTAAATAGTCTCTTCATTTTTGTTGTCAGCTCCTTCAGGCTCCAGTTAGGTCACCCCAAATCCTTCTCCTCTCCAGGCTGAGAAATCCCAATGCTCCCAGCCTTGCCCCACAGCAGAGGTGCTCCATCCCTCTGATCATCTTGGTGCTTCCTCTGAACTGGCTCAGACATCTCCACATCCTTCCTGTGCTGGAGGCAGCTCTGCAGGTGGGGTCTCACCTCACTGGAGCACACAGCTCTCTCTTCCTCCACAGTGGGGAAGATACTTTGAGCACCCCCTCCAAGCCTTAAAAGAGGAACTTTACTTACACAACATGCAGGCCCCAAGATTTTTGGTGCTGCTGGGTATTTGCAAATTTAAGTTATGGTTTCATAGGTTATGATTACTTTAGGTTATGGCTACTTTAGGTTATGGCTTAGGTCATTGCTGCCCTGGCTCAGGAGTCAGAGTTCCAGGCAGTGTGATGATTTCTTTCATAGGAAGCTGGTGTGCCACTTGTCCATTTGCAAACCCCTTTTGCTGCTGAGATTAGATCTGATGGAATGGAAGCATCTTGAACTGACTGCACCATGGAAGCCCCCCAGCCTGGAGTCCCAGCTGGTGACAGGGGCTCCCCCAGGGGTGACCCTCGATGCAGCAGGGCACAGATCCCGGTGTGCCCGTCCCTCGCTCCAGGCTGGCTGCTGGCTGGGTGGGAGGTGCTCGGGCGGCTGCGGTGCTGGCACGGGGCTGTCCCTGCCGGGTGTCACCCGGGGCAGGACAGGCGGTGACATTTTAACAGCTGCGGTTGTTTGCGTCAGTGCCTGTGAGTCAGGGCCCTGACCTGGGGGATGTTCCACCTTGGTGCCTGGGCTTTGGGCCATCCCAGCCCCCTGACCTGCCAGAGACACCGCCTCCTCTCCCCTCCCCACTGCTTCTGCGCTTGGTGCTTTTTGTGTTCCTGCAATAGAGATGTTCTGAGAGGGTCCAGCAGACACAATGCACCTCCTGCCCTTCAGCACAGCAGCAGGAGTGAGGAGGTGTGATAAGAGTTGTGGAGCTTTAATGGAGCAGGATGCTCAGAGCTGGAGGGGAGGAGGGATATTTCGATCAGTCACCGGGATAAAAGCTAAGCTGCTTTCCAGCACAGCCTGCTAGAAAGTGGTGGTTAGAAAAACATGTCTATTAAAAGGTCAGGTGTGGTCCTGAGATCTGGGCTGACACTTGCACAAGCTGGTAAATGATACATAATGAACACCTTATTAGATTAATTTTGTCTATTTGGGGTCGCTGTGAACAGCCCATTAGAAAATAGTAGGTTTCTCTGAGGCTGCCAAATGCTGGATGTTATTATTTCTGCAGATAATTCTGAATCTGTAACTTGTTTGAGAGCAGCTTATGCAATATTTGGTGATCAGATTTGGAGCATTGACTGGATAGCTCAACTACTTTGTGTGCTTCTCTTCACTGATCATGGGAGTGTAACTCTTAGAATCAGATTTCTCATGTGCAACAATCAGAAGGACAGCCACAATTAAAGTTTCACTACCCCAAACCACTCAAAAATTGTGGTGGCCTCTCTGATTACCATGTCTTTTTAGGGTCTGTTTTTCAGCTTTCCTTTTCAGTTGCGAGAGCTGAAAATTAATCTTTTGCTTCAAGTAAAGGAGTACTCTCACTTATATCCCAGATGCCAGCACCAGAAACACCAGGGAGAAAAATGAAATACCTTGGACCATAAAACTGCAAATGTACTTCCAGAATACAGCACAGGATTTGCTCCCAGTAAACTGTCAGAGCTCCTGCTGGAGGTGGAGAGTGCTTGCTGAAAAGCAACGTGAAAGGTGCCAGACTTATTTAAAAATTCACAGACACATTTTCATACTCAGAACTTCTCTCCCAGTGTAGTAAGAGAGCTCACTCCTGGAACGGCTGGTAGCTGTCATGGAAGCTTTTTGTTTCCTAGCAAAAGGTACAGAGGCAACAGTGGCACAGGCAAGAGAGCTTTGATGCAGAATGTTCAAAAGCCTGATTTCTATTTCCTCTCCAAAGACAGGCCCTCCAGAAACCTGCCTTAACCTCTTCCAGGTATGAAATAGTCCAGGATGGGCTTTGGTGCTCTTCTTCACAAGATTCTTCCGTGTCCTCCCTACAGGCATCTTGCCGAACAGCCAAGGAGAGTGTTGCTAGCACTGCTTTCTTCTGTGGATGGATTTTGATTATTAATAACTTGCTCAGGATGAATGGAACTAGTTCACATCTTGTCAAAGCAGCACAAGGGGGATGCTGCTTTTATGAGACTTGCCACTGCCCCTTCCTCCTGCAGACCATCCCTTTCATGTGCCTGAGCAGCACTGAGGTGACTGCCTGCTTCATTAAGTGCTGCTGCAGCACAGGAGCTAGCTCAGGAAGTGGTTTACAAACAGCAAAAAGAAAACTCAGACAGAATGAAAAAGAGGAGAAGAAAGAGATGATTGCAGTTTTAAGTTGAATTTCCACGACCTTCCAAGCAGGCATTGCAGTATGAGTACATTAAATTCATGTATTTCTCAACAGCAAGGGCTGTTTAGCAATAAAGACCTTTAGCACTGAAAGAGGCTCAAAACAAATCTTTGCAGCCAGCAATAAAACACAAGGAGTGCCATGCTGAACATCACTGGGTCGCATAGCTTGTTAAGGCAAGAGGCTGGAGGCTTATTTGTGCAATCCCTGCAAGAAATGTTGTCCTGTGACACACTCACTGAGACACTTATCTCAAGTCAGAGATAACTGCCTTGGAGATTAAAAAAGAAAAAATTAAATGTAGCCCTTCCAATGCGGTGCTGCAGCCACGCTAAAGGAAAATGTGCACACCCACAGACACACAGAACATAAGAGCTTTTTGAAACTTGAACCAAACTGCATTTGGAATTGGGTTTAGAGCTGTTGATTGTTCCCTGTGGAAAAAAAATAACTGCAAGAGATGCTTTTTGTGCATCCTCTGAACAATCTGATCTAGGGGAAGTGGTGAAGTGGTCCCCGCCCTTGGCAGGGACTTAGAATGAGATGATCTTTAAGATCTCTTCCAACCCAGGCCATTCTATGATTGTGATTCTAGAAAATGAGGAAAAAAAAAGTCTCAAAGCCAATGCATTATACAGGGTTTTGTCTGGAAGTTCCCAGCATCCAATCCAGGAAAAAGGCAGTGTGGGATTTTCACATTTTCTCCTGTCAAAAAGGAGATGTTTGACTCCCCAGCTTTCCTGAGACCTGAATAATGAAATAGTTCTAACCAGTGTTTATAGGAAGGTTTGACTTTGGTGGTGCTTTGCATTGCACCTGCAGCATGCCAAGAACCTTCCTGCCATCCAGCAGAGGCCTCTGGCTCCCACAGGCTGGTGCCCCAGTCCTGCAAGGATTTTTTCCACAGGCTTTTCTTCCTGTTTGTGGGGAGCTGTTCTACTTTTCAGTTGTCTGTGGAGATAAGCATGTGTATAAATGATTGTAGAAGTGGGTTATTTAAGCTTTGGGTTGTGTAAGGGCTATACATTTTAAGATGGTTTCTTCCAGGGATTTTGCAGGCAGATTTTTGAGTTTGCCCTGCTCATACTCCAAGGAAAACTGAGGAAATGTGGAAATGTGTCTGTAGTTAGCTGACACACCATTCCAGCTCAGCTCATAGTGAACTCCAAGCACTGCAGCCACAGCTCTGTATGCCTTTAAGAACCAAAGCAATTATTTAAATTCTTCAGGACTCAAGGCAAGGTGATGCTGAAACTCCCTGTGCTCTCACACCACAGTGTGTAGCTCTGTGTGTGTGTGTGTGTATGGGAATTACTCCACGTTCTTACGTGCAGGAGAGTTTTTTTCCAAAATCTCTCTCCCTTCCCAAATCCACTGTTTAACCAATGCTTCATAAGGATGTTTTAAATGATGGTTTTCATCAACTTTCCTGTGGAATTTAAGATAACTTCACAGTCACATTTTATCCAAATGGCATTAACATGTGGGACTGGGGGAGATTCCATGAATACCAGTGGTGGAGGAACTCAGTGTTTTACACTGGTGGGGCCCCAAGCCTCCTGCCTGCCTCCAAGTGATGAGCTCCTGGGCAGCCTTTGTGCTCAAAGCAATCTGGAAATAGTCCTGCAGCACAGAATTGCTTGCAGTATTTTGTCCCATTGCTAGCCCACCCTTGTTCCAAATTAATCTGTGTCTAATTTGCTTCATGTAAATGCAGGAGATAAATTGTTGATTCTACAGTAGCTGGATTAGTCAAATGAAGACCATGTCTAGGTATCAGGGAGTCCCCAGTTTTGTGTTCATGGGCTGAGAGGAAAAGTGTTTCCAAAAGGAGACAATCATGTTTGCTGATTTCTGCTATTACATGTTATGTTATTTGTGCACCTCAGGTCTCTTCACCCAAGTCAAACAGCCTGAGCTGCTGAGGAGGTTCATGCCTTGCTGTGTCATCTGCCTGATGCTGGATATTACCTCCACATTTATCCTCTGGTTTAGCTTCTAGGAAGAAGTTATATCCCAGACAAATACACAATCCCATTTGCCAATCCCATCAGTAGTCCTTAATATTGTCTTGCAGTGCTCACCCACTTCTAGTGAAATACAGGTATATACCTATCACAGTCTGACTTGGAATCAACTTTGCAAAGGCAGGCTTCAGTTAGCTCCTTCCCAGAGTTTTACATGGATTAGTGTCTACAGAGGGCACCCTCTTCCATGGCATTTTTTCCTCAAGCAGACATCTGATGCTGCTTCTGTTTTCTTGGAGGCTGAATGAATGTTGCTTCCAGTGCATCATCAAGTGTCTCATTATTAAATAATTAGAAAAGGTTTTTTAGAAGCATTTTGACTGTAAAGAGCCCCAATTACTGCTAAGGTAGTTACCTCTACCTTCTGGCAATGCAGAGGAAGACACTGGTGAATCTTCCTTTGATCTTTGTTGAAACAAGCTGGAGAAAATGGGCAGACCTTTGGACTCTAAATAATGATGCTATCCCTAAATAATAAAGCTCTTTGGGGCCCTTTGAAAACAGACTGTAACTTCCTGCCCAAAGGTGTTCATCTTTACCCAGGGGCACAATGTCTGTCCTGTGCTCCCCTCTTATCACTGGTCCTGCTGCTTACATTTCTGATTGTGGTAATGGCATCCAAAAGGACACTCATCCTTTGGCATGGGTTTGAAGGGTATTTTATAAGGAGCTTTTATATTGTAAAAGTTTTTCTGGATAGAAATTTTTGGAGGGCAAGGAAAAGAAACCAAGAGGTTAAAAACAACGTCACTTTTTGGAGATTTTCAGACATCCAGATTGGCAGTGAGGGGAATTCTGGCCCAAAGCTGCAAAACCCAGGAAGCTATTTGGGATATCTTGGACTTCAGACCAAGGAGTCCAGAATACAGTGACCAAAAAACCTTGCTAATAGTCAGAGGGGTCTGCCAGACATCCAGAGGTCCTGGAGGTGTGGCTGTAGACAACTTGCCTTTCAGCTTTACAGTGCACATGGAGTGGGACCAGCACAAACAGGACCTGTCTGACCTGCTGAGGAGGTCCTGCGTGGTGCATCACTCTGTGCCCACCAAGCATGGCTTGGTTTGGGTGTGATTGACCATCTGTGGCTATCCAGAAGCTGCTGGACTGGCTGTGCAAATCCATCCAGCAGTACTGGAGTTTGATTTCTCCTCTTTCTCTGCTCCATGCCCAGGATAACTTCCATGTGACAGCAAAGTCCCAATATCAACTCAAGATTTCATTTCTGTTTGAAAAGTGAAACTACAGCATAAGTCAGCCCTCTGAGGTGTAAATCTAGAGTGGGCTCTGTCTGCTTGGGCACCCAGGGATGTGCATCTCCCAGGACACCTCCCAAGGTAAGGACACATCATGGAAGTCCCAGTGAGGGCGTGCAGGTGGCAGGGAGAGGGGAACTGCAGACTCAGGGTGTGCAGGTGAGGCCCAGGTGGGTGGCAGCACATCTTCCAGCCCCTCCCAAGGTGCTGCCTCTCCCAGCACATGTCCCACAGCTGCTCCCCAGCTCTCCAAGGACCAGCCCATGTGTCCTGTGCTCAGGCACACACGGGCTTTGACGTGCAGGCCATAAACTCAGGGCATGCCTTCTGATGAGCCCTTCCCTGTGCACTGCACCTCCCAAAGGACTGATTCCTCCCAGGAAGGGTGCCTGCTGCTACAGTCACGAGGGAAAGGAGGGTGAGCACTCTCTCCCAGGCTGATTGCAGAGCCACCTGCCTTGCCCATCCAGTGGAGATTGCCCATCTCCACCCTGGGAGTCAGAGAATCAAACCCTCTTTTGGGACAGCTGCCTTTTATCAATGGCCTAAGAGATCTTTAACCTTTCCTTTGGTAGTAATGTAGGAGCTCTCAGAAATATTCTGCAGGTAAGCAAGCCCTTCTGTGCTCCTGCATCACTGCGGTGCTTGTGAGGGATTATTACAACACCTATTTTTCTCTACAGCAAGCAAGTTCCCAGCTCCAGGAGGCTGACAGGCCTTGTGTAACTTGTCATTACTCATCAGCACTCCCTATGCTCGTTTAGATCCCAGGGTGTGGTTTTAATTAGCTGATTTTGTAATAACACCCAGGTGACTTGGAGATGGGTAGTCACCCTAGAAACCTATCAGGCAGGAGTGTGGTGGCTCTGTGTCCTTAGACTGTGCTCTGAGATTGCTGTTTGCTCCTAGACATTGAGCTTGTGGGGTTGCCTGTCAGCCCTTCCCCACAGCTTCCAAGCCTGTTGGTGGATAAATCCCACAGAAATGATCTGTAGGTTATTCTCTGAAATGTGCAACCAGGTAGTAGAGAAAGAATATGGTAAGTGCCTGGGCTGGAAGTCCTGTCCTTGTTTTAGAGAGTCCATGTGGGAAGGAACATGTGTGAGTGCACTCCAGCTATGGAGGGAACAAACATTGCTCACAACTCAGTTGCTAAATCTGAGCAAGCCTTTAAGTAGGTGATTTATTATCCCATAATATAATTTAAAAACATTATTTTTCCTGTTTTTTGTATGATTATGTATCTTGGTCAAACCACTGCATTATGGAACATAGAAAAAAGCCTTTACTAAATCTGCATGATTGAGGATTTAACTTCCTTTGATGTTCAAATATTGTTAATTTTTAATTTGATACTATTTTAATCTTTCCATTGCATACAGAACAGCCCACCCATGATACAGCTGTTGTCCCAAGCACATCCTTCTTCTATGTTTCTTTATCCTTACAGTCTGTTCCTAGGCCTCTTGGAAGCTGTTTTGTTGGAGTTTTTTTGGGCAGCTTTGCTGACACTTTGGTTTGGAAAGCACAAGTGGTGCTCAGCCTTGGAAATACCAATTGTTCTTTGCAAAGTCAAACCTTTTTTTCACAGTGACATTGCTTTGACCTTGTTATCAGCCTTGCCATGAATAGTGTGATCCCTAATTAGTCCATCTGTCAGCTGTCCAGGCTCACGTGATGGGACAGGAGCATTGCTGGCAGATTGGAAACCAGCTGAAAGCACAAAGAATGATAAATGAGAAATGTCAGGATTTGGACACTGGTAGCCATCTCTTGTTGGCATCAGATCTGGGTTTAACATTGTTAAAGGCCTGAAGGAAGGGCTAAAGGACATCCTAATGAAACTCCCATATCGCCCACTTGCTCCAGCCTTGGGATTCAGTGGGTTTGTGTAGACTGGGAGTTGGGCCCTGGCCCCAAGAGTAAGGCTTTTGAGAAAGGGTTTTAATGAATCAGGCCTCACCTATAACTGTGTGAGCACAGCAAACCCCAAGTTAGTGGCTGTACTGCATCCTCTGAAGAACTGTACATCCTCAGAGTGGGGGGTGGCTCTACTGGTGGCCTTCTGCTGTACCAGGGAGAGACTAAACTGGAGTTGTTGGTGCCTGCCAGGACCTCCCAGCAGCTGCTGCCTTTCTCTGCTCATTTTGTGCCCACAAGTCTTTGCTGACTAACTTCTAATCCTGATCCAGTGTTGCGTGTCGATGGGATCACAGGAGTTTGCAACCACTGGAAGAGGGGGAGTGTGGAGCCTGCAAGCAGCCCTGTGGCAAGGTAGGTGTGCATGTGGGAGCCTCACAAATCCAGCCCTCAGTGCTGGGTGGGGTGGGAAATGATTCATGCCCCTGTAGGTTTGCTAGGACCAGATGTGGCTGAAGGTGACCTTGGGAGCAGAGGAGTAGGGTTAAAGACTGGCTGGGAACAGGGCACTCCTGAACAGAGGCACCGTGGCTTTAAAACCAAAAATTGCATTTCCCTGCCTTTTCCTAAATCTGCTCCAGCAAAGCATTGTTGACATAAGAGGGAAAACCCCAATGGTGAGCTCTTCTGCAAATCCTGTCCCAAATGTTTCAGCTTGTCATGCCGCTAATTCATTTGCAGGAAGCTTGGATTTAGGCTAAAATAAAATTTATTTTCATGCTCATCTGCTCTGCTATCAGAGAATCTCAAAGCTCTGCCTGGCCTGGGGGCTTGTTCCTGGAAACAAGGCTGCCTTGCAGGAATAAGGAGTTAATATCCAAGAACTTTGAGCCAAAAATCAGCTGCACAGTTCTCCTTGACCTCTTTGGGGCAGGTCCTGTGTGGTATAATCCTTGTATTGATGACAGTGACAGACCACTTGAGGGAAAACTGCTTCCAGGAGGGGCTGCTTTGCAAATGCATGTTAATAGGGGGGGGAAAAATCACCAAGAAGTAGTGGAAATGTATTTGGTGGCAGAGTGGTACTGTGGTGGTGCCATATCACCTGCAGTTTTATAGTGACTAAAAATAGTGCTGCCCATTGTCGTTTTTTGGAGTGTTCTGGATGTTTTTATGCTGAGTGAGCATCTCTCAAAACCGTGTCTTGTGCCTGATTTTAGGCACCCAGGAAATGTGTTGGAATTTGCATTTCCAGGCTCCTGCCATGCTGTTAGAAGGAACCAGGAGCAATTCCCAGCGAGTATGGGCAGCCTCTCCTGGGCAGTGCCATGGGCTGCTCAACAAAAGCCTTTTTTTACCATTTCTCAAGTGGTGTTTCAGTTTGTTTTACACCACTGCAGCATCATCCAGTGCTGTGCACTGTGTTGGCCAATGCTGGCAAGTCCTCAGGCAACTGCTGCTCCACCTGTGAGGGAGACAGGGCTTTAAATTGGTTATACTTGGTTATATGTTACCTTCCTTGGTGCTGCAAGGGCATGTGATGCTGGAATCATGGAATTGGTGAGGTTGGAAAAGACCTCAAAGCCCAAACATCTATGCACCCACCCCTGTGTACGCCTCAGAACCATGTCCCCAAATGCCACATCCACATGTATTTTTCAACACTTCCAGGGATAGACACTGGCACTGACTCCAAGGGGGTAGGTAGATATTCTGCCCTGTCAGGTTTGATCCCCTTGTGTTTCCAAGCCAAGCCAGGAGTGTTCATGAGCAGACAGCTGCATTTTGTGGTGCTGCTGTGTGGACCTGTCATTTTGGCCAGGAAACCAGTGAAATATGACTGATAAGTGTGGCCATTTCTTCCCATTCCCCCACTGTGTTAGGGCTGGAGAGAGCCCCCAGCACCCCCTGACTGAGCCTGTGCAGCAGCTCCTGCACAGCAGTTTGCTCTGTTCATGGATCCCTGCCATGCCTGTGGCACTCACTGCTGCCAGCCCTGGCACATTGGACCAGTAAGGACATGTCCTGCAAGAATGTTTCCAGCACTCTGGCAGATCATTCACTCATGGGCTTTATTCTGTCTTGCATCACTTGCCTCAGTTTTTATTTCTCATAGAGGTAGCTGGGCACACTTGGGAAGCACAAATGCATTCCTTGCTGCTGAAATAAAAACTTTTATTTGAAAGAGCATCCCCAAGGAAAGGTCTGTTGGTGGGCTCTGGCTCTGTGGAGTGAGTCTTCCTGCCCTGGAAGCTGCAGCCCCTGCAGGGTGATGTGAGCTGCAGTACAGGGGATGAATCATGGCTCTAATCATTTGCATTGGATAAAATCACAGTTCTCCCCTGAGAGCTTCTTCAGCTCCATGGGCACAGAAACAGATGCTGCTTTTCTTCTCAGTGATGTGAACCACCCCTCAGTGGGAAGGACATGTGCTGCAAGAATGTTTCCAGCACTCTGGCAGATCATTCACTCATGGGCTTTATTCTGTCTTGCATCACTTGCCTCAGTTTTTATTTCTCATAGAGGTAGCTGGGCACACTTGGGAAGCACAAATGCATTAATTGCTGCTGAAATAAAAACTCTTTTATTTGAAAGAGCATCCCCAAGGAAAGGTCTGTTGGTGGGCTCTGGCTCTGTGGAGTGAGTCTTCCTGCCCTGGAAGCTGCAGCCCCTGCAGGGTGATGTGAGCTGCAGTACAGGGGATGAATCATGGCTCTAATCATTTGCATTGGATAAAATTTCAGAGCTCCCCTGAGAGCTTCTTCAGCTCCATGGGCACAGAAACAGATGCTGCTTTTCTTCTCAGTGATGTGAACCACCCCTCAGTGGGTTTGCCCTTCAGCCCAGAAGAGCCCTGGTTGTTCAACCAGAGGAATAAACCAACTGTGGATGTATTAGGAGGGGGAAGAATTTGGCCTTTCCCTCCTTTTCCCCTCTGGCTGTTGGCACAGTGCGACATGTTCCTGCTCTGGTCACTTTGTCCACAGCCTCCTGTGCCATCTGCAGGAATTATTAAGCACAGGAATTAAAAAGCAGAAGAGTATAAGGGTTTAATAAAGTCCTCATCCTGTCTTCTGGAATGGGAATGCTGTGGTGTTTGGGGAGTTGAATGCAGGTGCTCTGAGAGCCAACTGACATTGAGTTATTCTGATTTTACAGTGATGATCTTGAACAAATTATCCTTTGGGTACTTCCCAAGGGGAATGTTTGTTGACTCAGTTCACAAAGGAAGTAAGGATGTGCATTTGCTTGGGAAAATTATTATCCAAATCATAGTGCTCTTTTGAAACAGTTGTTTGACTGAATACCAAAAAGAAGCAATCAGACACTTGCCTTAGAAGACCTTGGCAAGGCAGTGAATGGTGAAATTATAAATTTCTTCTCTCTTTACCCCCTCAGAGCAGAATTATCTATATTTGGATTTCTTTTTTCAGCCCCAGAGAGGAAGTGAATGAAGTTTGCAAATCGTCTTTGGACCAAATGCAGTGAATCTGGCTGTGCCTCCTATGTGGAGCTGAACTAGAGCAGTGTCCCAAGGAGCAGTGCTTGTGCTCAACTCCCAGACCCAAATGAGATCCCTCTCCCTCCTAAGGATATTTGGTAGAGAAATAAAAAGGGAATGTAGAGCTGGAAGGTTAGACATTTAGGTTTCTTCCCATTGCTATTAAAACTATACCAGGGAAGCTTTTTAGGTTAATTTTAGCTCCAGCTTCACTCCCACTGTTGGAATGTCCAATCTATTTAGGCTGAAGGTATGTGGGGCAGGGACTGTTCTGGATCTGTTGCCATTCCCACCTTTGCAGTGCTTCCTCACCAATCCAGAGAAGCTGTTTCCCTTCACCAAGTACCACATCTCTCTCTCAGTGCTTTCAACAATCCTTGGATCAAAATTCCTCTGCTGCCATCTCCACTCTGGTCCCTGGGTGGAGTTTGGCAAGGACTCCTTCAAAATGGTTTTCATTTTTGAGGCCTGAAGTTAGTTTGTGTCTGAAAGAAATGCCATGTACAGGAATGTTTTTGGATGTCTTTTTCAGTGCTTTCAGCAACCCTTGGATCAAAACTCTTCTGGTGCCATCTCCACTCTGGTCCCTGAGTGGAGTTTGGCAAGGACTTCTTCAAGATGGTTTTCATTTTTGAGGCCTGAAGTTTGTGTCTGAAAGAAATGCCATGTACAGGAATGTTTTTGGATGTCTTTTGTGGAATATGCTGAGAACAATGATGTTTTCCATTGCTTGCCAAGTGCTTCAAGGATGGTCTTGGTGTTAGCAGACACCTGAGGGGGACCAGAGCTCTTCCAGCTGACCAGAGCCCAGCAGACAAATCCATATTTCAGATTTATGCTGGTCCTTTTGTGCAATGAGCAGTTCCCTGTGCTGTCATTGCTTTCCACTGTACCTGCCTTTTGTCTTTCCTCTCAATATTTTTAGGCACCACTAGCTTGGGAAATTCAATGATTAGTTGAATAATGAGTATTTAAGCCACACTAGCGCTCTGAAATCTTGTGAAATCTGACCTGTTCTCAGGGGACTTGGTGTGTTTCATGGAAACCAGTCAGTGAGAACTCCAGGACTTGATTTCCTGGAGGAAAGGGAAGATGCAGGAAGCCAGGCAGTTGGATCAGTCCCTGAGATGCATGCTGTGGCAGTGGATGCTTTCTTCCCAGGCATTGCCTGTGAACCCAGGGAAGTCAGACTGGCCTGGCAAGTGGCCTAACTCTGCTGCTGATGACACCTCTCCAGCAGAAGCCGTGTGTGGGCAGACAGGGAGTTTCATCATGGGGAGGAGGAGGCGTGCATCACCTTTTGTTTAAGCAGAAGCATCTTTTTGGAATGCTATCCATTTTATCGCTGAGGGCTTGGACAGGGAGCATCCAGGAGAGGCTGGATATTGTAATTAACACAAGTGGAGGCAGGCTGCTGCATCTGCCCGCCCGCCCGGAGAGGAAGAACCTGTTGAATTTGCTAGGAGCTATTGCTGTGAGGACAAGAGCCACAGTTCCTGGGAGTACAGCAGCCACAAGTGGATGGAGTAGCTGCTTCAGAGCTATGCTGTGGGGAAGAGGCAGAGGCCTGGATTTTGGACACTGGTTGCCCTTTTGGGTTAGAGCCTCCACTTTTGCCTCCTAAGCGCGGGGAGGAGGAACACGCAGCCCCCTCGCTCTCGGCAAGGATGGCTGCACTCTCCCAGCACCTCAGGATCCTGCTCTGGAAGAACTGGCTGAGTGTCAAGAGGCAGCTGGTGAGTGTGGGGACAGAGGAGTGCAGGAGGGGGATCCTGGAAACACCAGGAGCTGAGGAGCAAGGGGGGCACTGCAGAGTTGCAGTGTTGCAGAGTTGTGCTGTTAGATTGGGAGGCTGGTGGTAGCAGCAGAAGGAAGGAAGGGAATGGCACAGAAGTGAAGGTGGGTCTTGTGTGAAGTCAGGAGTCCAGACTGAGCACCGTGGATGCCTCTCTTGTTCCCTTGGGACAATATCTGTGCAGACAAAACCATGCACAGACTCGTGGGCAGACCTGAGTTAGGGCTGCAGTTCTGTACCTGCTGCCATGTGAGCAGCCCCTGTGCCTGGTTCACAGCCTCTGAGGAGCCCCTGGGATTTGGGGGTGATGGGGCTGCCCTTACACAGAGCCATTTGTAAAGAAGTAGCTCTGAGAGATGCAGGTAGGACAGATTTCCAGTGCAGTCCGGTGTGCTGCAAATCAAACACCCCAATGACCTTTCTGCCTGAAAGATAAACCATTGCCAGCAATGTCCAGAGAGGGATCTGAGCTGCAGCAGCATCAGGGAGCAAATGTTCCTTTGGGAGGCATTGCATGGCCAGGCAGAGTAGTTTTGTCCCAGGCCAGTTTTGGTCCAGCTCTGTGTGGTATTTTCAGCAAAAGCCTGGGCAGTTCAGGGGGCTGCACCATAACCTGTGCTCCAGAAACCCAAATGTGGTGGAGTTTCAACTTGCCTTGGTGGAATGGAAAGCTTGGCAGGCACAGGAAGTGCTGGCCAAAGAGAGATGTCCATGGAGCGTGTGATGGAGGATGAAGTGAAAAGCCTTGTATGACTGTGTGCTTCTGCAAGGTCTGTCCAGCCTACCCTGCCCTATCTCCTGGTTGTGGAGCCTGATTCAGGGACAAGCTGGGTGCCTCTGACTCCTGTGGGTATGCTGTGTGCCTCAGAGCCTTCTTCACTGCTGCTAAATTCACTTTTCCTGAGATGCAGAAGAATCCCCATAAATTGCCTCTAATTTCTCAAGAGAAATTGTAACAGCCTCGTTAAAAGCAGAGGCTTGGGTCCCTTTTAGCTCTTGTGTAGCCTGAGTAAATGCCACCTAAGCCCTGCCTGTGCTTCTGACCACAGTCTGACTTGCTGTAATTCTGGTTTCCTGTGGAGTTGAAATATCAACTCTGTAGAACTGAAATGTCAATTAAAATAAAAATCTGGTCGCTGCTGACTATTTTGTGGCAGGCATGCCTTGCAACCCTCCTTAATTTCCCTCTCTTGCTCCAAATTAGGAAGCTTGCTCAGGCTGAGGAGGGTGTGAGGAGGTAAACTCAGATCTTTATGGGAGCAAAGTTGGGCCTGAGTGCCAAAGGAAACTGGAGATATTGGTGCCTCTTGTGTCTTGCACTTCATTATTTAAACAGAAGCAGGAAGGGGAGAGAAAATGTGCACTCACCCAGAGATCCTAAATCAGCTCTGAGAGATTAAATCAATTTTTAGTAGTGAAATAATCCAGCAACTAAGAGATTATGCAATTTACACCACAGTTCTTAGTGTCTCAAGAGCCAGATTGAGGTTGGTTGTGGTTCCATTCGAGTCAACACGTTCCACCTGCAAACAGTTTGGCCAGGGTGCTTGTCTTGTTTTTGTTTATTAGAAAAGCCTGGGACAGTGGGAATGCTGTGATGTTGCAACTGATGTGCCCAGCTACTATTAAATCCAATTAAGTCACAGGACAGAGATACTGAGAGAAGACATGTCTGGAAAGTGGGGAGTGTAAGCTTAAAATGGGGAGGGACAATGATTTTCCTGAGTAGGAGCAATCAGTATTCATTTATTGTCCCAGGAATGTGACAGATGTCCAGCCCTTCCTTTAGGCAGCTTCTGACTAATATCAGTTTCTGTGCTGTTACCCCATAATTTTACTTTAGCCTGTGTGGTGCTAAACAAGGAGGACACATTAATAATACCATTTGCATGAGAATTAATCACAGTTAAACTGCCTGTTTGGGGACTGATTATAGGGAAAGCATCTGATATAAAAAATTACTAAAATATGTCAGTGCCAGTGATGGATCTTGTTACAGGTTGGCAGTGTATACATAAAAAGCAGGAAGGGTAATGTCTGTCTAAGCTAAAAAGTGACTGAATGCTAAAATTATAGGAGCACCTCTAAAGGGGTGTGTGGGGAGGTGCCTTGTGGTTTGATGCCTGTCACTTACCTATTTTGGGGCATGAATTTGCTGCTACTTTCAAGCCTGAGTCACCTCATCAGGGGCGATAGGACGGAGTTGCTGTAGAACAACCATCTTTAAGCTGAGTTGCTCTCCAGGATTTGTTTGTCTGTCTGTTTGGTTTTATGTTCCAGTGAGTGTTACAGGAAATGAAAACACGGTTATAGGCTTGGAATTACTTTGGGAAACAGCTTTGGGTAATATGTGCTGATCTGAAAAAAAAAAAAATAGCAACACAACGATGAGAAATGGGATTATTTTGAAGAAAGACATCTTTGCAGTTCCAAAAATTGGCATGAAGGTAGAACAGCAATTTTGTAGCACAGAGGAGTTTCAGTTTAACTACTGATGGATGGAAAACTCTTAATCTAGTAAACATGGGAGCCAACTCACCAGCTAGTGCAAAAGCAAGGGATTATTTGAATAATTACAATTTCCTAGCTCACAAAACACCAAGGCTTGTATTTTAAGATTTTGGGCATCCTCCCTAGATTGGTTTACTACACTAGATGATTCATTCTAGTGTTTTCTTAATTCTTGTCCATTGAAAGGGGCAACCCTCATGTCAGAGGCAAGAGTTCTGTACATATTCATGTGTTTTCCAACACATTAGGGCAATGTTGCATTATTTCTCTTCCACCTTAAGTGGAATTTCTTCTTATGTGGAAGAAATTCCTCCATGTGAGGGAGGTGAGGCACTGGCAGAGGTTGCCCAGAGAAGCTGTGGCTGTCCCTGGATCCCTGGAAGTGTCCAGTGGCAGGTTGGATGGGTTTGGGGTACTCTGGGATAGTGAAAGGTGTCCCTGCCCATGGCAGGGTGTAGGACTGTATCAACTTTAAAGTCCCTTTAACCAAAACCATTCTGGGAATCATCTCAGCTCATGTGTACACACTGCCACAGTCTGGAGATGGAAATGTGCCAGGGATTTGGGCTGCTGGGGTCGGAAGTTCTTACAAGGGTTTTTTCTTGATGATGGGTGTTCAGATGTGCATTCTGTTTGCTGGTTGCACAACTCCATAAACCCCTTCCTCTACCATGCTTGGGCTCCACATCTTGTGAATGACCACTGTGAAAATCCTTTCTTCCAAGGATTCTTCTCTATCAGCTTTAAAGTCCCTTTAACCAAAACCATTCTGGGAATCATCTCAGCTCATGTGTACACACTGCCACAGTCTGGAGATGGAAATGTGCCAGGGATTTGGGCTGCTGGGGTCGGAAGTTCTTACAAGGGTTTTTTCTTGATGATGGGTGTTCAGATGTGCATTCTGTTTGCTGGTTGCACAACTCCATAAACCCCTTCCTCTACCATGCTTGGGCTCCACATCTTGTGAATGACCACTGTGAAAATCCTTTCTTCCAAGGATTCTTCTCTCTACCACGAGAGTCCACTGGTTGTGAAAAACAGCTAAATCTTTTTGGGAAAACTGCTGTAGGCTTTCCAAACACTTTAATTTTGGGGTACAGGTCAATTGAAGTTGTATTTACCCATCATTTCACTGAAAGTGAAACCAAGCTTTCACACTGCAGCTGCTTTATCTTCTGCTTCCCAGCATGCCTTTACTGTGACATAGCAGTGTCTCAAAGCTGGGTAAACACAGTTCCCCATAATTACCAGCCAACCTGAAACCTTGTGCTGCTTTCAGCCTTGTTATTTCCTCTTAAAATCTTCAGTAGTTTTTCTTCCTCAATAGATAATGCTTGGATTTTAATTGTATGCATGCCAAGACAGGTGTGATTTACAATGCACCTCCTAACTCACTTAGGGCACTGCTTGTGCATTCCAGCCAGGCTCTGGGTACCTTCAATGCCACAAACGTAACCGATATATTTTCATTGCTGTTTTATAGGTATGGTCGTTTGTTTTAATTTCCTGGCCTGTGGTTGTTTTCATAATCTTGGCCATTATCCGTCTCAAATTCCCTCCAGAACCACAGCAAAACTGTAAGTAACTGGTTTGTTTTTATGTCTGTGGGGTTTAGTTCTCATTTCGGTGACTGATGTGTTCACTTGATGTGTTTTGTTACTTTTACAAATTTGGCTCCTTATAGTTTCCAGTGGAGATTTCCTGGGATGCTTCATGCTGTAAATAAAATGTGTGTGCTCCACTGAGGTTGTTTTTGCTCATGTTTTTTTTTTCCAAATTAGCTTTATAATTAGAAAACAACCTTAAAGAACTGTCTCATCAAGATTTATTTGGATGCTGCTCTGTAGACAGCAATATAAATTTCCAGGATAAAGTGAGGGAGAAGAGGGCAGCTGGGGGAGAGCTTACTCAGTAAAACGAGTGAGGGTAAAGGCTGCAAGTGTGATTATGCAGGTGAGGTGGCAAACATGAGGTTGGTCAACATGAAAGGTTTAACCTTGTGCATACCACAGGCAAAATGTGAACATTTAAATATCTCACTGCTAAGGTGAAGAGTGATAACTTGCTTGGCTCCTGGGCCCTGATGGTGCATATGAGCCCCTTGTAGTAAAAACAGCAGCTCCTTGGGTGGGTCAGTAGTTGGTGGGGGTCACATGGGTGAAAGTTTGCACAAGCTGGTTGTCACTTGCAAGCCTGGCTCCTTGGGTCAGGAAGTGTCCATCTCAGAGCAGGGACGCACTTGGGTCTGCTCCAAAGCACTTCTGCTGATCAGTGAGTCCTTACCACCACCAGAAGCATGTCCCAGCCTGAGCACATTTGTTCATGAAGTTATGGAGTAAAGCAGAGCAAAGAGTTCATCCGTTGGGAGCTTTTTTATCTTTCACAGTGTTAGTTTTGAGCTGAATCAAATAATAGAGCCATAGAATGGTTTGGCTTGGAAGGGACCTTAAAGATTTTCAGCACCTGGTTGATAGCAGGGACACCAGCATGGATGACCCACATGGGGCTGTCATGAGCCTGGAGGAGCAAGGCCCTGGCATGGACAAGGCTGGGGGTTTGTATTTGGGGCAGGGAAACTGATGCAGGATGACAGGAGACCATGCCTGGCAGCAGAGGAGACAAGCAGGTAGCTCCCAGTGTTTGTAGCTGTCCCATGTGTGAGGTTTGGTTAGGAGGGATGTGCCTCTGAACACTGGGAATGTTCACCCTGGTGAGTGCCAGGTGTGATTCTCTGGTTAGAAACTCCTCGTTCCTCTGTGAGGTGTGAGAAAGGACCACACTGACAAGTATCAGACATGAAATTAGGATAGTCCTTGTAGCAGAGAGCTTACAGCCCAATCCCACTGAAGCATTATGTACCTCCTTCCATGGGCAGGGATGTAGGCAAGTTCTTCCTGAAAGTATCACAGGAATTCTTTAATGGGAAAGGACATTCTTGAAGTGTTGGGATCATTTTTTAACCCCAAGCCCATCTGCTGTCAGCAAAAGACCTCTTTAGGCATGTTATATATTCCAAGTTCTCCCAAATTCCCTTGAACAAGTTGGAGCAGGCAAGACAGGACATGTTGTACTTTGTGAAAACCCCAGATTTTGCCAAGTGTGGAAATGGCAGACCTCCCACGCTGCCCCATCAGTTGTACTTCCTGTCCCCAATAAATCAGATGGGTTGGATGTCAAGGGAGCCATCTGGATGGGGAAATATTTATTCTTTTATTTGACACAGTTATTAGTTTGAACCTATTTTTATTTGGAGCGTTTTTGCCTGGATGATCACATCTCTGCCTTAATGAATTAATAGGAATAATCTTATGAACTGCAAGTAACACCATCAATTGTGCTTTGCAGGAGAGGGGAAAGTTGGGCAGTGTCTTTGGATGAGTTCCCTTTCCTTCTGTAGATTAATTTTATTTCAGTACAAGTCTCAGTAAGTATGTGAGTAGGCGTCTGTCTCTCTTAGAAGTTGATGATAGGAGCTCTCTATTGCAAGAGAGGTTTTTTGTTGGAAAATAATGGTTTTTTTTGTATTCTTGTGATCCAGATGTTCACAGACCATCTAAGAATCCTGAGGGAATAGAGAAGGATGCTAACCAGAGCATCAAACAGCCAGTTTCTGCTGCTATTATAGTTAAATAAGAACAGTCGCTTGACAATTACTCTTTTTTTTTTTTTTTTTTTTTTTTTTTTACAACTGGAAAAAATGTATCAAACTTTTTGCTTGGAAAGCAAAAGATAAATCACTTGGGAAACTTTCCTTTTTGATAGAAAAGCAGGCGGGGGTGGACACATCCAGAAAAGCTATTACAGGAGGGGATTTTATTCATTTTATTCATAAAATTCACCTTATGCTGAGTTCCAGTGCCTGCCTTAAGACAGAATTGTTAAGTAGTGACAAGAAGCTGTTTCCAGTTCTGCTGTCAAGAGATTATTGCAGGTAGACAAAAGTCAGGAGGCACAGAATCAATGGCACAGAGATGGAATAAGCTACTCAGATGCTGAGGTTTGGAGCCTTAGAGATAACCCCATAGAAAATCCCACTCTGTAAACTTATCTTGTGTATTCAGGGCCACAGAAATATCATGAAATCTTTTTGTTTTTCAATTAAAACAGCTCAAATTCGAGACAGTAATTTCTTCTGAAGGACAGCTAATACACATTGAATAGATGGAGGATTATGTAGAGAAATTACCTGGCAAGTATCAGTCAAGGGTGAACAAATGGCAAGGGCTTCCTGCAGGAGCAAGTTGCTTGTGCTGAATTATATTGTGTAGCACTTAATGCAAAGGGAGCTTGTGCCAGCCTGAGCTTCAGAGGGAAATGACATGCCAAATAAATGTCACCACTCAAGAGGTGCTCATAGGAGAACTAAGAGCTGAGGAAAACAAGGAGCTGAAGTCTGATAAATAATTTTCTTCACAACTAAAGCGTCTTGTATCTAGGAGGTAAGAAAACCCTATCTCTTCTTTATTCAGGGATTCTGTTTGATGATGTGTTTCCAGGTCAGCAGAGATTGTTGTCAGGAGAAATGAAAAAGAGATTTCACTGTCTGCATACCCAGTTTCTGTGATGATCCCTGAGCCTTACAAACAAAATCCCCATCCAACTTACTATTCACATTGCAGTTGTGACTTCTGACCCTTTTATTTCAGCCTTTGTCTTTGCTGGGAGACATTGGGATGTGTATGTGTGGAATAGGAAACTCTGCACTGGAAGCTGCAGGTGAAAGCCACTGGGTTTGATGGTATCATGCAGACTTCTGTGCCTGTATCACCTGTTTTCTAGAGCAGGGACACGAGTCCCTTTCCATCCTACAGGTTTTAGCAAGGTATGGGAATTGTGTACGAGATACAATCTGTCCCTCAGGGCTCAGCCCACTCAGTCTGCAGAGGAGCCCAATTACGCTCCTTGCTTTAACGAGCTGTCACACCCTGTCACACCCTCCCCGCCCGATTTCTTCCTTTCCTGCTGGCCTCCTCTCCCCTGCTGCCAGTTGAGCATCATCAGAATTCCCGGCAAGAGCTCTCTAGGGTGTGGTTACAGAACCCTGAGCTGTGGGGAGGATGTGGGACAAACCCCACCCCTGTTAGAGCCCGGGTCTGCTCCTGTGGCACTCCCCGGGACAGCTGGCTGTCACAGACAGTTCTTCTTCATGGAAAGTAGCTCTGCTCTTGGGTCTGCTCTTAAATCCACCAAATTCTGCCAGGGGAGTTCGTTGGCAGAACTTTTCCCAGTGAAGCACTTTCTACCCTTCACCTCTGCCCAGAATTCCCTCCCAGATTTCCCCAGCGTTGTGGAGATTCCTGCAAGGGTGCATTGCATTCACTCAGAGATGTTTGTCAGAGACACCCAGCAGCAGAGTCCTGCACGAGGCTGCTCTTTGCAGCCAGTATTCTGGGGGAATATCATCAGAATTGGTCAGTACCAGCACAGGTGTTTGGTCTAGCTCGGAGCCAGAGCTGTGTGGCACAGCGCTGTGCCACTCTCATTCTGCTCTCATTCTTGGCTCCAGTGCTCCTGGGAGAAGGAAGGCCCAGGATAGCCTCTCTCTCTCTCTCATCCCATTCAGTCTTACTGTGATGGGTAGCTAGGATTTGAACAGGTCCAGAACTGGCTGGAAAAATCAGTATAGGCCCCTGAGGAGACCTCTCTGATGCCTTAGAAGGTATCTCACCTGGAGGTGAGAAAACTCTGAAAATATGCTGTACTTTATAGGAATTTGCCTCTTAGTTGGAGGCACCTGTATTCATCTCTTTTCCCAGTAATGTGGAAAAATTAATAGGTTCCCATGCTAATTACAGGGAGTTGGGATGATGGCTCAGCTGCACAGGCCACTCCATTCATTTGGATAAGTCATGGATATTTATGCAAGTCATAATCCACCCCCAGGGTTCAGCCTATTCTGCACGCAGACAAGCACACAGCAGACTTCAGGCTCTCCTTCACCACTTGCCTGTGGTGAGCAGCCCCACTCCTTGTGTTCCTTTACACTGCTTCATTTCCCTCCCCTTCATTTCTGTCAGTCTTTCCCCCCTTTCTGCACATCAGTTTTCTGTCTGTGCCCATCTGCAGTGATTAGGAAAATGCCTCACCGTTTCTCTGGCTTTGGTGTGAATGTTTTTTTTCATTCTGTTGTGCAAGGGAGCAGGCTGCCATATAACTCTCTGTTTCATTAAACCAAACCTGAAGGGGGTATGGATTATATTAATTAACCCCATGTTTGCTGGAATAGACATATACACTGGTCTCCTTGCATGCAAAAGCAGTGCCCAGCCATACAGTTCCTCATCTTCCCCTTGGCTTGGAGATCAACTGCTTAAAGAGAGCACTGTGATGTTTGTAATGCTTCCCTTGTCATAAATCTCCACACTTCCCTTTCTTTCCACAGACTCTTCTGCCTTCTGGGGTGTGACTGAAGGATGCTCAGGGTTGGAGCTGGGAACTCCTGACTTACCACTGTGATTTTTCCTTCCTCATTGAAGCACGGCCTTGGGGCCGTCACTTAATTCTAATTGACTTCCTGAAACATCTCAGTCCAGGTGCTGGGATCTAAAAGGGCAGAGGTATTTTTCCAAAGGTGCTGAGCAGCTTGGCTTAGACTGAAATTAGTTGTTGATGCCTGTGTTTCTGGAAAGGCAGTCACTTTTGGTTAAAGAATCTAAACCTGGGCTCTGGAGGCACTCGGCATTTAAAGATGTTGGTTGGGTAAACACAGTTTTTGTGCAGGTGTTTTTGCAAGAGTCTAGGTATGGATTTAAGCTTTTAGGTTCCAGTTTCTTGCTGGGAAATGTCCTGACTCTCTTCTTAGGTCCTGTTTGGGTAGTCCCCTGCTGCTCATACAGACAAGATCAACCTGGCTGTGCTACAGGACCGGGTTAGTCTTGTTTACATTAAATATTGCTTTAAGAGCCCTCTAGGAAAAGGGCTTGTGTGCAGTTCCTGCTTTCTCCTGGTGTATTTGTGCTTCAGGCAGTGGAGCATCCCTTCCTAGCACTGTCAGCCTCCTCAGCTCTGCCCCGTGGTGCAGCTCTGTCATTTCCCCACCTTGCCCTGAGTTTGCAATACCTCTTGAAGGGTTCCAGGTTCCACCTCCTCTCCTTTGTTCCTGTCTTTGGTGTGGAGCTTTTCTCCTCCCTTTACACCTGCTGCTCTTTGGCTCCTTTGTGATTTTGATGCTCTCTGCTCTTTATGTCCTCCCTGATCAGTCCCTGAACCTGACGCGATCCGATCGCAGCGCTAATTTTTAATTTATTAAATAAGGAGGTGGAAATGGAAGGTCTGTGGGCGAGCAAAACCAGCTTGCCCAGTCTTAATAAGCATGGAAGTAGATTCTGTCTGCTCTGGGCTGGTCTTATTGCAGAGCCTGAAGTGCTTGGGGGAGGAATTGGGCAACAAAATGAAATGTTTCTTCCATGGAGGCCACAGAGGGAGGGAGGAGTCTGGCTGTGAGCTGTCTGCTGCTTTGATTGCAGTGTCCTAGGCAGGCAGCTGGGGACATCGTGAGAAAACAGGGGTCCTGTTGCTGTAAAGATAAAAAAATGCAAGGCTTTAAATCTCACCCAGCCACGCTGGGTGTCCAGGGGGCTTGGATGGATTTATCTGGGATCCTGCTGTGCTTTCATTTCAAAAATCAGGAGATGCAAAAGGACGCTGTAGTGAGGTGGGGATCAGTCTGTTCTGCCATGTCTCAAGTGAAAAGATGAGAGGAAATGGCCTTAAATTATGCCAGGGGAGGGTCAGATTAGATATTAGAAAAAAAAAAAATTGCACTGAAATGTCACAGCAATAGAAGTGCCAGGGCAATTAAATATTCTCTTTTAATAGGTAAGGCATAAGCCAACTGGGTATTCATGTATAAAATGTTCCCTGCTTAAAAATTAATCTCATCCCATAGATTTGATGATTTGGTTTAGTTTTTGGAGAGAAATTCAAAGTCCTAGCATTAGCGTAAAGCTTTGTACAATTAAAATAAAAAGGCAGCTTAAGTTGTTACTGATAAATAGATGTGAACAAAGCTGGAAATGGACAGTTCCATGTGGTTGAAGGGAAACAGGATCTTTGTCATGTCATGAAACAGGCACTTTTGTCTTTTTGGCTGTTGAAAAAAGCAGAAATTAAAATTTCAAGTGACCCTGTGTGACAATGAGAAAGACTAGAAGGGAAGCCAGAAGGTTGTGTGTGCACAAACACAACCAAACATTTGGCACAGAAAGTTGGGAGGAGGTCACCACAGCAGGACATATTCTCACTAGGAGTTTTTGTGACTCTTGAGATAAATATGGATCACGGCTGATAAACAGTTTGGGGTCTTTTGCTGCTCTGGGTTAGACCCCCACTGCTCAGGAATAATTTCAAGAGAGCATGTAGGAACACAGCACAGAGTGTTCCCTCCACTACAAAAATCCTGAAAGTTTTGAGCTTTCTTCAGCCAGAAGCTGAGGGGGTTTGATCCATGTGATCATTTTAGTAGCTGCTGACAAATCTATTTTTTGTGAATTTGTCTAATTCTTTTGAAATCAGTATCTGCTTTATCCCATGGCAGTAGGTTCTACAACGTTTTGGTATTTGTTACAAAAATGTGGTTTTGGTCCTGTTTGCTGGTTATGTCCTGATCTCACTGTGTTTTGCTGTCCCTGTGTTGTGAGGGGTGACCATTTATTCACCCTTTTACTCACTGATTCCTAACTTTATTTATTCCTTTATCAAACCACTTTTTGGCCACCTTTTCCCTAGCTGAAAAGTCCCAGTTACGATGTTGCCTTGTATGATTTGGCAATGATTGAATGCATTCCCAATTAAACACAATGCTTCCTAATGAAGCCATTGGCTCATTAGTGCCTCCAATTCACCAGAGCTGAGATTTGTATGGATTTTTTATGAACTATGGGAGGAATTTGGAAGGACTTAGAGCATAGGTAGTGTCAGAATGTGTGAATTTTGAAGGCAATAGAATTTTTCATGCCCAAATGTTGGGGATACAACCCTGAACTAGAGGTGGGTAGAAACCAGAAAAACTCAGCTGTGGGTCATGGTGCTGTGCTTCTGATCTGCTGAATTCCTGGCTGGATCAGCAAATGGCTGGACTCAGCTATAATGCAAATGCCACAAACCTCAGTGCAGCAAAATCAATGTGGCAACGTGAAACATGGTCCATTTAGGTTTAAACATTTGGGTCAATTTCAATTAATCTTATGGACTATAGTGAAATAGTCATTTTCATCCCTCTTGTATGACATTTAGAGCCACTCTGACATTTCTCATTGGCACCTTTACCTGAAGAAAACAAAATGTTTTGCTCATGTTGAAGAAGTGTGCTGGAATTTACAACATTCAGAAAAAGAGGAGAAATTAATTTTCTTTTTTTATTCTGAATGAGAGCAAATGGGGAAAAGCCAGAATTTCCAGTGGCATGCGTGCATTAATTGGTATCTCATGTTTGTTGTGGCTGCTCTGCATGCCTTGTTTCTTTGCAGCTCTTGGAGATGTGGCTGGCCTGGGTAGATGCTACTGAACAGGGAGAACCAGCCCATGCAGCACTGAGCCCTTGGCCTCCTCTGCCCTTTGGGATGCCTCTTTCCTTCAGTTTTGGAGCCCTTCTCTCAGTGGGGATAGGAAATCAAAACTCTCTGTCAGAAGACACAGTAAAGCCTCTGCACTTGGGATTCTGCTGCTGGCAGACCCAAAGTCAGGCTTTGCTAGCAGGATACAGATCTGGGCTTGGATTTTGGTTGTAAAGGTATAAATAAAGGTAAAAATGAAATTTCTGGCCAATTTAATTTGGCCAGAAATATGAGAGGGTGATCTCTTGGCTCAGACATATGGCAGCAGTGGGTGCAGTGATCTCTCCTCCTTGACTCATGGGCCCTGGTAGTGGGACCCTTCAAGGGAAATTGTAGTTTAGCAAATTAGGAGGTTTAAAGCTAAAGGCAGCGGGGAGATTGGGAAAAAAAAAAATTGTTATGGGTTGTGGATCTGCTCTAGTGTGTGATGTGGGATCATAAAGTTGAGGCTTGGATATGGCATTGCCATAGTTTTGAGTGGGAGAAGGAGCTGTCTGTGGAAGACAAAGGGATTCCCAACAGTAGAAATATTGCAAAAGTGTCCAGTGGGGGTGTTACACTTCAGATTGGGTAACTGTCACTGTGGAAAGACTGTCCTTTTTAAAATTTGCACAGCAGGTACGGCTCTCCTTCTGTCACATTTGCTAGCTGGTGCTTATGTTGTGCACTGATGTCACTGGTGTGCTGGATAAACCTCAGCCAAGGCAGGGACAGGTCAGTATGGAGATCTCCTGGAGCAGCTTCCTCCCTGGCCATCCAGCAGGGCTTACAGGGCCAGAAGGGAATTCATCTGTGTGGGCAGGACAGCCCCTGTGGCTCTGTGGGGTCACGTCACCAGCAAGGGGATGGAGGGCAGGAGGAAGGAGCAGGGAGAGCATTCAGCTCGTGGCTCACCTTGGCATCAGTAAATTCCTTCTTTGCAGGATGCAGGGCTGAGAACCAGCTTGGGTCTAACACAGACCCAGACATTTTTGATTTTTCTGTGTCACGGTCTTTCTCAAAAATCTTCCTTAATTGTCTAACTGCTGTTAGAGCCCAGGCCTCTTCCAGAAGAGTTCTCCCTGGCATTGCCACCGCTCCTGTGCCAAGAGCATCATGGGGTAACACTGGTTCATGCCTGCAGTGACTCAGGGGTGGATCAGGCCCAGGGCTGCATCCAGCTGCCAGCAAACTGCTCAGCATCTGCTGAGAGTTGGCAGATCCTCACCGGGTGCCTCAACCTCAAGGGCCAACAATGTCTTCACAGGCATTGTGCCACCACTCTGAAGACACAGATGCCTTCACAGGCATTGTGCCACCACGAGTGGCAGCACTTCCAAACTTCAGGTCACAAATTTCTGGCTCTTTATATCTGGGGCTGCTGTTTCAAAAGAAAAGGAAGAACCTTTCCTACGATACCATCGCTGTGTTCTGACGCTGAGCACATCACTTGCGATAGAGCAGCTGATTGTTTAATTGCCCACTTAGTTCAAAGTGTCCCACTTTGGAGTCCAGTTCTGGAATTTGTTGTTGCTGTACTTGTACCTCAAGGAAGAGTCTTCCTCTGATCTGGATGCATCAGGATCTCTTGCTTTATCACCTCTGTAAACATCTGGCATGTCTCTGGAGAAGACCAGTGCTCCCAGACCCATCCTTGTGATCCCCTTTCAGCCTCACCCTGAGGAGTTACACGGCTTTGGCTGCTCCTGGTCTGCTGAGAGACATGAGCTTGGCTCCTGGCTGCGGGGTTGTTGGTAGGTGTGGAGGGCAGTGAAGGGTGGAGCTCCTGCACATTGTTGTGGCTATGCCCTCTATCCCAGGCCTCATGGCTTCCCACATCTTTGAAGCTTCATTTTGGTAGAGACAGCGATCCAGTGAGGTCTGTGGTGAGCATTTTTGGATTGGTGTGCAAATCAATGCCCTGCATGGGCTTGAGGGTGTGGGAGATGAGAAGGAAGATGAGAGGAAAGTGTGTGCAGAACGCTGTGCAGGGTAGTAATTGATGATCCTAAAGGGCAAACACTGCAGACACAGCAGGGATGTTCACACAAGGATGCTTCCAGATTAAAGTGCCCTGCTCTAAAGTTTCCCTCATGGGCAGCAGATTAATTACCCTACAGCACCTTTAGAGTGGTGGATGCTTGGTCCTGTGGCCCCAACACCAGAAGTTCTGCCTGTAAGGATTAGGGAGCTCTTTTGCTGCCCTTGGTGCTCTGAGGTTACTGGGAGCTGGTTCAGCCAGCTGTGTAACTCCTGAGGGAGAGAGGGGTGTAATTCCCGAGGTGGTTGAGGGATACAGGGAGTGTTGGGGGAAGCTTCCCACAGCAGGGAGCCTTCTCCTCTGGCAGGTATCCATGTCCTTTAATTTTCTCTTGTACTCCTAACTCTCCACTGAGGTGTAGAAGAGAATCACACCACTAGCAAAGTGGGTGCCTGTAGCTCTGTAAGTCTCAGGGGCCTCTATGCTGGTTGCTGTTTTGGCCAAAGCAGTGGGAACTCCTGTGCTAAACCATGAGCTCTTGTGTTCTGACCCAAAAATGCAGTCACCAAGTCTGTTGAGGAAAGCTCAGGAAAATCCCGTCTCCATCAAGGAGACCAACAGCCCTGGAATCCACCCACCCTGCCAAGCCCTCTGGGAGCACCTGGAGTTTGACCACTGCTATAATGAATAAATGTTGTACAAATGTAGTACCATGTCCTTGTTGGAGGGGTGAGAGATAAAGCTGTGCCTGAGTGAGAGTCTCAGGTCATCTTTGAAGACTAAAGAGCAAGGTAATCAATTACCACAAGCCTGCCCGCAGGCCTTCAGCAAATCTGGCTCCCTTCCATAGCAGAAATAATAGCAACATCCTTTGCCAGGTAATTTTCCAAATGATTATTTTAAATAATATGTTGCTGTGATCCAGCAAAAGAGTTTGGTGATTTATGAGAGCGTTTGTCTTCGAGAGGAAGAGCAGCCATGAACTCTGCGGGCTGGCAGCGAGCAGCACGGGGCAAGTGGCACATCAAACACTCGAGTGCCTCATTGCTCAGGTCCACTCTGTGTCTGGAGAAATGGACGCGGGGACACAGATCTCATCCCTCAGCCTGCCTGCCAGCATCCCAGGTCACCAGGCAGATGGTGCTGGAGCTGCTCTGAGCTGGGGGGTGGTGGTGATGGATTGCTCCTCTGCCTTCCCGGGGCAGCTCTGCTCAAAAGGCAAAGGATGTTTGTTGGTCCTGGATCCATTGCCCCTTCCTGTGGTAAAAGCTGAGACAAAGCCCTGTTTTAACAGCCTGGCTTGGAAATAAAGGTCACGGTGCTGTGTAGAAACCAATCCAACAAGTCTTGGAGAACATGTTCTCATGGGTGCTTCAGGTTACCCTGGCCATGTGCCTGCTTTCACTTTATTTTATTTTTGAAAGGCAGAATTAGGATGCCTTAATCCAAGGGGTTTTTTGTCATTTCTTGCCTGTTGTTGGATTTGGAAGAGAAGGGAGGAAATGTGCAGTTGGTTCAGGACCAGCAGGTATCCTATGAACAAATAGCTTGGCTCTTCTTCCTATTAACTGGGACCCTGAGCAACTGGGTCTAGTGGGATGTGTTCCTGCCCGTGGCAGGCGTGTTGGAACTGGACAACCTTCAAGGCTTCTTCCAAGCCAAACCATTCTATGATTAAATAGCCTGTGATGACTTTGTCAGTGTTGGGGAGGTGCTTGTAGTGGGATTTGGCAGATGATACTGCCCGGGTGGAGTCAGTGAAAGGAGCCTCAGTGAAACTGAGAATCTGTCCTGTTCTTTAGGAAGGAAAAATAGCACATCCTGACAGAAACATATGGCCAAAAAGTGCATGTCCTCATCATCATAATGGCATTTTCTCTCTTTCTCCCTCCAGGTTACCTTGCACCCCGAAACCTTCCCAGTGCAGGCTTCTTCCCATTCCTGCAAACAGTGCTGTGTGACTCCGATGCCAGGTGTAAGGGCACACCATACACACCAGAAGATCTGCTGCCAAGACTTAATGACATCTCACACCTCGGACTGTAAGGGAATCTGAATATTTCCAGGTGTTAGGAGCTGTAAGACAAAGCCTGTTTTGAGGGGGAGGGAGCATCCATGCCTGTCTGTGTGTATGTACAAGTTTGTCCACAACAGATATACCTCAACTACCTGTTCCAACAGATGTCTGACACTTAGAAAAGAGAATATCAGCTGCAACTGGACACTTCAGAAATAATCACATTAGGGACAGCTCTCAGGAATGTGTCCACTGATTCAAGCTTGAATCTTCTACTGAAGGGAATTTTGCTCCCTGAGAAAAACTCTTCAGCTCACCCAGATCACAAAAAGGAACATTTTTTGCACGGCTGTGGGTCAGAGATAAGACTTGCCCCCAGAGCGGCCCAGAATGTTGATCTGCCACTGAGAGGGATGAGTTCAGGATGCTTTGGCTGGAAGTTTGGATGTTAGTTCTCGATCAGCTGCTCTTTGAGGAGGTCCCCCAAATGCCAGCCAGAATGGGTGTCCCCTCTGCACGCCATCAGACATGGTGGGAAACACATGAAAATGCAGAAACAATTTTTGCCCATGAAAGCACAGAGATTTGCAGCATGGAGCTAGTTGGGCATGTTTTGCCCAGTTTCAGTTTGCTGAAATGGAAGTGTTCAGTTCACTTCAATTTCTTGATGTTCCAGTTGAAGTCAAGTAGCATTTGCTTTTCAGACATGTCAGCCAGGGTGGTTTGTACATCTTAGCTGCCCAGTTCTGACAGACCCCTGGGGAGCATGCCACTCTGAGGCCTGGCTGGTTCATGGAGAGCTAAAATTCTGGGCATCTCACAATGGCCCTGGTTACTCGTGTTTGCTTTCAGGTGAGAGGCTGCTCCATAGTCAGAGTCTCAAAATCCCCCTTGGCCAGAGCTTGAGATTCTGAAGAGCTAAATGGGCCCTACCAGAGAGCACATCAGGCAGTCCTGGGGTTGGTGGCTCCTTAAGGATCCTCCTTAGTGCAGAGGGAATCATTTCCCAGGCCAATTCAGTGGTCAGAATCTCTCCATGGGTGGGAAGGATGACTAAGGATGTGGGCAACTGAAGTTGCACAAGGTGAATCCTAATCAAATTCAAGGTCATGCAGCAGAAGAGAGGAGGGAAGGCAAAGCCACATGGAGGCTGGATGCCTGGATTCACAGCTCTGTTCTCACTGGCATTGTTTTTCCCTGGGCATGTTAAACAATGGTTCATTTGGGGTATTGAAATGAAGAAATGGGAGCTTCGAGTGCCAAAGCTGGAGGACTTCCATGGGTTTGAATAGCTACAAATCCTCCTTGCTTTCTGCTTTTGGTTTCTGCAAAGCTGTTTAGGAAATAAGTGGTTTTTCCTGCCAAATGGAAAGCAAAAGATTTGGCCAAATTTTATATCAAGAACATGAGTTATTAATGAACATCTTGACTGCTCTTGATGCTCGAGGTTGTCTGTGGGAAGTATCATTATAGATATGTGGCCATACCTCCCCTTGCATGGTCAGTGTCAGCCTTGGTGTGTTCTACAAGGGAAAACACCAACTATTAAATAGCCACAGCAAAACTAGCAGGATGCAGCAGAGTCTAAAACCTCAGGAAAAGATTCCTTGGGAAGGGGAGGGCTCCAGATGGATAGGTGCAGCTCTGCCTCAGGGGTGCTGGATCCCCATTGGTGACTTTGTCACAAAGTGTTTGAGCTGTGGCCCTTCACTACCTGGATATATTGTTTTGTAATATTCAGCTAATCCAGGCTGTTTCTGTCTTCTCCCATTGTGCAACTCACTGAAGCTCTTGTTAAGCTGTTTTATAACTTGCCCTAAAACTATGCATAACCAGAGGTCAGCAGAGAATATGGGCAAGGTTCTCCCCTTTGATTCTCTTCCTTAGAGGCATTTACCAAGGTGTGCAAGGTAAGGTTGCTTGAAATTTCCCTTAATAAAAGGGAACCAAGTCCAAAAATCAAGCTCAGCAACCTTTTCTCATGTAGTGGGATGCTTGGGAAGGATGAGTAAGGTCCTGTTGTCTGGAAGGATTTCTTGGTAGAGCCATGCACTTCAGAGCCATGGAGTTCTGTACTTTTGCTTCCCCAAGATACGTGCCAGGCCTCCAGAAGGAGCCAGGCTTTTGCATAACCCAGATTTCAACACACCTGCCAGGAAATCCAGCCACAGACACATTCTGAGTTAAAGCCGTAAGTTAATTATAAGAAATTCTGGCAGTTGTTACAGTTGTCTCTTCTTTTTTTCCTTTTTTCTTCTTTTTTTCTTTCCCCCAGCAAGCTCAGGAGCTCATCCAGTGTAGCCAAGGACAGGCAGCCATCACCATGGAGTGCAAAGGTTCCTGAAAGCAGGAATGCTTCACTGGGTAGGTTACTCACTGCTCCAGGAAGTTCTGCTCTTTTAAGGCTGATTTTTTTGAGCATCTCTGGACAGAGCTGCAATTCTTAGAGCACTGCTGAAATGATTTATGTGTTTCATAGAGGCACGTGACCATGGCCACATTAGTGGAAATTCTTGGGAACAAGTACAAGTAGCTGTGGAGAAGACTTTGGAATTTGGCCAAGAAACCAGGATTAAATGGTTGTGTTTCACAGGAGCAATGCAAGATCACTGATTGATTGGACATTAATTAGAGACCTGGCTATTTATGGAATATTGCCTTTTTACAACCCACAAATTCTCCATAAACAGCTTATGATTTTTTTCCAAATGGGTTTTTATCCACAGTTATCCAGCAAATAAGTTGTCTTCTGTGCCAGAGTGAATATTTATTGTTGGTGATGTTCTCCTCTGCTGTGATTCTCTTTCCTGAAGGAACTTTCAGTCTGAAAGTTTCCATAAAATCATTACAATTATTATTTATTGATGGTAATGGCTGGTACAGTCTGCAAGCCATCGTGATGGATAGTCCTTTCTGCAGGGAGCTCACGATGAAATGAATGATTACAGATTTGCATTTGCCTGTTCTGCTCCAGTCATTCACTGTTCCAATTAGCATTCCTGCCAGCACCCTCTGTGGTGCACAGACAGAAAAAGGCAGAATGCAAAGGGGACCAAGTGCAGAGGCGTGGGGAGGGGAAAAGTAAATCAATGAACAGTTATGGGAACTATTGACTCATGCTGATGGTCAGGGAGGAACTCAGTTCTACATTTTATTCAAAAATAAAATTTAAAATGATAGGTCATGGCCCCATAGAACAAGTTACAGTGTCATCTAGAATTTCATTATATCAGAAAAAACCCTAAAGGATTTACAGATTGCCATTGGCCGTACCTTTGGAAACAGATTGATAATGCACCCAAAGCTGTAGGTGGCTGTCCTGTGTCCTGGTTTTATGTAGCAAAGAGGTTTTAAAAGCCATAAGTAAAATACAGTGTTTCAAACTGTTATTGCAGCATTTGAGGATTGGGTATCTCATGGAGAGAAAAGCCTTCAGAATGTTTCATCACCATCCAACTTGACTTCCAGCACCCACATGTTCAACAAGATCTTCAATTTTGGGAAGGTAAGTCTGTATTTGCATAATTGCTGAATACGAACATTTGTGTATCCTCATATTTAAAGAATTAGAAGCTTAAAGTACCAACACACAGCTTTTATTGCTTTAGGATCTCCCCAATTATGTGAATGAGCTTTATTTTGGAAACATAGTCATTGTGGGTGGATTTTTAAGCTTTGTGGTGAGTTTTTTATCCTCTAGGGAGAAACCAGGCAAACCTTGAGACATAATACCATGAAATACAAAATACAGTCACACACAAGAAATACCCTGAGATACTTTGTTCAGAACTTGTGTGAATTAAGATGTTTGCAGTATATTTTCTCTCTTATGAAATTAAAGATAAGATGTCACAGGCTTTGACATTCAAGTATTTATTTGCCCATGCTAGTCCTGCAGTGGCATCAGAGGCACTGTGTGTTTATTGAATAGGTGTTTGATATTTATAGAATCTATTCCTTTATAATAGAAATTTGTTGCAATGTAGTGGACACTACATTGTCAAAGTGATGTCAAAGCCTACAAACACTTGAGCAGACATTTCTCTTTGCAATAGATGAGGAATTTGAGGGATTTTAGTGACATTGTTCAGCTGCTAGAATTCTGTCAATGCTATAACCACAATGCTTTTCAGATGTTACTGCTACCCCTTAAAAAAAGGCTCATCACTGCATTTAGCACCATCCCAAGTACAATACTGCTTTCCAGCCACCCTGAATGTTTGTTGTTCTTCCAGAGCCAGCCCCAGCACTCCACTGCAGGCACCCTCAGGGCCCTGCTGTGCCAGCTCTTGTGGCAGTACCTGGCACATCCCGGTGCCTCAGGAGGGAGCATGGCAGCCAGCATCCACCACACCTTCTGCTTCACCAACTCCTCACTTCTGGAGTCCTTTGCCCAGGAGTTCAGGACCCAGCTCTCCCAGGTGAGTGCCTGGACCTTCCCTGGGGGCTGCAGCTGGGAGCTGTGGCTGTTCACACCCACCAGGCAGGGTTTGGGGCTGCAGCAGGGCCCCTCGTGGGCAGGGGGTGCTCATCTCTGTGCCCAAGCAGGGCACAGTGAGGCTGAGTGAATTCTTGTGCATGGGGTTAGCCCAAAGACCTCCAAACTGAATACATGGCTTGGAAACTTGGTCATCCAGCCATCAGCTCATGGCTGCTAAGGGTTCTCACCACGCCTGGGCCTTGCTTCTCCTCTGTGTTTGCCCTGCTGTAGTGGCAGGTCAAGAGAACAGCATGAGGATGTGGTGTAAATAAGAAGGTTTAAACCTTAGGAAGGCAATAAATTTAATTGCCTATTACCTCAGCAGTATAACTTCATCCAGTGACTCCTGCATCTGATCCAACAATTCATGATTGAAGCAGTACTTGTCTTTGGAAAGCAATATAATTAAAGCAAATTAATCCTTTAAAGATAAAGCCTTTTTTTTCTTTTTTTTTTTTTGCCAAGGTTAGGATTGATATTAATTTTCTTGTATTCCTAGTCTTTGGACTCTTTAGGACATTGTGAATCGTAGGGCCTGTCTGAACAGAGAATTTACTGTTCTACCTGGGGTGTGAAGGTAAAACACAGTCACACTCTCAGTTATTACCTGTCCTTTGAATGTATTTTTTGCAGACCTGCATGCAAGTGCAGTGCCAGCTGAAAAACATAGAAATACCCCCCAGCAGCAAGGCTTCTGGTTATTAAATAATTTCTTCTGGTTCTTAAATAATTTCTTACATTTTTATTTGTTAAGGTGCAGCACAACCCAGAGTACCAGGAGACTTTTGTCAGTGAAATGGTCTCATTTCTGACACTCATCTCCCAAGTGCAGAATGACACCTCCCTGTGGCACCTGCTTTTGCTGGCCCCAGATGTGTTTCAGGACAACATGCAGCTGCGAGACATAATTGATTTCCTTCAGAATCCAAGCAGGTAAAACAGAGAAACTGGCAGGAGAACACTGGAAGCTGGTGGGTTTGTGTACTGACCTCTAAGGGCATCACCCATCCTCTGGAAAGAGAGGTGTTACCTTAAAAGCATGATTTATTTGGGGAATGATGCAGCTCCATGCTAATGGATCTCTAAAGGTGTCTGTGGACTATGAGCAGTGTGTTGTTTTTCAGTGACTCTTGTGTCATTCTTTTAATGGGAACTTGATATAAACTCTTGAGTTTTCTCCCAGCCTGCTTAGAGGCACTGTCATGCCCTTGTGCAGACAGAAAAGCTGGTGAGTCACAGGCACTGCCTTTGGTGGAAGAAAAACCCTCCTGGCTGGATAAAGCAAGCAGCCAGCTGCTTCTTTCCAGAAAAGCACAGAGCCAAGTTCAGGTTGCTTTGGAACACCTCAAGCACTTGTAGGGGAGCCATAATGTCGTTTTTTAAAACTGATTACCTAATCTACTGCTGGGTTAATCTTTCAGGACTGATCCTGAGAAAGCAGAGAAGAGAGGAAGCCTGGTTTTCTACCATATGGGCTTTAACATGTCTGACTTGAAGAAGAAAGTGCCAGTTAGGTACTTGCTCAGTGGTTATATGAAAAACAGAGCTGGCTTAACTGCATTATTTAACTGAACTGAAATATTTGTTGCAGTTTGCACCTAGGGCAATACAAATTTCTAAAATGGGCTTAGCCTTGAAATCCCTTTCCTGGGCTGTAGTTTGGCTAAACTCTCCCTGATCTCCAGAAGACCTGAGTTACTCAGGATTAAGGGACTCTGTTCCAAATCATCTTCTGGGTGTGTGACTGACACTGCTATAAAATATTCTGGATAGTCCAGTTGTTACAGTACATGGAGGACACCAAGAAACTGAGTGTCTTCAGACTGCTGTTTGTTTTTATCTTGCACACATCAGCAGTTGGATTAAGATGCCAAACGAAGTTGTAGGATCTTTGCCACTTTGATTGTACCCAGGCTTGGAGGGACTCACTTTTGATCACTGGTGTGTTGCTGAGGCACTTAGAAACCTGTACATTTAATATCAAGGTAATTTTCCATGCTGCATTGTGAGACCCATGTGTAAGCTGTAATGTCCTTATCCTTAAAGGAGTCAGCAGCAGTGTGGCAAGAACTGTAATTTTATTCAGAAGCATTTTGTTCATGCTGCTGTTTCAGTCACAGGATTATTACGTTTGGTTGCATTTACTGGCTTGCAGAACCCAGCCTGAGAACCAGCCCTGTTGGAGTGCCCAGGGAGAATTAATATTTACTGTGCTGCTCTGCTTTGCTCTCCAGCTGCAGAGCTGGGGGAAGTTATCATAGGCACAACAAAGAGGCACATAGAATTTCATCACCAGAACTGTGCAGTGCTTTTATGCCTGGCATCTGGCACTGTAAATGCATGAGTAAAGAGTTATTGCAAAGAGATTGCACAAATAGTACTTTTAATGATGCTTACAAAAGCACATCTTAGCGAGCCTGGCCACGTCTCTTACTCAGGCAGGACTGAACTCCTAAAGAAGTGCTGTACAGGGAATTTTTTTTTGTGGTTGAAATATGAAGGTGTAGAAGAAAAGAACTTTTTCTCATTGGTGCATCTGTATGAACCAAGTGATAAACACCACTAGTGTGAAACAGTAACTTCCAAGTCATGAATCCTATAGAAAGTTTAGCAGCAAATTTTATTACTCACAAAAACCTGGTCTGCAGACTGATTTCACAACTGTTCCTGTTTGTTGCTGTAAGATAGTTTTTCAGCTAAGCAAGTTTCTCCACAGCCAAAGTCTGCAGAAACCCTGCAAGACTGAAATAAAAGGGTAGCAACAACACTTGTTTCCATGTTTGCTGCCTTCTGATCTGCGTGATGTGCATCCGTTTTTGGCAAGTCTGTGCCTGCCTCCTCCTTGGCTCTGCCATTGCTCAGCTAAATATGTCATCTATAACTGGGTTTCTTCCCCTCTACGACTCTTACAAGCACATCTGCAGAATGAAAATGATGAGCAGGAAGCCCACGAAGCCTGCATGGAGACATTATGTTAAACTGGGAGAGAAGAGATCCCCGGTGCTCTGTTCTCAGTATAGCCTGTTCCCACAGATCAGTATGTATTTATTCATGCCACTGAGATCAGCCCAGCCAGGTTCTTTGTGTATCACCCGCAGAACTTGAGGCAGGTGAGAGAGAGATGGTGCATTTCAGTGACCCCACAGCTACAGTGAAGGCTGCTCTTTATACAGGACAAAAAAAGGGACTAATAATCACAGTGAAGTTTTCAGTAACCTGCACACCTGAGCAGGCAGTCCTTTAAATTAGCTCCTCTGTGGTACAATATGCCTGATTATCAGTTTGTTCCTACCTAAGACTGAAAAACATTCCTTGCTTCCCTGGTAGCCTGGCTATTACAGCATGAAAAAAGAAAGAAGGAGAATTGGAAATGGCAACATTTATTTGTGATCACTTCTTCCTTCTACAGATGTTTTTCCCCCCTAGGATCCCTGCTCTCCCTGGAGCCTTGTCTCCTTGGTTCTTGGGGTTTTTTAGGAGGAAATTCCATGAATCACATGGCTGGTGTGTCACCTGGGTGTTTTCTGAGGCCTGCTGGCTGGGTTTTAGTGGCCTGTAGATTTTACATAACTCTCTGAAAACGTGCACCTAATGAGTGCCACGCGTATGTTTGTGCTAATACATCACCATGGCTTTCCCATCAAAGCCCCTGGTGTTTGTGTCTTGTGCATGATCAATCAAATAATTAAAAATAGGGGTGATGTCTTGTCTATCAGACATTTTAAGAATGATAGGCTGTACTCCAGCTGTTTTCTATTAGAGCATTTGTTTTATCTTTTCTCATAAACCTGTAACCACAATTTATTTTCCTTTTTTTCCCCCCTCCTTCAGTGTTGTGCTGGCAGCTCAGAATGTCTCTGCATCTCTTGTGAGCGATGATAGATTCAAAACTGCTCAGAATGGGGTTACAGATTCTCCACTTTCCCTGAACTGCTTGGAGCAAGGTAAGGGTCATATCTCTGCTGAAAACCTGTGGTGCTGAGGAGAAGCAAACTGCAGGCTAATAAGTAACCATACAGATGGCACACTGTTCAGGGCTCAGCATAATGGGTTCTTCCTTCAGCTTTTTACAAATGCGAATGAAATGCCTCATTTCAAATGGAAAAGTAAAAAAGGCTTGGGTTTGTCAGTAGACAATGAATTAACACGAGTTTGCAGCCTCAGTGGAAATGGGAAGCAGTAATGTTTTACCTTGATTTGCTTTTTTGGGGGGATGATGTTAAAATCTGCCTCTGGTTGTGGGCTCTGTTGAACTCAGCTTGGTGCAGCAAGGCAGGGGCTGGGGCTGGGCTGCACAATGAGCTCTTTACATCCAGATGAGCCATTCCTTCAAATCTCTGTCCCTTCTAGCAGAGATATCCCCCTCTAACTGGGGATCTGGGAACAGGCAAGGGAAAGGAACTAAATGCTGCAAGGGGCAGGTGGGGATTGCAGTCCCTTCTCTACTTGTTTTGTTGTGATTGTGGAAGTTGATGTGGGTGAAAAGAAGGATGAGGTCTGCAAGAAGGGAAAACATGGAAAGTGGCTGGTGAAAGGACTGGACACACAGAGATATCAAGATGAGTGTAAATGGCTGTGGGAGACATAAATGTGCTGCAGACAGAGCTTATGTGTGAGCAGTAAAAAAACAACCCTAAATGAAGGGAAATAAACCATAATAAATACTTGGCCACCTTACTCTGCATTACTGACAGCAAAATGCTCCTAAAGCAGGACACCTCTGTTAGCATCCAGATCACGGGAGCATTGAATTGTTCCTGAATTATTTCAGCACAGAAAGTCACTTCTGGGATGCCACCCTCACTTTCCTTGAAGGGTCAGGAAGAGTTACACCCCAAAAGAAAACTCAGATTTGTAACCAGGATATTGTGGCTTGTGGTAGGAGCCTAATTTCATGGGTGCATGTTATGCTGAATAGATTTGCCATTATAGCAATTTCCAGGTTCCAGAATTACATGATCTTTGCTAATATGCTCTTCACATTTTTGTTGTAGATAAAGAAGGAAGCTGGGTGACCAGATCTATTTGTAATTCCTTTGTTCACTGGAAAGACAATCACACTTTAGTATCTGAATTGGAGGAAGTTCTAAGGTGAGACATTAGCTAAAGCGATATTACTAACAGTGTAATTCAAATCTATGATCTTTGCTCTAAATCACCTTACATTTCCACTTGCATTGATTTCATATTCACTAAAACACTTTTTTGTTCCCCTCCAGAAAAATAAAGTCACCAGAGATTGGTGGAAAGCACTCCAAGAGGTCCATTAATTCAGATGATTTAGAAGCCATACAAAAGCATCTACATAGTTTTAAAGGCTTTGAGGAAAAAATGAATAGGAGTGAATTAAAAAGCTTAAATCTATTCAGAAATTTGAAGAATGAAACATTACAGAAATTGTATGCATTTCTTGAACTGGGAATGAATCCACACCATGATTATAAATTAAAGGAACCATATAATAAGGAAATAATTGATGAAATCTATAACTTCACATCACTGCAATTACAGAGTGACTTTAATGGGACTTCCATTTTCAATACAATGACCCAGTGGAAAGAAATTCAGAGGGCTTTAAAATTAGCTGCAATGCTTTGGAATCCAGCTCTCCTAAGTAATTCCAATTTTAGTACACTGAAAACTACGGATGCTCTCAAAATGTTGTTCTCCACAAGCATGCCATCCCTTCTGGAAGGGCTCAGAGACCGTTTGAGTGGAATGCAAGAAATCCCATCTGTATTTTCTGATTATCTGCATGAGTCTGAGTCCTACAGGAACTTCCCAGAGCAGCTCCTAGCTCTCGAGAAGATGTTTTTTAGAATGATAGGCACAAATGTAGGTTATCAGTACATCCTGCTGCCTGTGTTTGAGCTGATGAGGGCTGTAGAGAAGTCCATGGGTGAGGCCTGGTGGGATGAGCTGAACGTCTTCTGGCGCATTGGGGAGAAGCTGAGATCCATGAGGTGGAATAACACAGCCATCGTCGCCTACGGGCAGTTTTTGGAGGTGTTAAACAGCAATTTGCAAAAGCTGAACAATAAATCAAGTGGTGTCTTCAGTGAAGAGTTGGATCAGCTGTCGGAATTTATAACAGCTGTGTTTAAAGAGTTTGGGGAAAGCTCTGGAGTAGCCAATATCTCACAAGTCACTCAAGCCATCCAGAAGACATTGTACATCTTAAAAGACTTACAGCTGAATTATAATGTCAGTACATTAAAATCTATAGATCTTTTCTTCAATTTTAACAATAAAACCTTGGAGAGCTTGTCTGAACTTCTGAGAACAGGAATGAAAATCCTTCATTATACAAGTGCCAGTGAAGGTTCCAGTGAAGACATAATTAAACCCATCTATAATTTAACACATCTTCTACTTCAGGAGTTCAGCCAGTCTGCCTCACAGCACAATACCCCACTACAAGCAAAAATTTGGGAGTTCCTTCATTTAGCCTTGGATCCTTTCCTTGAGCACAACAGCAATGGCTATAAAACAATTCAGAACTGCTCCTTTGAAGATGTGCTTGGCATAGGCCTTGAGGTGCTGTTTGAAAATGCCACTCTAAGGGACTCCTCAGCCAGGAGCCCCTGCAAGCCCCTCTTGGATTCCTTGGGTGTGGAGGGTGGGCCAGGGAGCAATGACACCTTTAGCAGGGTGTTCCAGCTGGCCATAAGCAACCTGAAACTGTCCCCAGAGTTTGCTGCTGCCTACAACAACAGCAGGGAGAGCTTTTCCAAGGAGCTGTCGTGCCTCACCCGAGCTCTGCGCTTGTCTCTGAGTTTCCTCTCCAAGTTAAACCTTGTCTCTGGGCTGGGAAACTCGTGGCTCCAGGAGAAGGTGAGAGCTCTGAGTGCAGCCACAGAGGGGCTGGAGCAGGGTGATGCCTCGTGCCCCATCCCAGCCCAGGATGTGGGTGATGTCTCTCCATCCCAGCTTCTGAACGTGCTCCTTCCTGCCCTGCTGAATGAAACAGTGCTGAGCTCCCTGAATTCCTCTGGCAGTGCCACAGGCTGGCATAACCTGCCCGTGCTCTCCAGGGTGGCACAGGATGAGCTCCAGAGCCTGCTGCAGAGGCTCCAGGGTGCCTTCAGCCTCACCGAGGGCAGTTACTACACAAGTGTCTGGGATGTGTTTGGCAGCTTCCTCAGCACCAAAAGGAACCCAGCTGAAGGAGCTTCCCTTGCAAGGCTGTTGGAAGCAGTGGCAAGTGACTCTGTCAGTGACCTGTCAGCTCTAGAAATCACAGAAGCCACCCTCTACATTCTCCACGGGCTGAACATCCCTGGCCTGCTAAATGAATTCAATACAAGTTCCAGCTCAGCTTTTCTCTCCAACAAAACCAGTTTTGACAGTGTGATTGATATTGTTGCTCATCACTTCACTGTCGTGGCAGAAACCCTTTACAACAAGAGCCTGCCTTGGACTCTGAGTGACCACGCTCTGTCCCCAACCAGCTTGATCACACAGTGAGTTTGGGGCTTTGGGTACTGTAATTTCATGGGTGGGTTGTGACCACCATTCTCATTCCAGCATGAGAAGTATGGAATTTTCTTCCAGTGGAACAACCTGAGCCTGCAATCACTGTAATTTAGGACACAATGTATAATGTGGGTTAAATTGAAGAAGAGGAAACTTCTCCTTGAGCTGAAAGTCAGACTTACAAAAAATTGTGTGTGTTGGCACATATCAATGCACAGTGGAACAGAGTCCTGAAGGAGTCTCACCACCAGTGGTAGGCCCTTGGGAAAACCTTCCTTTGTGGGATGACTCATTTTTGATCCTCAGTCTCCCTTAGGTGTGCCTTTCCATCTATGTAATGCATCCATCACATAGATGTGAACTTTTCAAGTGTGTTTTCTTATTTTGAGAGTGAATGACAGCTTTGGGAAATAACAGCAAAAAGAACTGATGGAATAAAACTGGGGGGGTACCCACTTAGGAGAGATGGCTTTCATCTGGAATTCTTATTTACTCTGCTGAGGAGCAGCATCCATAGCTGACAGGTTGCTCACTAATACATACCTTGTTTTTGAACGAGAAGCTGATCTAAATTCCTATCTTATTTTTCAGATTTCTGTTTTTAGAATTTCAAAACACCGTCTTGCAGGTGACAGCAAATAGCAGCTATAACCCTTACCTGATGTGTTTAATAAATGCTGCAGAAGCTGAAGATGGGCAATTGACAGGTGATCATGATTTCATTAATGCTGAGGGGCCTCAGCTGGAATGTGCTGTGCCTAATAGTGGGAATGGTGTTACAGGGTTTTATCTGCTGGCAATTAACTGGAGCTGTGAGACCTGGGGAAGCCAGGCTGGGGTTTTGTTTGAGTTATGTCACATTGGGATTATGAGTTTCCATCCCAGTCTCTCCAGAAGGCACATCTCTTTTTCTTGGTGTAATGACAGGTTGCTGACACTCAGACAAAGCAATGTTACAAACAGAAACCTCTTTCCCTTCACAGCTTTATGTAGCTGTAATATGACAGCAGTTATTTCTGAGAGTTAACATGGTATTTCACATAAATACTCATCATTTGTGCTTATTATAACACCTGAGAGGTTTTACCTTTGCACCTATTACCAGGATGGGGTGGATTTCACTAGGAACTGGGCACCTACTTGAACTCAATCCCTTATAATCCAGATTACAGTTTGGGCCTTGCTCTGTGATTTCAGAGATCCTCAGCCACGGGAGTTTGGTGGAAAATAGCCATGCTCAGTTGGCCTCAGAATGAAAGTGCTGATATTCCCATCTGTGAAGTTTCTGGCATTTTTGTCTGGAGTAACTATTGTTTTTTTCCCCTGCACAGAAAACATCACACTGCTTTTGAAGCAAACTCATCTGAAAAAGAACTCTTTTATGCAAAATAATACCTCTGAGAAACATTCATCCATACCAGAGCTCCTGAAGCTAAAAGTGAGTCTGCTTAAAATGCTGACTTGAAGGACATCCCGCAGTGATACATGAATGTGCAATGGTGGTTTTGAAAAACAGAATATGGAAAAAAGTTTTCTTAAGAGAACAGCTGATAAAAACTAGGATGAAACTCTGTTCTGCTTGCTGCCCATATTTGAAGGTCACCTGTAAAATGGGTTGAGGAACTTGTTTTTTTATCTGTCCCTACTGAGTGTACACCCATTTTTCAGAGGAGGTAGAGGTGTTCCTGTCCTCCCATGTGCTGGATAGGATGGCTCTGTTTTCCACCAGCTGTCCTAGGAGGATGAGCACTGCAGAGGTGGCCAGTGGCAGCATGTTCCTCAGTGCACCACTAGTCTTAAAATTCAGTATATTGAGACTTCCTGAAGCACTCTGCAGAGCTGCAGTCATTCTAGGATGCCTCAGCTTCACTTGAGGAGGAGATAGGGAGGAGTTCTGGAAGGCACAGGTAGGGATTAGCTACCTCTGCCCTGCTGAAAATCCATGGAATGGTGCACTCCTAATTGGCAGTTAGCAGCATGACTAACTGGGTTACTGCTGTACCAGCACCAGCGTGGCTGGAGTCGAGTCCCCACATGCTCCTGTGGCCCCAGATGTCACACAACACCAGAATGGCTTCTGAGATTAAGCACCAGCATTGATTCATGGAGTTCCCTCACCAGCTCTGGGTTTGGCAGTGCCTCATTTGAATAAAATGCTTCTTAGCCCATGCATTCATGACTGCACTAATAGCATGCATGCACTTCAGTCTATTGCTCTATATGAGAAATAGCATTTAAAAGTCCCTTTAAAAAAATACAGCAGTGTGCAATGTTGTTGCTGTGTAATATATCTGTAACAATAATATGATGAGCCTCAGTGTGACAGGTACTTAAGGGCATAAAGCTGAAAATAATTCTTCCCATAAGAGCCTGATAATGTAAATAATGATGTCAGACAAGAGGGAAGCCCATAACAACAAAGGCCTATAATTTTACATGGGTTGGCAGATGGGGAAGCTCTGACTTCTGGCCAAGTCCCTTTCCTGTGCTGCAGTAGATGACCAGGTGGTATCTGAAAGGCTAAACCTGTTGTGCAAGGTAGATTTATTTGGTCTCTGAGAAGATTAATTGGTAAACAAGTAAGTCCAATGGAGTACTGCTGTCTAAGAGTGTTGGGCAGGGGAAATGACATGTTAAGGTTTGCAAGGTTTATCAGATCCAGCCAGGTCTGCCAGAAGCTCACACAATGATTGTCCCAAACTGTTCTATTGGAGACCTTTTGAGTGAACTAAATATATATGTATTTTAAAATCTTAGTCCTGAGGAGAGACAGAAAGGGACAGCTAGACTCCTTAAAGCTTGCCTTTTGTAATTCTGTCATCTAACTGTTGTTTGTGCATTTGTCTTCCTTTTTTCAAAATGTCCCTTGAAGATCTCTCGCCTCCGGGATCTGACAGCACTTCTGTGTGACTCTGAGAGCTCTCAGTCCATCCAGCAGCTCTGCCACCTCCCCGAGGTTCCCTTTGGGGAGCTGTGTGAGCAAGGCCAGGCTCAGGAGCAGCTCCTCCGTGCTGCTGAGCTGAGCAGCCAGCTTGTGACCAACGTGCTGAGTCACAGGAGGATCTCCCAGGAGCTCCAAAATGTGCTCATTGGGGATGCCACAGACATCCAGGCACAGCTGAAGTGGTGAGGCTCTCCCTCTGAGCTAGACTGTTTTAGTATTCTGTTTATGAAATGACTTCTTGCCTTCTCTTTATATTCTCAGTTTTGTTTGTTGTTTTGTTTTTCCAATTCAGGCTTCAAGAAAATGTACCAGAAATTGCTTTCTTTCAAGAGATTCCTCAGTATATGGCTGCTTTGAATTCCATGTTGAACGTCACTGAGGGTTTAACAGACTCGAGCAAGCAAGGTACTCTTCTGTATTTTCTTTACAATGTTGGCAAGCATCACCACTGGTACCACACTCCCTGCTGGAAATCCCAGAACTGCCTAGCTTCCAGGAAGAATTGGTATTAATGAAATAACCACACACCAAGACCTTGGGATCCTTTATCTGGGGTACTTCTAGAGACTGTTCAAGACCACACTTTGTTTTCTTTACAAAGAAAGCACCAAGTCTTTCCATCTGAGCAAATTTTGCTGTCCTGAGACGTGATAACTTCAGCCCACAAACCAGACTGTAAAATTCAGGAAGTAATGACTGTATGTTCCAATTTTTTTGAATTTTTTCTTACCAGCAGTGAGGTACCACACTCCCATACTTCACATAAAGTCTTCTCCATGCGCTCGAGATGTGCTGTGTGTCTGGAGAAAGCTGTAACATCAATTGTTCTTTGACTCTTCATTCCAGAAAAGTTAAGAGATGTGTTTAAAAATGTGGACCAGCTCAAAGAGGACCTCAGAAATGCGACAGGAATGTCCACAGCCAGCATTGATGCTCTTCTGGAAGCATCTTTCCCAGAAAACAGCAGTCAGGTAAGTTTGCCGTTATCCTTTTAGGAGGTTTTGTTGCTTTCTACTGCTCAGACCATTAAAAGTAATTTGTTGGTGAATGCATCTGAACAGGTCACTGGGTGTGTGACAGCACAGATGACCCCGCAGGGATACAAAGAGGATAGCAGTGCATGTTATGCATTGGGATGGCCACCAGGAATGCAGTGGGAGCATCACTGTTGTCAGCCCAGCCTGTGGAGACTGGGAGCCATGTGGTCCCTTTGGCTGCCACCAGCAGCTGGTCAGCAGCCAGGCACTGCCTGGAGAGGGATGGCTGTGATCTGCAGCAGGGCACAACTCTGGGACACACCAATGGGGGCTGGGCAGGGCCTTCAGTCAGTCCTGGTCGCTGAGAAGTTGTCCAAGTCCAGGTGAAAAAGTACATTTATAACCACAACGTGTGAGAGCACTCAGGGTCCAAAAATATCCTCCCAGAATGAGAGATGAGCTTCCCTTCCTCAGCCTCCTGCTCCTGCAAGCAGAGCTCCAGATGCTTTTCCCCTTCTTTGGACTGGGCCCCAAAGAGCATGCTCTTTTCCAAACTTCGCATGCATCAGTCAGTGAGAAATTGAAGCCACAAAAGCTTTTACTACTGTGCAAGCTGGGTAGTAAAACACAGTCCTTAGGATTTGTCCCTGGGAGCAGGAGTAATGGTCAGGCATTTTCTGCTTCTTGGGTGGTTGAAATATGGCACTGTGGGAGGAACACCAGCCAGGCAAGATGAATCCAGGCATGGTGGAGTGTGCAGTGCACCCCTAACAATTCTCTTTCCCCTTTGTGCACACCCAGCTCCTCTCTCAGGTGCTGCAGCTGGAGTCCTGCAGTGTCCTTCTGGAGGACCCACAGCTGCAAGTGGTGGTGCAGGAGCTGTGCAGCCTCCCTCTGGCAGAGAGGACTCGCAGGACCTACCTCCTTGGGGTCACCCTGCTGAGACACCTGGACATTTACAATTTCTTATACAAGGTTAGTGCTGGATTTTTAGAGTGGTTTCTACAGTCTTTGCTGCACGCAGTGGCTGAAAGGTTATAAAATATCATTGCAGTGGCCAGAAGCTACACTGATTTACATAAGCCAAAGATCAGGCTTTGCTCATGCAGCAATTTTTATTGCATATCCATGCTGTGACAGCATGGATATAAATGAGAAGCCCAGCTGGTGTAAAGCAGCAAACCTCATTTAAAGGCACTGGACCTACTCTAAATGCCTCCCTATCTGCTAGTATCCTTTATGTGCTGTCACAACCTCTTGAACACTCCCAGCTGACCCAAAAATGAGCTAAATTTTTTGATTCCTTGAAAAGGGAAGCCCTGGAAAAAGTCCTGTAAAATATCTTTTCCCTATTTATTTGGAACTGCAAAGTTATTAAATGATTGAAATTCCCCCCCAACCTCCCCAGCTATAGCAACAGCATCTAAGAAAACATTCAGAGAAGTGAATAGTAAGCATGTATTTAAAAGTACAGGAGTGATCCTGGGGGAAAAAAAAAAAAAAGTTTGTTAAATGACAGTACCAATGAATTTGGGCTCAGGTCAAAAGTCACTCGCAGTGTTTGACACCTGTGCTGTGTGAAATGAGAGATTTGATCATATCCCAGCCAGTGCATGACACACATTTCCCAACTGTAGGTGTTTGGAAACACACTGTTAGATTATGTAATGTTCAGGTGAATGGCTTGCAAAAGTGCTTGGGGATTTAGGAATACAAATCCCATTCATTTCCCATGAGACACCCACTCTGTAAAGCCTCCTTGCAGTTTTGAAAATCCCACAGTGCTCATGTCTGAGTTAACACAATATGGGCGTGTGCATGCCTGTGCACGCAGAGTCCTGCTCATCATAATTGATTTCCTTCCTGCCTCTTGCAGATGTTTTTCCCCAAGGAACTTCAGAAACCCATGGACAAGATGTTAGGCCTTCTGACAAAAATGAAATATTTCAGACACCAGGTTGAATCTGGCATTGATCCATTGCTACAAGCTATTCATTCCCTGAAAAAGCTCCGACAGTCCAGGAAAATGCCACTGACTAAGGTATGTGTAGTCTGCCTGTGCTTTTGAGGCAAAATGCCACTGAAATGGTTTCCACAGTAATTTCTTACCCTAGAAGCCACAGGTGCATTAAACCATAGATTCTGTTTCAAAGCAACAGTGTTCTGAGAAAAAGCTCTATCAAACTTATCTCTGGAAGTGTTCAAGGCCAAGCTGGATGGGGCTTCTGGCAGGTGTCCCTGTCCATGGCAGGAGGTTGGAATGAGATGAGCTTTATGGTCTCTTCCAACCCAATCCATTCTGTGTTGCCTTCCTGGGAGAGTTTTGATTTGGAGCAGTGGGACCATCATGTGCTCATGAGTGGGGAGCACATGCTGTGGAAGGAACACTTGGAGCAAGAATGTCTTAAAGGAGAGAGGACTTCCAGCAAAGTACTGGAAGGATCAGCTGGTGAAAACAGCTAGGGAACTGCCCACTAAAGGCAAACCCACCAAAGTCAGCAGCAAAAAGCTGCCTGAGCTTTAGTGTGCATTAGATCACACCCAAAGCCTCCAGCCTGCCCAAAGCATTCAGTACAAACCCATTACTGCTCTGACAGCTGCAGTAACTCCAGGGTGCACTGCCTTCATCCAGCACAGTGTCCAATCCATCTCTGATCCATAGTCCAGGAGAACACAAGTGACAGGAACTGTTCCTGGTCATCATTCTGCCTGCACATTGCAGAGCCACGTGCAGCCATGGACTAGATGGGGACAGTGATGTGCACATCCATGTGACAAATCTGTGTTGTAACCCAGGTGTGTGAATGTCACCAGGCACACATTACAGAGAATTTCTGTGCACACATTCTAGGCACTTCCCACATTGGCTGTCATACCTGGAAATAAATGTGCCACCTCTGTCATAATAATAAAAAAAAAAAATGCATGATTTCCATGGAAAGTTCCTATTTTTGTAAATGCAAACCTCTCATAAGAAAGCAGTATAAAAATGTTCAGTCCTTTCCTTCTCATTCTGTTATTTCTCTCCAAGTGGGGTGCTTTCAGTGTGCAGGATTTATTTGTATTTTGTCTTTTCTGCAGGCATTATTTAAACCAAACAACTCTGGGATAACACATGGCACTTTTAAATCCATGTCAAAAGTCCTCTGCAACCAGGAGATCACACCCCTGTTTTTTGAGTCTTTGCTTCCAGACTTTGGAGACCCTGTAAGCAACAGTTCTCATGCAGAGGATGTCTATGTCCAAAAGCTGATGAGGAAATATGGGATTCCTCAGGATTCCAGTAAGTCTGGCTTTTCCCTAGGGCACAAACGTTTCAGAGCTGAACTCTGCTATTTCCAGACAGATCTAGTGCTGAGCTATTCTCCATATGTCTCTGAGGGCTTTGAGTGCTCATTATTTATGGTAGCTGAAGATCTGCACTGCCCTAATTATTGGTGGTTTATTTCCATAAATGTTCAAAGGGAAAACTGCCTGTGCAGCAGAGCAGTGCTTGACACTGTCTCCCATTTGTTGATGATCTGGTCCTAGGGCTCGACAGGTCACTGCTTTTTCTTGATGTGTAGTTTTTCTGACTGTACTGACATTATTAGCTCCTCTGAGTTCACAAAACTCCATTTAACCTTCAAGCAGATAATGTTGGCTCGAACAGCCAGACTCTTGTTGTCTTGAGTTCAGCAACAGGAGATCTTGGGGGTGGATTGCTTTTGTCAAGATGCATTAGATCAGTCAGTGAAGAGGGCCCTGAAGTCATTCACTGGCCACAGCAACAAACTGGGCAGATGGGAGAAAAAACATACTGGCAGCTTTCTTGTGTCTGGTCTGTTTGTTCTCTGTGCAATTTGTTTGCTTTTCTCCCCTTGCAGCCCCGTTTTGCTTATCCTTTTACCTGGACCTGGTCAAGACCCCCACTGGAGCTCTGATTTGGTCTTTCTTAAAACCAATGGTGCTTGGGAAGATCCTTTTCACACCAGATACCCCAGAAACTCGAGCAATCATGGGAAAGGTATGGCTCTGCTCCAGCACATCAGGATACACCCACTGCAAAGGGTTGTAATTTATCCAGCACAGCCTTGTTTCCCTGGGAAGCAGAGGGCTGCTTTCTCACTGTTTGGAGTATTCATCAAATTATCTTTTCCTACTTGCCTTGCTGGCCTTATGAGTCATCTTTTGTCTTTAGCTGAATCTTCCCTCCAGAAGCTGCTGTTGGTCTAATATTTATAGGAAAATTGTTTAAGGCCTTCAGTTTATCAAGCTTCACCCCCATATTTTCAGCTAGTAGGAGAGATGTGCCTCCCAGGACAAATGCTGTAAGCAGTGCTTGTTCACAGGCAGACCAGAGGCAGAAGGAAAGCAGATATTCAAGGCATGCTCTAAATACAATATTTTTAAGTGCTTGCATAAATTCAGTGTTTTAAGGGGTATTTTGCCAAACAATGAGAGGATGCTAGGAAAAATCCTAAGGAAAACAAATTTGGTCTCAACTATTTTATTGATTTATTCATTGGTTAAAATCTGTAAGGTAATGAATAAATTAATCCTTTTGTTTTGTGGGCTTCTTTTGTAGTCAAATGCAACCCTGGAGCAGATGGCTGAGTTAGCCCTGAAGTCCCAGGAGTGGCTGGACCAGTCTCCTGTCATCCTGAACTCACTGACTAAGTTAAACCAAACAGTTCCAATGATCAAGGTATGACTTCCTACCTCCCCTCTGTCTCCTGCCAGGAGGGACCTGAGAGGATGGATTTGTTCACTGAAGTAAACTGGGGTTCCAGGGACATCTTAGCTCAGCTGGGGAGACCCCTCTCAGTTTCTGTGCCTGCCTGTTCCCTTAACAGAGATGCTCCTGACTCACCTTTCCCTGCAAATGCTCTTTCTCAAATGAACTCTTTGCAATATGCTCCCTGACCCTGGCTGTGCTGGGGCCTGCTGGAGGGCTGAGATGAGCAGGGAGCACTCTTCAGTTTGTAAATTAACTTTCTGCTTGATGGACTGATCCAGCCAGCCAAGACTAGGCAAGAAATGAATTTTTCAGGAAATGAAATAGTATCTATAATAATCGTGTAGTTCTGGGTACACACATAAGAGCTAGAAGATGTTTTGTACCTCAGTGAATGTAAATGAAATTTCTTTTTCCCCCTCTTAAGAACCTAACCTTGCTTGGATACAGAAAGCAGTAGACTGTAATGTTACACATGCTTGTTTCCCATTCTCTGTAGTAAAAATTGTCTCCTTTTCTTACAAAAATGAGATCCCTGGAAGCCAAAAGCATTAGCAGTTAATTTTAGGGGCTGGAATTCATTCTAATTTCCATGGCACCAAGAGAAAATCCAGAGTGGAATGTGCAAAAGTGAAATGCAATATCCTCTGCTGATTGCAGTCATTGGTGGAATAATGAAATATTCAGCCAAACAAAAACCTGTGCTGATCTCCAAGTTTTGGTTGCCTACGCGCTGTGCACTGGCTGTGTTCACAGGACTTAAAACCGACACAAGGGAAATTTACTTCTAGAATAACTAAAATTATCCATGATTTTTTTGATGGGACTCTAGTGCCTGGTGGAGACTCAGCAGGCATCCTTTCTTGACTCAAAGAAGCACTGACTTGGACTCAGGGAGCTCTCTAGGACATTCCCATTGCTGATGCAGAGTGAAGGGAGTAGGGAGGGGGCAGTGCAAATACCCAGTGAAGGCAGCTGCTCAGTTGTGGTTTAGAATTGAGTGAGTGAGCTCAAGAAGCTCCTGGTCAAGCTGATGCTTTGTCTTTCTCTGCTTGTTGACAGAACGCCCTGCGGAATCCCTTTGTGCAGGTTTTTATCAAGCTGATGGTGGATTTGGATGCAGCTGAGCTCCTGAGTCAGATAAATGAGCTGGGTAAGTGTGTCCATGATGTGCTGCTCTCTTCCTTGCACTTCAGGCCTGGGAGCTCCAGCGTCAGCCAGCTGCAGCCATCCCCTAGCCTGCTTTTCCCTGGCCCATGTTGGAGGCTCCAGGGCATGGCAATCCCCGCTGTGATGCAGAAATCTTCCAGGAAAAAGACTCTTAGAGAGCAAAGCATTGGTGTGAGGAGATGTTTCTCCTGGGTGTTCCAGGGGGAGGTTTGCCGCGGTGTGTGGCCACTGGAGGACACTGTTTAGCCGTAATTATGGCTTCAAATGAGCTACCTGGGACTCGGCTGGAGCTGTTGTGGAGAGCTGCCTTGCATCGCAGTGAGGCTCAGATGAGAAGTTCTCCAGAGCAGAGCAGCCAGGGATCAGATAAATGTACCCAGGCTGATGGAGCCAGAGGCATCAATGCAGGAGATGCTCTGCTGCAGTTTGCTGCAAGGCCCTCCAAGGTGACATTTGCTGCTGTGCAGTGTGAGGATCACCAGTGACAGTGCTGGTGGGTACATCCCCTGTGAGTGCACAGCACGGGGATCACAGTCCCTGCCTGCCTGGCCTTGCTGTCCCTACCTGCTTTTGCAGTGAGTGGCCAGGCATGTCACCATAAATCTGGGCTGTGCCAGCAAAGCCCAGCAGCAGCCAAGAGTGATTATGGTCTGTTGCAGTCATTTACATCCAGCTGGTGATGACCCCTGTGTTATTCATGAGCAACAGCTCCTGCCTTAACTCCCTATAAAGCCACAGTGCCTGTAGCAGCTGTTCCATATTAGTTCCCTTGCATTATGCAGCCACCTTTGAAACCTGCCAGCAAACAGCAGCATCTTTATTAACTGCAGCATCAGGTTCAGTCCACACATCAGCACAGCACTCACTGCTCTGCCTTGATGTGCTTGGATAAAGCATGTCCTCCCCCGAGACACGGCAGCTCAACAGGCGAGTTATTGCATCCTAAAGCAGAGGGTGTGGAAGGAATGGTGAGCACCACGTGCATGTCTAAAGCCTCAGCAGGTTAGTGGGGACTTCTGATTTGGGATGGCTGTCACATCCCATTGCTGGCATCCTCCCAAAGGCAAACTCACGAGCATATTACAAATGATTAACATAAAAACTGGGTCAACAGCATGCCTTCATTGCATTGCTGAGTGCAGGAATGCATTTCACACTTCATATTTAGCATGATGGGTTTTGTTTTGTTTTCTTTCCTCCTTTCTGGTGTCAGCGTGAAGGAGTGGAAAGCTGGAGTGGGATTTTTGCTGGGTGTAGTGATGCTGGAGGGTTTGTCTGTGGGCTTTTTCCCTAGATGATATCCGGCTGGAATTGCAGAACAACGCTGACGTTGTTGATCAGCTGAACACGTTGGCTGCCCTGGCTGTGAACGTCTCCTCCTGCGTCTCCTTCAACCGCATCCGGGCAGTGCAGGACTTGGATGAATTGGAAGCGGTGGCTAAGGAGCTCTTCCTGAAGAACGAGCTGTTTGCAAGTATGTGGCAGTCCCAAATCCCCCTGACAATTGAATTTTGCCTGATAGAGTGTGGGAATGCAGCATAAAATATTTGGCTTTTCCCCAGCAACTGTTGTGGTCGCAGCTCCCACCATGCTGCAGTTGATTTGGAGCACGTGTGTGTGGGACCTGCACACTGAGACCTCCTTTTCATGCCTCCTCTTCCCTTACACCTCCCCTGTCTGTGGTCAGCTGCTGATTTCTCTTGGTTAATTCTCAGTTTGAATAAAATCCCACTGCCCCAAGGTGATCTTTGTGCAGCCATTTCCTTTCAAGCTGCTACAGGAAAAGGTACTTTAATCAAGAAAGGTATCACAGAATCGTTCAGGTTGGAAAAGACCTTTAAGATCCTCAAATCCAAATATGAGACAATTCAATTTATTAGAAGGTCATAAATCACTTGAGATATTCCAGCCAAGCACCATAATGGTGTACTGAGTCTTCTAAGTCACACTTTTCACATTTGTGGGATTGGATTGTGGGATCACACTGCAGAGAGGCTGGAGGGAGCAGGAAATAGGAACTTACATTTGTATCATTAGTACAAATTAATATTTGAAGATTAGATCCTCAATTAGTATTTACTCGTAAATCCTGTGACCTGTTTGGTTTTATACTTCATAACTGAGGGGCAGATAGAAACTTCTGCTTCTCTTCGAACTTCAAACCCTGGTGATATTTGTCCTTTCCCATTGTAGCAGTTTTTTTCTCTGTTTGTCCTCTATACTATCATATGTTTTATACATGGAATAATCAGGAAAAATATTCTGGATAGAAAAATTTCTGTGAAGAAACCTTGTAAAAATAAGGAGTTCCTATGTATCTGTGTGTGCTGTCAACTGCAAAGGAAAGCCTTTTCCCTTTCTTTTCCCAGGTATCATTTTCAAGCTGCCTTCAAGGCCTGGCCACTCAGTTCCTGGGGGCCTGTCCCTCCCTCCTGTGCTCAACTACACCATCCGAATGAGCAGCAGGATAACCCAAACCACCAACAGGATCCGCGAGCGCATCTGGACCGTGGGCCCGCACAACTCCACCTCCCAGAGCCAGATTTACAGCCGGGCCTTCATTTACATCCAGGACAGCATTGAAAGGGCCATCATTGAGCTGCAGACTGGCAAGAAGCCAGAGGAGATAGCTGTCCAGGTCCAGGCCATGCCCTACCCCTGCTACAACAAGGATATGTAAGTTTGGGTGGATTTTGCCTTCGTGTTTTGTGTCAACTCGTCTTGTCAGACTTGTGGAGTACACCATTCTTTAATTCCACATTCACATAGCATAAAAATAATTCAATTCTGTTCAGTTATTTCTTTTTGTTCTGGATAGAAAAATTTCTGTGGAGAAGCCTTGTAAAAATAAGGAGTTCCTATGTATGTGTGCGCTGTCAACTGCAAAGGAAAGCCTTTTCCCTTTCTTTTCCCAGGTATCATTTTCAAGCTGCCTTCAAGGCCTGGCCACTCAGTTCCTGGGGGCCTGTCCCTCCCTCCTGTGCTCAACTACACCATCCGAATGAGCAGCAGGATAACCCAAACCACCAACAGGATCCGCGAGCGCATCTGGACCGTGGGCCCGCACAACTCCACCTCCCAGAGCCAGATTTACAGCCGGGCCTTCATTTACATCCAGGACAGCATTGAAAGGGCCATCATTGAGCTGCAGACTGGCAAGAAGCCAGAGGAGATAGCTGTCCAGGTCCAGGCCATGCCCTACCCCTGCTACAACAAGGATATGTAAGTTTGGGTGGATTTTGCCTTCGTGTTTTGTGTCAACTCGTCTTGTCAGACTTGTGGAGTACACCATTCTTTAATTCCACATTCACATAGCATAAAAATAATTCAATTCTGTTCAGTTATTTCTTTTTCTCAAGGGGAGGGAATTTTTGACTCTAAGATGATCTGTTTAGTTTGCCTAATCTTTTGTTTTCAGTGTGCTTTTTATATCTGGATTGTGATGGTAACTTTGTAGGTTTTACAGCAGGTAAAACTCCCTGTCCCAGTTTTACTACACAGAGTGGGGTTGAGAGTTGGCAGAATTTGGTTAAATATGAGTCTTGGCTTGTTCTGCAGGTGTTCACATGCAGACAATGCAGCAGAACTTAGAAAATTGATTTTTGGGGGGAAAAAAGGGGTGCCTAGGTTTATGAGTTTTACAGTGGCCAAAACTGAGTGGAAAACATACAGGGAAGGGATTTCAGGGTCCATCAGGGAGCACTGGAGGATGTTTAGCAAGAAGGATTGATAGATGTGAGGGTCACTGTGCCCTTACTGAAGGTCTCCCTTGGAGCAAAGGGATAGGCTGGACCTGGGAGATTTTCCTACTGAAAAACCTCCATGCCAACTGTGTCAGCCAAAAGATTTTTTGGGAGCTGTAAGATGTCATTTAGGAGCCATGGCAGAGCTGTTCATCTCCTGTGTCAGCTGTCACTGAAGAGAGCTGGGCACCTATAACCCCTCCTCAGGGGAGCAGCATGGCACACAGGCAGGAAGCATCCAAACCCAATCTGCAGCAAATTCCTGGGTTATTGCTGAGAGTTTTGTGCAGTGATTAACTGCCTGCTGGAAGCACTGACTCCAGTGCTGTCTGCTTCTTTTTGTTCTTGGCCTGCTGGGAAAACCACTTGCCTTTGGGTTTCCCTCTCCCCAGCCCAGGTTCAGAGGGATGTGTTTGCTCAATTATTAAAATACCTCAAGGCTTTGGATTTGCATCCAGCAGAAGTCATCACAAAATGCCTGCTTATTGATTGGTATTGCACAGTTATCATCCTGGAGAGAAAAGGGGGGATGAAATATATATATATAGATATAAACTAGTACACAAGGGGTGTTGGGCCATGCTGAATTTTTAGGAGCCTTTCCTGGTTCTTTTTAAGTAAGGCTTAATTGGCATGGAAGCGTTTCCTAAAATGCTGGATCATAGGAAATTTTCAGCTTTACAGGTAAAAAAAAGTTTGAAAACAAATGCAATGTTCATTTGTCACTGTTATTGTACACTATTCCAGGAATAGCACTGATTATGGGTTTAAAGTCAGGTTTATAAATTAAGGAAGAAAATGGAAAATGCAGACCCTGAAGGTGCAATGAAGGGGATCCTCTGCTATAAAAACTTGCTTTCCATGTCAAAAGGATAAATTTATTTTTGGCCATTGTTTTTTGTTTGTTTTTTGTTTTTTTTTTTTTTTTTTTTTTTTGTTTTTGACACGGGGAGAAGGTTTTAATTAAAATGAGGAGCCAAGAAATGTGCCCTAGGTCTGCCTGTCCTGTGGGGTGGTAGGACAGACAGCTTATAGGAAAGCACCCACATCCAGACTCCAACAGCAGGAAATATGGCCTGCTCATGAAATTTGGCCATTCTGTCTGGGAACAGAGCTGGGAATTATGGCTGGTGCTGTGATGGTTCCAAATGGAATGCAGCCCATCAGAGAGGCAGGAGATGCCACTGCTCATGGTGCTTCCTGCTCCTGCCAGTGGTGCTGCTGAGCAAGGAAATCCCTCTGCAACATAAAAAAAAAAATATTCTGAGCAGTCAGGAGTTTGATGAATAGAAAATCCAGTGCAATGGCAAAGGAGTCTTTTTTTGTAATTATTAATTTTACTCCACATTTTGAAATATAAGCATGTCTTTTCCTGTGCCAGAGTATTGTTCTGAAAAATATATTCTTGTATAAAGCCTTAATCCCCAGAACATTTTGTATTCAGCTAAAGCCTGCTTTTGCCTTTTACAGGTTCTTAACCAGCGTGACCTACTCTCTTCCATTTGCTCTGATGGCTGCCTGGGTGCTGTTTATAGCTGATTTTGTTAAAACACTTGTTCAGGAGAAAGATCTGAGGCTTTATGAGGTACGGGGAAACTTTCTGGGGCGTGCAGAATTATAAACAGATTTTCCTTATTCCTGGTTAGCGTGTCTGATGTTCAATATTAAATGGAGCAAAACAAGCATTAAGGAAAATATTCCAGATACCTATTGTTTGACCTGCAGTGTGCGAGTTCTGACATTATAATCAAGCTCAAAGCCATGGAGATGCAGGGTGTTTGCCCTTCAAGTGGAGGGAATATTGCTTTGCAGTGCTGAACACAGGAAACATGGGCATCTCACAAAATTACAGGGTTTCTGAAGATTTAAAGCTCTCTAAAAATTGACTTTGAGTCATACCTACTGGGGACAAAGACATGAAAAGTGACTTATTTCCTATCCTTGAAGTTATTATACTTAATATTTCAGAAGGTGCTACATATTACATCAGCTCCTCTGAAATGAAGTTCTTCATTCAGGTTGCCTGTTGGAAAAGAAATGACATTGAGACATTGGGAATTTATTAAATTAACTCAGGTTTTCAGTGTGATCACTGTCAACAGAGATGAACAGCAAAGAACTTTTGTCAAACTAAGCTTCAGCAAGCAACAAAAGCTTTGTGCAGATTTGTTTTTTATCCTACACCATGGAAACAAATACTGATTCACCAAAAAAACTTCCAAGAAAGGACACTCTGACCTGTGATGAGATGGAAAATGAATGAACCCCAGTGTGTGCTGCCTGGCAGCCCCCTACTCTAATTTAGGCAACAATTTTCACTGTCTCCAGGGGACCAAGGCATCACTAATCTTTTTAGCTGTGTAATAATCCACAAGAAGACACCAACACATGTAATTTCTTCTGGATTTATCAATACAAATTTACAGTTTTATGCAAGTAGGGGAATTTTAATCATCAGCTAATATAAATTAATATTTCTTCCTGCTGACCATAGTAATTTAGCTGATATTTTTTGTCTTGGGGCTGTTTGAGAAATGTCTGGTTTCAAAGACATTTGAGAGCTTTTAGGTTTAAGCCACTGGATCAATTATCATTATTTTTAAAAATTACCAAAAGGTTAGAAAATATAGAAATCTAAGGCCAGAAGCTGCTTTGGAGCCTGTGGGCTGTGACATTTGATCCTTGCAGGTCCTGTCTGGGCTGTTCTTTTCCAACAGACTGCTTTGCAGTCCTTGGGCATTCCTGAGATGGGAGTGCGTGGTTTGTCCCTAGAGAGAACGAGCATGGTCTGGTTGCAGCCCTGTCCAGAAGCTGGAAAAAGAAATCATTCAATATCAGCAGAAAGATCTCTTCATTTCTCCCAAATGCCACTTGTGATTGGTTTTTTTTTCACCTTCCTCTCTGCAGTACATGAAGATGATGGGTGTCAATGCCAGCAGCCATTTCATCGCCTGGTTCATCGAGTGCGCCATCTTCCTCCTGATCACCGTCACCTTCCTCATTGTTGTTCTGAAAGTGGGTCAGATCCTTCCCAAAACAGACACAGCACTCCTGTTCCTGTACCTGATGGACTACAGCCTGTCCATCATAGCCATGAGCTACTTCATCAGCGTGTTCTTCAACAACACCAACATCGCGGCCTTGGTGGGCAGCCTCGTCTACATCCTCACCTTCTTCCCCTTCATCGTGCTGCTCGTCATCGAGAACCACTTGAGCTTCTCTGTCAAGAGCCTCCTGGTGAGTTCTGCTTCTCCTTAGTCCCAGGCAGGGTAATGTGTGGAGGCAGGGACCTCAGTAGCTCTTCAGGGACCTCACTCCAGCTCTTACTGTATCTCGTGCCTTTCTGAATTCCATCAGCGGGTGGTGACAGGCATGGTAGGAGAGTTGGCCATGCCCCATTTGGGGAACACCTGGCATTAGCTGTGTCCCCTGACTGAAGGCACTCCTTGCGGACTTTTAGTGAGTTCCTACCTGCCAGCTGAATCACAGTAGTTTGAGCTATGTACTTTCCCCTTTGGAATTGCAAAGGAAAATGGATTGTTTTTACCCACTCTGAAAAACCAGGCTGTCTCAGTGAGGGGTTTGGGTAGAGCAGGGCTGGCTCTGCTCATTGCTGCTTCAGATCATCCTCTGGCTTGCTCTGTCTCAAATTCCTACACGTGGTAGTAGATGTAAACCCTTATTTCTTACCAAGGGGCAGAGTAGGTCGATGTTAGGTTCCAGAAGCCAGACTTGTCACCAAATTCAGGAAATTATATCTATTAAGGCAAGTGATAAAAAATTAACCACATGGCTCTATGAGGTAATTCTCAAGCACTGCTGTATTTCAAAAGCCTATAATAAAGCCCTGTACGAGGGAGGAAGCTGTGTCCTGGGTGTGGAAGCAAAAGAAAGTCAAGCTCTAAGGAGCATTTCAGCCTGTCACCAGGTAGCACTTCCCATCACAGCCCTGGTCCAGTGCTCCTTGTGACTGCTGGGGAAAAAACAAACCCAACCCTCATTTTTCTGGCTATTGGAATAACCCAGTGAGGTACCTGATTGCTTGACTGACCTGACTTCTCTTTGAGACTAATTCAAATGTTTCCTGTTTTCAATTTTGTTTATTCCCCAGAGTCTGTTGTCTCCAACTGCCTTCAGTTATGCAAGTCAATACATTGCTCGCTACGAGGCACAGGGCATAGGTGAGTTTATGGCTGACAAAGCCAGGCTTTGAGCCAGGCTTTGGTGGTATTTCACAGCCTGAGAGGAGTTCTGAGTGTGTTTCTCACTTCCTCTCTGCAGGACTGCAGTGGGACAACATGTACAAGTCCCCAATGATTGGAGACAACACTTCCTTTGGCTGGATGTGCTGGCTCATTCTCATAGACTCCTTCATTTACTTCATCCTGGGCTGGTACATAAGGAACGTTTTCCCAGGTAAGGATGCAAAGCATTGAGGGTGGTGCTGTAGCACCTCTGTTGGAGAGCAGTGGACACAGAGCTGGCTGAGGCAGTGAGACAGTGCACACACTGTTCCAGGCCAAAGGGAGCATGACTTTGTGGGTGTCTGAGCCTATTAAAGGCACTGAGAGAGAGCAGAGCAAGGGAGAATTAAGGTTTCTCAGCCTCTCACTTGGGTAGGTGGGTCTCCTGAAGAAGCTGAAGCCAAGGACACAGGAGGGTGTGATTGCAGTCTGGTGGGTGAGAGTGGAGCATGTTAGACTGCATTTGTCAGCTGACTGATTTTGAGCTGTGTTACTTACATCATTTGGTTTCAAAAAGTAATTCCTGCCTTGGGCAAGAGCCAGTACATTTGTCTTTTGCTTTTCTTCCCCACCTAATGAAGCAGTCCACTGGCATACGGAAATCTACCCAGTGGAAAATGTAAAGTTCTCCTGCCCTCCAGCTATGGAGTTACTCAGAATAACAAATTAGTGAGTGCTTCCTATTGTGCCAATCAGAAAAAGTCTCTGCCAAGCCCTTGGTAGTGCATGAACATATCAAGAGATCTCTGTGAAGTTAATTTTTGCTATTTTGAGTGCACCCCAACAGTGGCACTTCCTGAGGAGCAGATAGCTGAATGAGACTCCTGTTCCTGCAGGTAGATATGGCATGGCTGCTCCCTGGTACTTCCCACTGCTTCCATCTTACTGGATTGAATACAACAGCTACCTGCCCTTCTGGAATGAGAAACAAAAAGGCCTCCTCTTCTCCAAGCTGATGTTAAGGAAAGAAGTCACCCTCCCCAACAAGATATGTATGTGGATAATGGAAGGGGTAGCAATAATAATAATAACTTACATTTTGGGTAAACAAAGCCAAATTTGTAAAGGGGCACCATACTCAGAAAACACCATTGATTGTTATTTTGAAGCATAGGAAATATTGAAAGCTGGTACTCACATGAATGGAGATCTGGCCCTTAAATTATGTTTGTTCTTCCTATTTGTTGTGGAGAGTCAGTACTGATTTTCACACTCATATTCATGTGTGTTGTAGTTGGGCAGTTACCTTCCATGCCTGTCTCTCTGTGTAGAAGCACACTTGTGTTTGGGCAAGAAAATACAGGTTTCCACTTGGCAAAGGGCATGTGTGCCTCCTTGCTTATCTCTTTAAATAATTGGCCTGTAAAATATTGAGATCACACATAAAAGCCTGCTGGTTCCACCTAACTGAAAATAAGTTGTTTTGCTGAACTGAAATCCATAGTTTTGCTTCATGTCCTCTAATTTTCTGTGCTTGTTTAGTATAAATAAAGTTAGGTGCTCTGAAACACCTAAATATGAGACCTTTTCAGAATTGATTAATGCCTGTTGTCAGGAGCTATTAGAAGCTTCAGAAGTAAAAAAGGAAAATCCCAGAGAGTTCAAAATTATACAGATCTGGTGACATGTTCTCAATGTTCCTGGCTGAAAGGCACTTGCCTTTGCTGTATTTTGGTTTCCTCTGAGATGAGAAAAGTAGCCCACCACCTGCTGCACTGCAGTAGCTGTCCCTGACCCTTCTCTTTGGTGTCAAAGGTGCCCCCCACCCTCACGTGGAACCGGAGCCCACCGACCTCACCTTGGGAGTCTCCCTGCACGGCATTACAAAGGTTTATGGATCCAAAGCTGCAGTGGACAACCTCAGCCTCAACTTCTATGAAGGGAATATCACTTCCCTGCTGGGACACAATGGAGCTGGGAAAACTACAACCATGTGTGTATCCTTTAAAGCAGCTCTGTTTTATCCTGTGGGGTGTGGTTGGGTGAGCAAGAGGGCACTGGAGCTGTGCAGCAGTGGGAGACTGAGGAAAATGCTTCACTAGGCCAAATCCCTCCTGTAATTCCATCTTGCTCATGGATGACCTCAGGAGTTCCTTCATCTGTTAGAATTCTTTAGGTTCTAAAAGGTCCTTTTCTGCTTAGGAAGATGCTTTTTAATCTGCTGAGATGCCTGGGATACACAGCACAGCAGCTGTTCAGGTGTTTTGTTCCACGGCCTGGGGTTAGGCTGCTCTGGAACCTGTGGGGAGCTCATGCACACACCAAAGCTGAAGTGATACTGGCAAGAAAACTTAATAAAGATACACTTCAGCTGTACAGAGTCATGTGTTGGCTGGGCTGGAATGGCAGGGGATTAATGCATTGGCCTTTCAGCCTTGCTGTTTATAAATTATTATTTGACTTGTTAGATAACAGCACTAAAACAGACCTGTAGAACTTGATTTCTCCACTGATATATATGTGCATATCTCTGAAAGGAACATTAAGCTGATAAATAGAAGCCTCAGAAGAGCCAAAATCAGTAAGACAGATGCGTGCTTCACCTCAGCTTATTATCAATTCACCTCATATTCTGTTTACAAAGTGTAGCAAAGGTGATATGCAGAAAAGTATAAAACCTGCCTGAAACTTAGCACAGGCTTCAAATCCTGAGTAAGGTCACAAGTTATTGCTTTTAAATGATGGTTTGAAGTCCCAGGAGAGAGGAAAAACTCTGTGAAGGTGAAGGGCGGTCTGAGATGCATCTTCTCCCTTTAGTCCCTGCAGGACAGCACCAAAAATGAGCTGTAATGTGCAAGTAGTTATTCTGAGCACAGGGAGTTTGACTCAGCTCCTGCTTGGTGGGTGATTATTTGCTTGAAGTAGATGAAAGTGCTGCCCACTGTGAGGTGTCTCATCGAGACGTCCTCTCCCATTTCTCATGAGTAATGGCAGTGAAATCAGGTCTCCATGCTCTCTGTGATTAGTCAGATGAGGAGGTGGTTTTCAGTCTCAGCTGTGGTTACAATATGAGGTGTGGGGGCACTCCAGGCAAACCTCAGAGAATAAGGAGTAACTGCACTGAATGAATTCCCAGTAATTAAACTGGAAGTCAAGGGCATTCCTGAGTGTGTGGGATATGCAGTGCTCTGACCTAGGGAGAGGGAGGCTGCAGCAGGTAACAGGAGAGGTGAGGAGTAGCCAGGGTGAGCTTGGAGCTTGCCCTTGCAATCCCACAGAGGGGAACAGGGATGTTCATGGATGCTAATTTGCTTCTGCTCTGCCAGAGCATGGCTGGGCAGCAGAACACACAGTGGGCAGTGGTGTCTGGCTGGAAGGAGTGGGATACAAAAAAACCTTGGAAGTGGTGACAGCTACAAGGCCACATGAAAAATATTACCCATGGCTTCCTCCTTTTCCTAACTTCCCCTTTCTTTCTCCTTCAGATCTATTTTGACTGGGCTGTTCCCTACGTCATCAGGCACGATCATTGTGTATGGCAAAGACATCAGGACTGACCAGGAGGTGATCAGGAAGAACATGGGGGTGTGCATGCAGCACGACGTGCTCTTCAACTACCTCACCACCAAGGAGCACCTGCTGCTCTATGGCTACATCAAAGTCCCTCACTGCAGCAAACAAGACCTCTACCAAGAAGTGAAGAGGTACAGAATTAGCAGGGGGGCAGAAGGGAGAGAGGGCTGTCAAAATAGTTGTGTGGTGGTGCCAGTGCCCCTGCAAAGCTCAAAATCGTGGATTGGAGGTCTTGTTGCAGCTCCAGCTTAGGGTTCAAATGGTGCCTTGCTCTGACTGGAGGAATATATTGATACCTGTGCTGTAAGAAAACAATATCTCTTCTCCAGCGGGGTTTACAGGCTGCTGTGGCAATTATTTGGAGATGAATTTATAGGCCTAAGGGTCTACTCCTCACTGCTTTACAGTTTGCCCTGGGAAGAGATTTAATCAACCAGTCAGAAAGATGATGTTGGCTTTATTGGTTCTGCAGAGAAATGAAGCAGTTAGAACATCCCAGGGAGTTTGGATCTTGGTGTCTCAGGTGATGGGGTTGAGCCTTTAACCTTGACTTGTCAGATGAAAAGTTTGAAAAAATCCTCAAAAATGTTTTAAATGAAAATCCCAGTGACTGAGCTGCAGGGTGACTCTACACTGTGACCACTCAGTAGAGCAGTCCATACTTGAGCAGGTTTTTTCAGCTATTTTCAGATTCCCTGCTTGGAAAAAATGCTTGAAGGTCAACTGTTGGGGGTTGTTTTCCCTCTGTTTTGCAGGACTTTGAAGGAGACTGGGCTGTACAGCCATCGTCACAAGCTGGCTGGCACCCTGTCTGGGGGGATGAAGAGGAAGTTATCCATAGCTATTGCTCTCCTGGGGGGATCCAGGGTGGTGATTCTGGATGAACCAACCACGGGGGTGGATCCGTGCTCCCGCAGGAGTATCTGGGAAATCATCTCCAAGAATAAGAAAGGTACTGTGAGAGGAGGTATTGCCCAGAGACAAAGGTGATTTGTGTCACTTTACAAAGATGGTACCAGTGGCTTTGAATTGTGGGTTTTGGAGGCCAGAGAGAAAAAAAATTGGGAGACTGGGATTTTGCAGTTCTGGAGGGTGCATCCAAATTCACAGTGTCATTTAAAAATAACTTCACCATAGAACACAGCTTACAATACTGTAAAATTTGTCTCTCTTGTTGCCTTTCATCCAATTTCACTAATAATTACCAAAATATGCAAGTGATTTTCACCTGATACTCTGTGTCCCCTCATTCAGTGAGGCTTTTAGCTGTATCACTGTTGAGATAAGGGAAGATCTGACCGGAATGTGATAAAATAAAATTGCTATAAACATTCACTGTATTGATTTAACAATGTGGACTTACTTGCCATGGGCTGATCCAGAGCAAGGGAAAGCTCTGGAACCCCTGCAATTTTGGGAGACTGGGATTTTGCAATTCTGGAGGGTGCATCCTGGTTGGTTTCTGTAAATTCACAGTGTCATCTAAAAAATAACCTCACCATAGAACACAGCTTACAATACTGTAAAATTTGTCTCTCTTGTTGCCTTTCATCCAATTTCACTAATAATTACCAAAATATGCAAGTGATTTTCACCTGATACTCTGTGTCCCCTCATTCAGTGAGGCTTTCAGCTGTCTCACTGTTGAGATAAGGACAGATCTGACCAATGTGATAAAAAAAAATTTGTTATAAACATTCATTGTGTTGGTTTAACAATGTGGACTTACTTGCCATGGGCTGATCCAGACCAAGGGGAAGTAGCTGTATCACTGTTGAGATAAGGGAAGATCTGACCGGAATGTGATAAAATAAAATTGCTATAAACATTCACTGTATTGATTTAACAATGTGGACTTACTTGCCATGGGCTGATCCAGAGCAAGGGAAAGCTCTGGAACCCCTGCAATTATATCATTATGTAGGGAAACACAGAAGTTTTTGAGGAAGAAAAGAAAGTAACCCAAATCCTTCTAAAATCCAGTTTTGCCATAAAACCAGGTGTTCATTCTGTGCTGACTGTGTTTTCCAGGCAGAACCATCATTCTCTCCACACATCACCTGGATGAAGCAGAAGTTCTGAGTGACCGGATCGCCTTCCTGGAGCATGGAGGGCTCAAATGTTGTGGCTCTCCTTTCTACCTCAAGGAAACCTTTGGGGATGGCTACCACCTGACCCTCACCAAAAAGAAGGTTTGTGTCTGAGCTGGGCCTAGAGCTCCTGGCAGCTCTGTCTCCAAGGGAGTCATCGGGGCTGGTTGAGGGATGTATTGGCAGGAGCTGAGTGATCTCCATGGCCTTGTGAAAACAGGAATCTCAGTTGTTGAAAAAGACCAGGGTCCTCTTGAAGGTTAAAGGCAAGGCTGCAGAATGTGAACTCTGGAGTTCAGAGGAATAAAGCAGATGGAAAGAGCCCATCCATAGTGTCTGGCCTGGCCCAAGTGTTCTGCTTGCAAGGAGTGGGCAGCTCTGCTCTTGCTAGCATTTATTACAGTGCTGTTGGTAGCCCCAGCACACATCCATCCATAGTGTCTGGCCTGGGCCAAGTGTTCTGCTTGCAAGGAGTGGGGAACTCTGCTCTTGCTCTTGCTTTATTACAGTGCTGTTGGTAGCCCCAGCACACAGGTACCACGAGAGACCAGCCCCTCTTCTGGACTGCTGGCACTGGAGACAAAGAAAATAAAAAAAGACCCATGAGCAAGCCCCATTTTTCATAGGAAAAAGAGTGAGTTTGTTCTGGCAGCCATGTTATGCTCTCTGCTGGCCAGGCTTTTTCTCACAAAGAGAATAGAAAGAAGATTATAGTACATAACTACTGCACCAACTACAGTTACAAAGCAGGAGAGTGGATTCTGGTAATTGTTTTGGTAAATGGAGTCATTTGGACAAATTTTTCTTCATATTTTCTTGCTCCATAGGTGTTCCTCAATCTGACAAAAGAGCTTGTGAAGGACCAGCAAGAAGTTGCTGTGCTGCCCCATCAGCTGCCTGGAGTCAGTGGTCACACTGGTGGTGACGAAATGTCTGTGAGCACAGACACCTTCACAGAAAGAGATGGTACTCAATCACCTACAGGGTTTATTCCAGATTTACTGCAGATGCAAACGCTGACAGATGGACTGATTTGAGCTCCCTGTCTTCTTTCTTTGTTGAAAACCACATTTCACCCAGCCAGGAATCACAAAACTTATAAATCACTGGAAATACAGCACTCATCAGTCCTTTAGATCCCCTGCTTTGGAATTTATCCTGAATCACAGGATAAATTACTGAAGGGGTTTTGTTTGCATCTGCCTTCCTTTAAATTGATCCAGGTTTTAATCTAATCAAATACAGCATGTGGGTGAAAGACTAAATGTGTACCTCTGAAAGTAATTGCTGTAATAGATGTAGAGGATTATCTCCCCATAACTAGAAGAATTGGAAAGAAACTTTAAGGAAATCCCTTAGTCTGTTGGAAAAGCAGCACAGCTCTGAGCTCCTTGGTGCTTTTTGCTGTGCCCTAGACATTGCAGTTTGGTAAAGGAGCCCAAGGGAGCAGACAGTGGGGTAAATTCAGAAGAGAACCAAGCTACACCATTATCCCTAGGGTCTGAGACCTCCTAAAGGTGGTCCAACCCAAGAATGAGACATACCTGGGTTAGAAACACTGCTTTGTACTTATAAATATACCATTTATAGTCAGAGAGGTATCCAAGGGACAACACAGAGAGGTACTTTTGTACTTCTCAAAGCAGACCTGCACTCTAAACGTTACTGTAAACAGTCACTCATGTAGAAAAGTGTTTTGTTTCACCCTTTAAAAAGGCTGAAAAGGATTTCCTTCGTGGTATATTATACAGGTTAATATTTCATAAAGAAGAATAGCTGGCACAGGATTTGGCTCTGCTTTTACTATACCACAAAACCTGTCCATGCAAGAGGCCCAGTGGCTTGTGCTTGTTTTCTTGTTTCAGGATTAATTCCGTTATTTATTTTTCTGAGGACCTGCTTTTTAAATTATGAAAAATTTCATCTTGCAAATCTAAATGAAAAATATGTTTCTCCTGTAAGCTGCAGCTGGGTAGGTAGGATGTAGACAACCTGTTTCATCTGGAAGCATATTTGCAAGGTCTCACACTGAAGGTCACTACACGTACACATTTGAAATTTAAGAAAATACTAGTGTTACATGAGCTTTTGACTGGAGTCCTGTGCCTGATCCTGTGTTTGTTCCACCTTAGTAGTATTGTATTTGCTCAATGTCTCTCAACGAAGGCAGGAATGATGAATCTGACTCCATGTTTTCAGAAGGCTAATTTATTACACTATGCCTCATCCTGGTTTGTTCCACCTTAGTAGTATTGTATTTAGGGAATGTCTCAATGAAGGAATGATGAATCTGACTCCATGTTTTCAGAAGGCTAATTTATTACACTATATTATATTAAAGAATACTATACTATACTAAAGAACACAGAAAGGATACTTACTCAGTGTTAAAGAGATAATAATGAAAAGTCGTGACTCTTTCCAGAGTCCCAACACAGCTTGGCACTGATTGGCCATTGAGTCAAAACAGCTCACAGCAGAATCCAATGAAACAATCACCTGTGGGTAAACAATCTCCAAACACATTCCAGACGAGCAAAACACAGGAGAAGCAAATGAGATAAGAATTGTTTTCCTTTTCTCTGAGGCTTCTCAGCTTCCCAGGAGAAAATCCTGGGCAAAGGAATGTGAATGCCGCATAGTAGTTTGGATTTGCCATCTGTAAAAGTGTTCAGGAAGCTAAATTTCCTCCCAGAGTGCTCTACCCATCACTTCCCTGCACTGCACAAATGCTGAGCCATGACCCAGTGCCATCCTTTGTGCCCAGACCAGCTCCTGATCAGGTCCAAGAGCCTGCGGGGTTTGCCGCTGCTGCTGAAGAGAACCTCAGCCCTGTTCATCAAGAGGTTCCACCACACCCGCCGCGACGTCCGCGGCTTCATCGCCCAGGTCATCCTCCCCGTGCTCTTTGTGATGGCTGCCATGGGCCTGGGGACACTGAGGACCAAGGAGACCGAGTACCCCGAGCTGCTGCTGTCCCCCTCCCTGTATGGCACAGCCGACCAGGCAGACTTCTTTGGGTGAGTGCTGCTCCTCGGGACCCCGTGGTGCCTTGGGAAGGCCGGCCTAGAACAGAGACCTGACAGAGCTAAAGAATAAAGCAGGGATTTATTAAGAGGCCTCAATGGATCCACCTTGGGCCGTGCAAGAGCCCAACCAGGGCTGCACCCAGGATGGACCAAAATGGTCACAAAATGGACAACCAGTCACGGGGTCTCTCACTTTTGTAACTTCTGGTTCATTTGCATATTGGAGTTAATTGTCCAATTATAGCTTTAGCTTAACAAGTCCCATCCTTCTTGTTTTTCTCTCTTCAGTTCCCATTGTTTATACTCTTGGCCGTGAAATTTGGATCACTTGTCCTTGGTCCCCAGCTAGAGAAGGAATTGTTTTTGTCTACCTACTCTGTGAAGAGAGCTCACCATGCCCTAATATGAAGCTCAGAACTACACACTAAAGCAGTACAGAGTCTGAAAAATATAAAAGCTAATCCCTGAGGCATCACCCGACTCCCCCTGGTTCAGAACGAGCCCTTCAGGGTTGTTTCTGAGCACAGCCAGTGTCCTACACACAGGACATGTGGTTATGTTGTGCAGACAGCACAGAGAAACCCTGTTCCCAAGGGATCTCTGAGGAGACGGCTTGGCTCAGACCAGAAAGCTTCAGAAAAACAACCTCTCAGCTGGATTTAACTATGAAATGTCTGAGGAATGTTCTTGGTGTTTCCCATTGGAGTCTTTCAGCCCCATAGCAGCCATAGGGATTTTCTTAATGTACACATATATACTCCTCCCCCAGTGTGAAATGAGGTACTCACATTAGTTGCCTCCAACTTTACAATTCTGGGATCAAATTCTGTCCATCTTGTGAGCATTTCCCTCCTCTCTGTTAGCACAGAATATTCTTTCCTGGTCAGGCCCTGCTGGTCCAAGGCACACAGGCAATTGGAAGAGCATGTGCTTTTCCAGGGTCATTAGGCTATCACCACTTAATTATTTCATTCTCCTTAAAAATCCTGTTACCAACAAAACTATAATTGGTATAATTTGGTTTTCATGCTGTGAACCTCTTTCTTTCTCTAGTAATTCTCAGCTCTCATTCAGAAATACAAAATTTAGCTCTAAAGCCATTTTCTCTAGGTGTATTCCTCACATCTCTCCACTTCAGTCCTGCTAGATGGGGGAATGAGCCAGAGCTGCATGTCTGAGTCCTCTCTTCCTCACGTTCCCTGCTTTTCCTGTTGGATCATTGCTGGAGAGCTGGGGCACAACCAAGGACAATCTTCTTGAATGGTCAAAACCAAGTGGATGTCACGGATGAGAGACCTGATTGAGACAGGGCTGCAAGCACTGCCTGGAAATTGCAGTAGATTTTTTTTTTTTTCCCCTTAAAGAGAAATTTGATTGTCCAAAAGTATCTTGCTTGGATCTAGAGGCAGCAAATCCCTGGAGTGGCTGAGGTGGTGAGGGCTCCTTTTAAACCTGTGTGACTGTCCTCACGTACTGTGTGTCCTTCAGTGCTGCTTCCACAAATACTCAATTATTCAACACCTTAAATCCTGTTTCATTCAAACACAGTTTTCCTCTGCACAGTGCTAGTGGAAATTCTTTGAACCTTCTCCTGTTTTCTGTTTTTCTTTGTTAATTCTTAGGAATTTTAATGAAACCACAGCTGCTTTAGTTTCTTCCATGCTGGCTTTCCCTGGGACAGATAACACGTGCATGAACGAAAGCAATTCGTAAGTAGTTCTGGGGGTTTTTTTCCACTTAAACTCCAAACCTGCAAGAGAATTGGCATGACACTTTTAGCCATTAGACCTTAATAACCATCTTTGATCATGGGCAGAATTCTCATGCATTGGGCTCCTGCATTATTAGGAGTGATAAGGAAGCAGCTTTGCTGGTGGCAGGATGCCAGGACCAAAACGAGCAATTCTCCTCCCTGGGAAGTGGTCCTTGCCGCCCCAATAATTCCAATTATAACGTGAGCCCACACAGCAAGCCCTCAGCACAGTGTTTGTTACCTCTATCTAGAAGCTGTGCCATGAGGGCTGGTTTGTTTTGGGCTTTGCAGATAAATTATTAGGATGGTAAAGTCCTGGGCAGACTTGGATGCTTGTGCAGGCAAATATTTACCTTGAGTGTTTGCAAGGACTGCCCAGGCAATACAGGAGTGCCCAGAGATTGCCACAACAATAGCCCTTATTTCTGGGCAGGTGTCAGATGCTTTTGGCCTCCGAGTGCCAATTCCTTGCACAGTCTACTGTAGGAATGAAGTGGTGCCTGGATTCCATCTGATGGCTGAGCGAATCCAGGCGCAGGGAGCAGCAGGGAGGGCTCTCTGCCAAGGGGCACAGGAGGCAGCAGCAGGCTGGGGATTCCCTGAACCACCCAGAGCTGACAAGAGGCTCTGCCTTTCTGCTGGAGCTGCCCAACTGCCAGCCTTGCTGTCATTAAACATGACAGCAATTAGCTTCGTTTGCACACCTGAGCCCAGAGAGCCTCAGAGGAAAACGTGTTCCTTTTCAGGCAGTGTTTAACAGAGGACATGCTTGGCCAGTGGATTACCAGTGGAAACCAGAGAACCAAGTATTCTGCCTGCAACTGCACAGATGGCATCCAGGTAACTTGGATAAACCCAAAAGTGAAGGGGTTTGGGGGATAACTGGGGGCCTTGTTTGTTGGGAGTGGTTTTATGGGCTGGCATGATGCTAAGGGGAACTCAGCATTCCAAGTCCTCCTGTCTCTCTTTGGCCTTGTTAACTGGATAACCACTGTCTGCACCAGTTTGGGGACAGGAAAGGAGACAGCATCCTCAGAATATTCACACTGTAACACCCCTGCCCTGCTCCCCATGGTGGGAAAAGGTTTAATGGTGTTTTTGAGAGTTGTATGACTGTCCCTTTTGACAGAGGTGAGCATGTGTTCAAGTGGAGGATTTCATCTCCTACAAGCACTGTCAGTATATAGAATCACAGCTGCTTTTGCTGCTTGCTCCTCAGAATTTAACTTTATGCAGTCTAGATCTGCTCCTTGTTCTAAATATTAATGATTAATAATAATAATTTGCATTACAGTGGTACCTACAGAGCCAGATATGGGCACTGCTGGGATTTGCCTGCACATGGGGAAAAGGCAGATTCTGCCCCAAGGGTGTTACAGTTTTACAGTTCAGTTTGGGGTTGAGCTCTCCTCCCTCCAGTGCTGCTCACTTGTCTTCTGCTTTTTGCCATAGCAAATAAACTCATGGCACAATGTGATGCCTTTTAACATAAAGGATGTACTTAGCTGAACGTTTCTAGTCATTCTTTTAAAATGCAGCTATTTTGTGCACTTTTCTGGACATATACCTAATTTCACATCATTAAAAGTATTGGCATAATTTCTCCAGCAAGTTGGGATAATGTTCAAAGCTGATTCTCACCTCTAGCAGGCACAGGCAGGTGTTCCTCAGCATGGAGGAAGCTATTTTGTGTATTCAGATGAACAGATGCACAATGGGGGAGTCCAGGGCTTTTGTTAGGGATGAGCTGAAGGAAGAAGCCAACATTCTGTCTGGGAGGACACTTCAACCTCATGAAACACTGATGTGACTTTGGCCCTCAGCATGTTAAATTATATATTCAGGATTAATTCAAGGTTTCTCTGAAGCCCAGGAAAACATTTCCAGTGACTGACAGTAAAGCAGAAATACAGAGTGTAGCTGCTGAGAAATGGAAGATGAGAGTTTGAGGCCACCACAGAGTTTTCTGCTCTGTGAGTTGTTTTGCCCTCTGCAGTTGTCTGTGCAGTCACTCTGCTAAGTAGGATCAGCCTTGATTCAGCCAAAATCTTCCTACATAGCCCACGAAGCACATTTCAAGGTCCCACTGATGCCAGGAGAACTGAAGGGTAGATTTAAGCAGAGTTTTTTTTAAGCACATCCCTGAATGTGTTGGGACAGCGTGCAGGGATGTGTGCTGTGTGTCCCTGCACCCTGGCCTGGGAAGGAGCAGCTTCTGCAGGAATGAGGCTCAGCACCAGACTGCTGCCATGGCAGGCTCTCAATCTTGTCCTGATGTGGTGGTTTTTTGTTAAAACACAAACACTAAAGTTTTTCTTCGTTTGTCTCCCCTCAGACATGCCCACAGACAAACTACACTCCCCCTCACAGAAGGACCTTCTCCACACGGACACTTTACAACGTGACAGGGCACAATGTGGAGTCCTACATCCTGGCAACCACCAAAGACTTCCTGCAGAAACGGTAGGGGACAAACCTGGAGGGGCACAGCGTCACAAACCCCTCCCTCTCTGCTGAATGGCACTGGGAGCAAGGCAGGACATCCCACACCTGCCACATCCCCTCTGCTGAAGAGGTGGCAGAGCAGCAGGGGTTTGGAATCTGGTGAAAGGAGCTGAAGTGCCCTGCAATCATGGATAAAAGATAAAGGCTCGTGCAAGTGCTCTGCTTGATACAGCAGATCATAGCCTGGGGAGAACGTGTCAATCACCTGGCATGTTGGGGCTGGATCTGCAGACAAGCCTTTGTCTGACTCAAATCTTTAAAAAGAGGAAAATCTGATACAGCCTGTCATGAATAAACCCTGGGGAGAGATTTTCCTCCAGATCTGACTCTCTGAATAGTCTCAGTGTGTGCTTCACTTGGAGGAGTGCCTCCAATTCCAGAGTCTGAGCATTTCCTTGTGCTGTGGGGTGGCTCTGGGCTCTGCCTGGCAGCTGCACAGCAGAGCTTGGGGCAGAGGTCACCTGCCACTAAGGCTGGCAGGAAACGTGTCCATCTGCCACTGATAAACTCAGCTGCTCATCTCCTGGGTCAGGAGCAGCATCTCAGCCCAGAGAGGCAGGCACACAGCTCAGGAGTCCACTGGGCTCCAGGCTCTTCCTCACAGGGAGGCTTTCAGCAGTTTTGTGACAAGGTTGCCAAGATTCTGGGTCTTTTTCCCCCCAATAAAAGGCTCCCAGGGGAGAGGTGGCTTGGCTCTACACTGGGACAAGCTCTCTGAAGTCAGGCTACAGTGGCATACAGGCATGGCCCATCCAAGGCAACCAGAGCTTTGGGATGAGGGCAGCAATGCATTTCCCTCTGGTTTTTACTCAGGTATGGTGGCTGGAGCTTCGGGCTGCCTTTGACACCAGATCTGCAGTTTGACATCAGGCCAGTGCCCCCCAACAGAACACTGACTAAGGTAAGCAACCTCCACCTGCTCCTCCTGGCAGGGGAAGTGTGGGACTGGAAAAAAAAGAAAGCAAAACCCTCTGAAATCTGCAGCTTGGCATGACAAAGATGACTTGCAGATCATTTTCTTTTCTCTCTCCATTCTTCTTTATTGGTCTCACTTCTCTTGCTAGCAGGAGGCAATTTTTCTGCTGTCATAATTTTATTATACAGAGGTGAAAGGATCAATTAGTAGCACCTTTATCTCTTGAGGGGATGTATGTACCATAACGAGGGCTGGCTGGTGCATTCTGATATGCCCATTTCTCTGGTTCAGCTCAGTGAAAATGTTGTAAAGCACCAGGGCTAAAATGTGAGGTAGTTTGCACAAGTGAAGCAGGACAAACCAACATGCTGTCAGTAATAACTCCCAAATTGCTTCAATTTCTCAATTGTGTGCAGGTGTGGTACAATCCTGAGGGTTATCACAGCCTCCCAGCCTATCTCAACAGCTTGAACAACTTCATTCTTCGAGCCAACTTGCCAAAAAATGAGACTTCCAGATATGGTAAGTGTCCCTTTACACGAGCAGATAACTCCTCCCCTTTGGAGGGATGTCCTGGTTCTGCTGAAATCCATGACAACACTTACCTTGACTTTAATGAGGCCTTTATGCACTGTTCTGCAATTCCTTTCAAAACAGAATTCAAAAGCATGAATAAATCAGAGTTCATTTGTCTTAGTCAGAGGCTCAGGGGAGCTGGGCAGGGAGGACCCCAGCTCCTACACAAAACACTTCATCCAAGACAAGCCAGTGGCTGCTGATTGATTTATTGCCTCTGATGTGGCACTGCCAGGGCTGTCTCTTGATAGGTGCCCATCAGTTATGCAGAGAAAAGCTCCTCTAGGCCATCTCCAGGGGTGGGTTAGATTAGAAAATTTTAATATGTCACCCTTCTGCTGAGAGCAGCCCAGGCTGTGTGGGCATCCATGTGTCTGGGTTTGAGTGAGAGTGGGGAGGGAGAGATTAAAGGAGAAACATAATTTTCAGCTTGTTTTTCCCCTGACACCTGACATACACAGATCCAAGGACTGCTGATGGCCCATTTGGGGTCCTCATAGCTTCTCCTCCATAACACACTGCAGCAACCCAAATTCCTGCTGGTAAACCAGGGCACCTTGCCTTTCCCTTTGCAGTTTAGCCCCTTTCAAAGTGCAGTGTGGGCACAGACCTGTCTGCAGGGGTGTCTGCCTCCAGAGAGGGCCAAGGTGCAGAGACAAGAGAGATATTTATCTTCAGAAATCTTGCACAGAGATGTCTGGGCTCTGCTCTGCCAAGAGCAGCAATTGTGTGCAGAAACACCCTCCTGATTGACTTTTTTGGACCAGCAGTGCCCTCCCAGCCATGTCCTGGCCAGGCCTAGCCCTGCTCACCTCAGGGGGCTGCTGTCCCTGGTGCCACAGGGACAGGTGGCAGTGTCCCTTGGCTCACAGGACATGTCTGAATTGAGCTGTGATGGAACCAGGCACCTGGCCTGAAGCTTTGAGTGTGACACCCTGAATCCCAGCAGCAGCAGATGCTGATCACAACTGGCCCCAGCGTGTGTTGCTTCCCAGCTCACTCCACTGCACTGCACTGAGACTCCCCTCCCAGCCAGCTCAGCTCACAGGGAGTGACACCAGAGCCTTGTCCTGGCCTCAAACAGGGCCTGGCTGTCCCCTCTGGGGTTTGCAGTGTGCCCTCAGCTCACACATCACAGAGCTGCCCAGAGAGGAGACCCCAGCCAGGCGCTTCCAGCAGCAGCAACATCCCAGAGCAGCTGAATTATTAAGCACTGAAGCTCCTTGCTCTGTCTCTCTATTCCCAACACATGCTGTGTTGGGAAAGAGCAAAGAGCAAAGGCAGGAAGCTCTTGTGAACAGCCAGAAAGTTTTCACAGGGAAAGTTTTCTACCAGCAAAACAGCAATTTTCAGGGGGAAAGAATAGCAGCAGTTTTTGTTCCATCTGTCCCGCTGCTTACGTGGTTTTGGGAAGAAATGCTTAGTACTAAATGACCAGACAGACAATTCTCTGCTTCCCACTGATCATCCAAGCCAGAGAAGGGGAGAAATAAAAGGAGTGGATGAGGCTGGTTCCCCTGAGGGGAGTAAATCCAGTCTGAAATACAACTGCAGGCACGTTCCGTGGGGTACGCTCCTGGCAGCTCAGTCGGGTTGTGGTTGTGACAAATAAATGATGCTTTAAGAACCATTGGAATGGCCAGATAAAAGTGTGTTGTCACTTCAGCAGTGAGAAAGAGGTGCCAGTCCTGCTTTGGAGGTTTGACTTAGACTGGGTGTATTTTTAAAAAAATACATAAAAAGCTTTTTACCCTGTCACTAAGCAAGTCATAATAGCTTTTGACTTCTGTATATTGTGCTTTCTCTTCTCTCAATCCCAGCTAACAAAAAAGGAGGAAGCATTGAAATGGAAATTTTGACTTCTAGCCTAAGCTCCAGTAAAGGAAAATGGCTTTATAGTGAAGTATTAACAGATTAGACAGACAGTATCTTTCTTTCTCTCTCCCTTTTGGAGAAGGGAAACATTTCCTGGCTGTTTGTATGACTTTATCAGCAGTCCAAGATTTTAATCCCATTTCTCTCACTGATGACAAGACTGAGGTTTGGTTGGGTTTTTTTTTTCCCTCCAAAATTAATTTCTGATTAAATCCTCCCTTTCAAATTCATTTGCTGAGTGTGGCATTTGGTCAGCTCAACCCTCAGGCTCCTCCCTTCTGGTCCCCCTGTCAGAGTGCCCATTCTTAGGGAAAATTTCCCAGAATAATTCTTAGGAATAAACACCATTCCTAAGGTCTGCCTCCTGGCTGTGAGGAGTTTAAATTCCACAGGTGGCATGGTATAGAAAACCTCTGGATTTAAGAGCAGCTGGAGGTCCCCCAGCACTCCCTGAGGCATTTTCTTAGGTGTCAAAATATGAACTGAGAACCACCTTAGAGCCTGGGCTGCCATCCTGGTGGGGCCAAGGCAGAGACCTGCACTGGGGGTGGGAACTGGCCCACCAGAGCCCCTCTGTGCTCTTCCTTCTGCTTTTGTGGGCACAGATTGCCTCCAGACATGGCAAAAGCACTCTGGTGAACAACACCAGTGTCTTCTGGGCTAGGTGCTCTCCTTGGAGAAGGAGTGCTGAGAAATCTCACCTGAAGGTACCTGCACATAAGCAGAGAATTTCTCAGTTGCAGTTTGGGCCTGATACAAACCCATTTTTAATGGATTTTTTTTTTTAACATCACAGGGACTTATCAGTGTGATAATTAAATTTTTGATAGTAACTTTGATAAAAATACTCCTTATTTTATTTTTTTTCCTAGCTTTTTAAGACAGAACAGTTCAGAATTATCTCACTGCCACAATGGGGGCAAAAGTGCCTGTAGCTTACCTGGGTTTCTGCTCTCACCTCCACAGATCCCATATGGAGAAAGACATCAGGTAGCAGTTGTGGAGGAGGGCAGCAGGGAAGGACTTGTTCCTGGTGATAAAAGAACAAATGGAATGAGGTGGGATCAGCAGACAGCAGCTCTGAAACAGAACACATCCATCAGTTTGGAAGGTGTCAGTGCTGAGGGATCTAAGCTGGAATACCCAGGTGTGGGAAGGGAATGGGGCTGGCAGCCAGGCAGGGGTAGGAACAGAGCCCAGGGCTTGAATTTCAGATCTGCTGTGCAGCCAAGTGAAATCCTAGCAAAAAGGAGGAGGCTCAAAATTCTGCCCAAGATCACACAGAGATGACAGAGCAGAAACACACTTTTGATCTGCTTTTCTTCTCTTTTTCTATAGTTTTCTATATTGTTGTCAACATCAGGAGCTGGTGAAGGAAGCTTTAATTTGGACACATTTTCAATTTCTTCTTTTCTTTTTTTGCATCCATAGGTATTTTCCTATCAGCTCACCCATATCCTGGAGGACAGAGTCAAGAACAAGTAATGTAAGCAGATTCATTTGGCTGATGCCTGAATTTTATAGCTTTAAAAGGAGCAAACCAGCTTATTAGAAACCAAAAACCAGCCTAAATTACTGGATATCTTTCTCTAAGTGATGAAACTGTTCTCACTTGTGTTCATTCCCCCTATACATGAATGATGTCCTGCTTGCCACCAGAGCTGGGGAATCCTGTGGAGTTTTTGGCAGGATCTCATGGAGATCTGGAAGTCACAGCTATAGCCTCACACCTTTGTGTGTTTAGGCATGTAAACAAACTAATAACAATAATAATAATAATAATAATAATAATCATAATAATAACAATAATGACATTATTTTCCTTTTGGCCCTTGCACTCCATGCTGAGGCCCAGCACTCCAGCTCAGTCCTGTGAGTCCCTTTTGCTCTAAATCATTGCCATCAGCACAGGGAGCAAAGAAAGGAAGAAATTCTCCTCTGTGAGGATGGTGAGACCATCCCTGGAAGTGTCCAAGGCCAGCCAACCTGGGATAGTGGAAGGTACAGAGGACTGGAACAGGATGGGTTTTGAGGTCCCTTCCAGCCCCAAACCATTCCAGGATTATAAAAGATCTGTCCCAGAATCAGGACCTTATTGCTTCTGAGCTCTGACCAAGCCTCAGAGTGAGGGAAATCTGCCACTTTCACTCACCAAGTGCATCTTTCTCCCCTTTTTTTCCCAGGCTCAACAGCTTACTGGACATCATAGTGTCCATGTCTGTTTTGGTGGGCTACTCCATCACCACAGCAAGCTTTGTGCTCTACATGGTCAAGGAGCACCAAACCAAAGCCAAGCAGCTGCAGCACATTTCAGGCATTGGGATGACAACCTACTGGGTGACCAACTTGGTTTATGATCTGGTAAATAATTCACATTCCTAAATGCACCAGGGGGAGCATTACACACCACGGGGGGAAAAAAAAGTTCTTTATTTAAAGTTCTTCTTACTGCTACCAAGAGTGTTGTGTAGTAATTGTTCTCCAAGGCACTGGGAGAATTAAATGTGAACTGCAGCACTGGATTCTGCCAAGCAAAGGCATTCCTGCTCTCTGGAGTGTGTGTAAAACACCCAGCACATTTGAATGGGAGCAGCAGGGAGCAGGCTGCAGCTTGATTTCCATCCCAGCTGCTGCTCTGCCAGCTTGCAGGGCTGATCTGCTGTCAGCCAGGCTCCACAGCTCTGGGGTGAGGCTTTGGGGCTCGAGGCCACAGCCAGTCTGGGATCTCTGGAGGCACAGCAGCAGGCATCCCTCAGCTGACACAGCCCTGCTGGGCAAAACCCCACCTCTGGCTTGGATGCTGTCTGTCAGAGTCTGTGTTATGAAGGTTTTAAGCCAAGGAAAGCTACAAATGCAGCCTTGCAGGACCTGAGCAGTTCTTTTTTCACAGTGCTGCATGGGTGTGCCTTGCTGAGCTCCCAGCACTGTGCTGCATTCCCTGGCATAGGGGTGCCCTTGTTCCCCACACAGTTCAGTTTCCTCCCGGTGCAGAGGGTTCATGGCACTGTTGGAAAGCATTGCTGGGCCAAGGGGAAAAATGTTTGTAGTGTCTGTAGGCTGAAGTGCTTTGTGTCTTCTGCATTCCCTGTGGTGCAGGCTGTCAGACCTTCACCCAGGGATGGGCAGTGCAGCCAAGCTGGGCTGCAGTGCTGACCAGCTCCCCCTACCCCACACAATTCTGCTGATGCACATCTGCACGTGCCTAAAATCCCAGTGATTCCACTGCTTCCCAAACCAGGAAATCCTCAAGGGCATTTGGGTGACCTGCCCTCTTTGGTGCAGGGAGGACCAAGGGCTGGAATCCCATGGGGAATGTGAGCCAGAAGTGCCTGCCTGGAGGGGCTGATAAGTGCAGGTGGCAGCACAAGGATCCCCTGCCCTGCAGGAGGAATGGAAGGGCTCCCAAGGCAGCAGCACAAGGATCCCAGCCCTGCAGGAGGAATGGAAGGGCTCCCAAGGCAGCAGCACAAGGATCCCAGCCCTGCAGGAGGAATGGAAGGGCTCCCAAGGCAGCGTGGCCCCAGCCTGGCTCCCCAGCAGGGAGGGTGGGGCAGGTCTGTGCCTGCCTGCTCCCTGCCCTCCCTTCCAGCCCTGCATATTTGTAAATCAGCCCGTGGCAAAGTCCCCCGAGTCCTTGCACAGTCGGTATTTAGCGGGCTGAAACTAATCCAGCGCTCTCGGCAACTTGATATTTCTCAGTGAATCCCTGCCAGTAAATTCTGCTAAATCCCAGAGCTGGGGAGGAGAGGGAGCTCTCCAGGCAGATGCTTGGTAGGTCTCTGGCTTGACTCAACACTATAAAGACTAGATTTACAGGGCACAGTGAAGTGCAAGGCTAACAGAAAGCCCAAAGGGGTATTTTTCATTCACAACCTTTTTTTAAGGCACTTTCTGCCCACACTCCTCAGTGCTGAGGCTTTGCCTATTCAAAGAGGCTTTGTGGGAATTCATCTCAATTCATCTGGGGGGAATTGAGAGCCCACCTGTGTTTGGTTTCCCTAGAAAAACCAAACCAAGCTGCATTTGTGGGACCAGATTCAGTCCTGGCATTATGAAGTGGTCTGACTGCAAGGCTAACAGAAAGCCCAAAGGGGTATTTTTCATTCACAACCTTTTTTTAAGGCACTTTCTGCCCACACTCCTCAGTGCTGAGGCTTTGCCTATTCAAAGAGGCTTTGTGGGAATTCATCTGCAGTTCATCTGGGGGGAATTGAGAGCCCACCTGTGTTTGGTTTCCCTAGAAAAACCAAACCAAGCTGCATTTGTGGGACCAGATTCAGTCCTGGCATTGTTTCTTCTGTATGTTTGTAGGAAGGTGTTTCAGAACTGTTGTCCTAGTAACATCTTTTTTAATATCATTTTGCAGGTACTTTTTATGGTCCCTATTGGACTCTCAGTAGGAGTTATTTCAGCCTTCCAGATCCCAGCTTTCTGCAACAACAGTAACTTAGTGGCAGTATTTCTTCTGCTGTTACTCTTTGGGTAAGTGTGGAGCTTAGTTGTTTAAATATCACTGCACAGGGCAAGGAACTGGATCTTGCAGGCTGCTGCAGTCTGAGATCCAGGGGGGAATATGTGGGAATATATTTCTCTTCAACATGCCCTTCACAAACAGTGACCAAGTTGCTCCTTCCATGAGCAGGGAGGTGAAGCCTTGTTGTCATGCCTGCTTTATTCACAGCAATCCCTACGTGAGGATATAGAAATATCCAAGGTCCCAGAAGCAGCCCAAGCTATAAGCAAATGCTTGCTGACCTCTTGCAAAGTTCAAGAGCATTTTAATATCAGAGAGCAAAATAAACACCAGTAGCACAGTTCTGGAAAACTTAGACAAACTCTCCCTGGCTTTGACTCCAGGCCAAGTCTCTTTGTTTTCAGGTGGGGTTCCATGTTCAAAGTATGTATCATAAACCTTTTCTCCAAATTCTAACAGACACAAAGGCATTTTTCCTTTCTTTAAGCTCTGTCATGTGGAAATGTAGTTACATGCCAAAACAGCACTGCTGTGTTCCAACTCTGGGAGTGTTCAAAGCCAGGTTGGACAGGGCTTTGAGCAACCTGATCTAGTGGCAGGGGGTGGAACTGGATGGGCTTTAAGCTCTCTTCCATCTCAAACCATGCCATGATTCTGTCTGATGTCTTCAGTGGTTTGTTTTCAAAGCAGCCTTTGAGTTACCATGGTTTTCTCTGCACTGTTGGTATTTACAGATATGCATCATTTTCCTGGATGTACCTGCTGGCTGGGCTTTTCAAGGAGACAGGGATGGCCTTCATTGTTTATGTCTGTGTCAACCTGTTCTTTGGCATCAACACCATTATCACTCACTCTGTTGTGTTCCTGCTCTCCCAGGAGAAGGCCACAGACCAGGTAGGAGCCCCACAAGTGGTGACCCAGCAGGAGGCTTCTTGTGGGCTTGGTGGCTTTGATCAGGTGTGTAGCAGCTGGACACAGTCACAGGATTTCATGGGCTTCCCTACAGACAGGACATGAGTCACATATGGATCTTGCTTGTCTGTGAATCTGCATCCCCAGCAAAGAAAGAAATGATGGGGACAGAAGGGAGAACATGAAAAGAAGAGGGAGAAAACTGAGGACTCTCTTTATAACCACCCTGGTGATGGAAGATGGAAGGAGGTGGTGGAGATGCTTGATAAGAAGTTGTTGATGGGCACTTCAAACCATTGCTGAGTTCTTGAGCATGAGCTGTGGGGAGTGACAGCTGAATGTCACTGCCCTGAGTCTGACATGTGCTGCAGTTACCCAGCACCAGCTCTGTCATTTCAGTCTGTAATGCAGTCATCTTCTCCTTTCAAAGATGAAAAACAACCCAGAGACAGTGATGGTTCCCTAAAGTAAAGCCCTCTCTTAAACTGACATCTCCCTGGGAATGGCTGGGATAAAATACACATCTTACACTTAGATTCCTATTTTTATGGAGGGCAATTACAATAGCTGGGGTGGATTTTTCTCTCTGTCTGGACAGAGTTTGTTCAGCAGCCCCTTGGATTTTAGGGACATGCAATTATGATCACTCTGTGCCCCAGTGGCAGGGAGTCAGTTCCCTTCCATGCTAATTTAGTGCCTCTCCAGTTTGCTTTGTGCACTAATCCTTTCTTCTGCTAGAAATGTACCAGAGTTCTTTACTGTGAGACTGCACTGGGCTGTTCTGCTGTGAATTAGCTGGAAAAGCCCTTCTATGTCTAGAAAAGCCAAATCTTTTGTTTTATGGAGATGTTTTTCCAAGGAAAACAGACAGGGCAGTGCTCCAGGGGAGCAGACTGTGCTGGACAGATTAGGGGGGCACAGTGGCAGGACTCTGCTCTGGCTCCTGGGTGGGTTCTGGGTGCTGGAGCAGCACAGGGACCATGCTGGGAAGTGGCTGCTGTTTACTATGGGTGATCACAACCTCAGAGCTGCCTGTTGACTTTTATGACCTTGTGCCTGTGAAACGAGCTGTCTGCAGAGCTCTTTGCTCTCAATTTATCTCTGCTGAGACACAGGCAAATCCCAGTGTAATTGTTACACTTCAGTCCCACACTAAAACCTATGAATTTATTCCATGAATAAAAGCAGTGACTGACTGTGCTGCTCTTTGTTTTTTTCCAGGGCTTGCGTGATCTTGCTGAAAATTTAAGGCATGTGTTCCTTCTGTTCCCACAATTTTGCTTTGGCTATGGCTTGATTGAACTGTCTCAGGATCAGGCACTGCTGGGCTTCTTAAGAGCCTATGGAGTGGACTACCCTGACAAAACCTTTGAGCTGGACAAGACCACGTCCAAGCTGCTGGCCATGTTCATCCAGGGCACCGTGTTCTTCGCCATTCGACTCACAGTTCACGACAGGATGGTCCAGAGAGTGTGGAACAAGGTCCTGGAGTAAGTAACAGCTGGAGCCTCACTGGGAACAGCCCCAGCTCCATTCTGGGCTCCTGCACCATCACTGGCTGTTATGCAGCCCATCAATTTCCAGCACAATTTGTGACTGTGGAGTGAGTTTGCTCTGGCAGAAGTCCTGGTAATTAGAATATTTACTAGCAGAGGTGTAGTTTTCAGAGTGCCCTGGTAGCTGGTGCTGGCTGGCACTGCAGCCCTGGGTTTGGTGGGTGGATGCTCAGCTGTTGGTGGGAGCACTCATTCCACTGACAACCTCCTCTGTTTGGCTCTCCCCATCTATCTCCTCTGCCCTGGGTGCACACAGAGGAGTGAGAACATCCCTGTCACCTGCATGAGGAGCAGGACCTGCTTCAGCCCAGAATATCTGCTGAAAAAGAGGGGGAAAAAAACAGGCAGGAAGAGAACACTGGGTGGAGCAAATACCAGGAGAGAACAGAAACTATATCTGAGCATTGTGTGCATGCCCTGGGATCTCACAGGGAGGCTCCCTGGGATCGATCCCAGCTGCTGGCTGCTGCTGCAGGCTCTCCCCTCTCTGCCCTCCCCCAGGTTCCTGTTTGACAGAGTGCATGGCAAAGCCTCCCTTCTGCCCCCCACGGCCGTGGAGGATGGGGATGTCCAGGCAGAGAGGAGCCGGGTGGAGTCTGGCAAAGCTGACTTCGACGTGGTGCAGCTCCAGAACCTCACCAAGATCTACCACCTCCCTCACAAACGCATCACAGCAGTGAGGAACATCAGCCTCGGGATCCCTGCTGGGGAGGTGAGCGAGGGGAGAAGGATGAGGGCACCTTCCCCTGTCACTGCCCTCTTCTGTAATGGTTTGTTCTGCTCTGGCCTCTTCCTTTCATTGCCTCATTTATTGATTTGTGGGGTTACAGCAGTGGCAAAAGGCTCCTGGTACATTTGGGACATCAAGTGATGGTTTGAAGGCCCTAGAAGGAGGGAAAGTGAATGGGAATTGATGGAGCTCTATATTCAGAGCAAAATGTCTGCATGCTCTGTGTGTACAGGGCAGTCTTGGGGGGTCACTGGGGATCACCAGGTGGTAAATGGAGACAGCAGAACATGTCCAGCTGAAATGATTCACCTGAACTGCATGGGAGATGGTGAGTCAGGCTTATCTGCTTGTGTCTTCCCATCAGGGGAACACAAATCACTCCAGCTGAACACACATTTTCATGAATCAGGAGCTAAAATTAGCTCCAAAGAAAACAACATTCTTTGGTCATGTTGGTGCAGTTGCCTCCCTGAGAAGTGAAAAGACAGGAGTACACAGAGCACCTCTGAGATCCAGAGGAAACTGGAGACCAGATTTTACCTCAGGCTGTAGAAGCTTGGAATTAATCCTTGGCACCTGGTTTATTTTAATTGCCTGGGTCCCACTGAGATGAAAGGACAGTATCCTCACATGGATGCTGTGCTAGTCTTTATGGTTGAGGATTTTTTATAAGCCAGGACTGGCACTGAGATCTCTGACTTCTAGAAAAATTCACCCTGATGCTGGTGGGATTCAGGGCACCATTCCCCACCTGCAAGCAGAAGCTGTGGCCCTGCACTGCAGACTGTGCACAGATGCTGTTCCTGTCTGGACCAAGGTGGGGAAGAGCCATGGATTGCTGTGCATCCCCAGCACAGGGGGACTTTCACATCAGCTGGTCTGCACTAATGATGGCAAAATAACAGTAATTATCAGCACAATGGCAATGGCTGATGCAACACACAACTGCCTATCTCCAACCTTAGCAATGAAATGTAGATTTTACCATGACATGCTAGAACTACACTACAGGGAGACAATTCTTCATCTTATTAAGGTAGTGCTTTGGTGATACTATGGGACAAAAACCTTGTGTTGGCCAGGGTTTTAAGCAGTGCCAGCCCAAACCTCACTCACCCCGTTCCCAGGAGCAGCTCTGCCCCAGCCAAGGGGAGGCTTGGACAGATGAGCTGATGGGGATTTGGCCTGAGCTCCTGCAGAAGTGCACCTCACAGTAAAAGGATTTACTCTACTGGAGACACATGCTTGGTTCTTCACCATATTAAACAAATGGTGCTAATAGAAGCTGAGTATATTGCACCATAAACAACCTCCATTATAACACTGCCATGCTCTGAGTTCCTCTGGAAATTCATCTTGCTCAAGGGGCTGGAAAAAGAAGGGTCAAGGTGCACTGAGCAGCCATCTCAGAGCAATATTTCTGCATTAAAAATACAGCATGTTTACATTCTGACTTCTCTTTCCCAGTGCTTTGGCTTGCTTGGTGTGAATGGAGCTGGAAAGACAACAATCTTTAAGATGCTGACAGGGGATATTGGAGCATCCAGCGGAAGGCTGCGGGTCCAGGATCATTCTGGGTATGCAGGATGTGATTTCTGGGGAAGCAAATCAACCTGAGAGCAGTTTTTAAGGCTGGGTGGCAAAGGAAAAGAAATGTAAAAGTCTGAAATAAAACACTCAAACCAGAGCAAAAGTAAATAAAATAGGGAATTCATCCTTTGAAGGTGGCATGGTTGCTTCCTAGGGGGTTGCATTTTACTGCTCAGAGGTGTTTGTTCAACTTTAGCCCAAAGCAAATGGGATCAAGCTCAGGGCCTGAGCAGTGTGATCCCACTTGGAAGCCAGACCTGGAGCCCAGCAGGGCTCACCTCAAAGCTCTCTTTACCAGGTGTAGGCTTGGTGGCAGCTGTGCCACCTGAGGTGCTGGCAGTAACTGGAGAGCTCCATGCTGGACATGCAGAACTGGGGGCCTGAAAGCTGGAGCTCTGCAGTTCCACTGCATTTTCCTTCAAGGGTTGGGGAAGGCGGTAGGGAATAGGAGAAGGGGATTTTCTCCCTTCTGTTTGATTCCAGAGTGCAGTGGCAATTCAGTGAGGTTACAGTGATGTGCCAACCTCCTTCCACAGGTCCCTGAATGACATCAGTGAGGCGCACTGGTCACTGTTTGGCTACTGTCCCCAGGAGGATGCCTTGGATGACCTGCTGACCGTGGAAGAGCACATGTATTACTATGCTCGGCTGCACGGCATCCCGGAGCGGGACATCAAGGGGGTGAGTCACAAGGGCCTTCACTTGCAGCATTTTTGTCATTTGGAGCTTTTCAGTGAGTCCTTCAGTAGATACAAGTGTGGTAGTCCATGGGCTGGACGTGTTGTGGAAGCAGAACTCTTGCTCCCTAGGTTGTACTCCAGCTCCTCCACCGGCTGAACCTGATGGCCTACAAGGACAGAGTCACCTCTATGTGCAGCTATGGCACCAACAGGAAACTGTCAACTGCTCTGGCTCTCATTGGCAATCCATCCATTCTGCTGCTGGTGAGAAATGGGGTCCTGTTGGGGGAACAGCAAGGTCCTTGGGCTGGCAGGAGAACTTGGACAGTCTCACAGAACCTCCTCAGGCACAGCTTAAGGAACACTCCCCATGTGCCCATGCTTGGCCTGACAATAGAAACCATCCCAGGAAAGTTCAGGTTCCAGCAAATACTCATCTTTTCTTTAAGGGCAAGTCTTTCAGTTTCTCTGGCAGCATCTTCCAGAAGTCAAAAATAGACTGTATATTTGCCAATTAAACTCTCCTAGTTCCCAGTTCTGTCTTGTTTTTTATATCTATCAACTTACCTGCACAGCCTTGCAAGAAGAGCAGCAGCCAAGGCTCCAAAACTGTAGGAAAGCAGAGAGGCCACTTTCCTCAGGATTAGAACGTGACTGCATTTTTAGGTTTGGCTTCCTGTCTTGTCTTTCACTCTGAATTTCTAGTTCTTCCATGGGCTTACCCCATTGGTAAAACATACCCTTTTGTGCAGTTTTCCCACTTGCTGTGCGCTCAATGTGTGCAGACCTCTGTGAAGAGGATTTCCAATATTAAGTTGGATACCTAGTGAACATAAATATCCCTTGTCCCAACTTGTATTGAGCCCAGCAGTGCTGCCTTTACTTCTGACCACCTGCCAGTGCTCCTGCTGCTTTGTGAGATAAAAAAATCTCAATAAAAACAGGAGGGGGGAATTCTCTCTATACTAAACTGCTGCCTGAGCCCAGGCTTGTTTACTTTTTGAGTGCAAATTTCCATCCAGTCCTGTGTTTCCCAACAGGATGAGCCGAGCTCTGGAATGGACCCGAATGCCAAACGCCACCTTTGGAAAATCATCAGTGAGGAAGTGCAGAACAAGTGCTCAGTGATACTCACATCCCACAGGTAGGGCTGGGCTGCTCTGCCTCCCTTTTTGGGGTCAGCAGAAGTGTGGAGCGACCCATGCCTCACTGGTCCCTGCACAGCTTCAGGGCACCAAGCTGTGACAGGTTTGGGGGTTTGCTGTGGCTGAATGTGGTGTCCACAGAGACCCACAACACTTTAGGGAAAATCAGTGATGTTCTCCAGGTACTTAACCATATTTTTATACCCTCTCAATGACTTACCAGAGTTTCTTGATTGGTTTTGCAGCATGGAGGAGTGTGAAGCCCTCTGTACCAGGCTGGCCATCATGGTGAATGGGAGTTTCCAGTGCATTGGCTCTCTGCAGCACATCAAGAGCAGGTCAGTAAAATGAACCTATTTCACTTTTACTGAACAGCCTCTGGAGTTACTGACCTACAGCTCTGAGTGCTCAGAACATGAGAACTGTGTTACCAAAACAATGACTTTTCCTGGTTCATGTCCCTTATACACCACTGAAATTGTGTTAACTAATGCACTTTCTACTCCCTCACAGCCTGTCTTCCCAGAATGTGGCCCCCAAAGTAACCTGCTCACTGCTACAAATGAGAAATGTGTATTAGGGCTGAGCTTTGGTTTTATTAGTTATAACAATAGCTCAGCTTCTCACTAAGTTTCACTCCAGGTTAACAACCCTGACCCCATTCAAGCTGCACCGTGCCTGGATTAGATTTCCCCAAAGAGGCTGTGCAGCACTCTCAAAGGAGTTTCTTCATCTGTTTTTCTCTTTTCTACAGCGTTAACTGTGATTTTCTTTTTCCCCTAGATTTGGAAGAGGATTCACTGTGAAGATGCACTTAAACAGCAGCACGGTTTGCACTGAGAAGCTGACAGAGTTCATGAAGTCACACTTCCCAAATACATGCCTGAAGGTAAGCAAGGCAAATGCTTTCAGGAGAGGCTTTCAAAATCCCTTCAAACTGACCAAGAAGATCCTTGCAAGGTAGACATCTTGTGACATACTGTGCACATAGATCTGAGCTCTCAGAGCCACACTTGTCACTGCTTTCAGCTACATTTTCTGAGGGCTGGAGCACTCCAGTTCCTGGTGGCTGAAGTAACATCAGCCAACGAGCTGCAGTGACCCTGTGAGGCAGCTGTTAGGTCCCTCTGCCCTGGGAATGGCCTTCCCCACTGAAGCCTGGAATGGATGGAAACCCCCTTCAGGTTCAGTGGGTAGAGATGCTTCCAGTACTTCCAGTAACTGAGTAATTATAAAACCAGAGTAACTGAGTCACAAATCTCATCCATTGTGTGTTACCCAATCTCTGCATGAATCAAAACTGCACACCTGGAGCTGGAACATGCCATGGCCACCCTTGCAGTTTAGTTGTGCTCCTCAATCACAAACCCCACAAGAACTCCCAGTGGGGAAACACTGGTCACCCCCAGACAGTAACCTTCAGAAGACACCTCAGCCCCTGCCCCTTCATCCTCCCATGAAGCTGTTGGATCTGTTGGCTCTTGGCTTTCCCCACCACTCCTGTCCCCACAGGATCAGCATTTCAAGATGGTGGAGTACCACGTCCCAGTCTCTGCAGGAGGGGTAGCAAACATATTTGATCTCCTGGAAGGCAGCAAAGCAGCCTTCAACATCAGGCACTTCTCTGTGAGTCAGACAACGCTGGAGGAGGTAAGGAATTAAAATGTGAGGCCATCCATTTCAAACTGCTAACAGGGGAGCAGAATGATGGTTACACATAATGGACTGCTGCACACAATAGACTGCAGTTTGAAAGGGATTTCCATCTATATTCCTCCTGGGGGTACTTTGTCAGCACTGCTGCCTCCAGGTACCTCTGCTGGTGCTAGGGAAACACACACAGAAAGCTGCCTGGAGCATAAAGGATCTATTCTTCCCTCTGCCACTGCTGATTTCAGGAGCCTCGTGGGTGTGGGTGAAGGGCAGGACTATGAATCACCCACAAGTCCAGGGCTAGGCTTTCCACTGGTACTGAAAATATGCTTAATGTCACTTTTCAGGTTGTAAGTTCACTTAGCATTACTCCAGACTTAGCTTTGGGGTTCATTCCATTTTCCCTTGGAAGAGCATTCCCAATGGCAACAAAATCTCATAGGGAGCACATCAGCTGAAGGGATTGCCACAAGGACTATCCAGAAGAAATAAAGATGGAGAGCATCAGCACCTGGAATATTAGGTTTGTCCCAGACAGAGGAGCAGAGCTGCAGCCCTGCAGTGCCATGGACTGTGACACAGCAGTCTGGGAGGGGATTTCCTCAGTGCTGCTCCAGTAAGGGGCACTGGCTGTGAGAGAAACAGGCAGGCAAAGCACAGGAAGCCCCAGCTCAAATTTTGTGGGAGGACAGCTTAGCTCTGTGAATATGCAAATCTGATTGCAGGGAGTGTTCTGGTAAGAGTCCTTTCTGTATTCATTAGCTGCTGTTGAAAGGAAGGCTGTTATGTGTGATTTCATACACCTCTCTGTACACTCTGCAGTTGTGTGTGCACAGATGTCAATTACCCAGAGACAGATGGGTTTATGAAGTAATCATGGGACTGTATTACAGCGTGATTGAAACGAGCCACTGCATGGGCAGTGCCTCGCTGGCTCCTGGGGAGCCTGAGCTGCAGGACAATGAGGTTCCATGCAGGAATGTCTGCCTTTGGAAGTATGGAGTGCACATCCATTTATTTACATGAGCCCACGGAAGCCCAGCAATTTGCAATTCTCAAATTCAGCGTGAATCCATCCCCAAGCGAGCTCTCCAGGCTCACAGTCAAATGAACAGCCAGGCCTTTTTTATATTCATTCGTGTCATAAATTATTTATGCTGTCACATACTGAGTGTTTTCCCTTAAACTTCCAGGTTTTCATCAACTTTGCTAAAGATCAAGCAGATCCTGATGGCGCGGACTCAGGCCCTGATGTGACGCTGGACAGCTCTGACACAAGTAGCCAGGCTAGCACCATAAGCTCCATCTATTGAAGGGATCCACCCACACGGGATCACAGAAGCTGGGGAAAAGACCTGACAGCCCCTCCAACCCTGTTTTAAGTGATTTTAGGGTGATGGGGATAAGCAGTTCCATTTTCTTCAAGTACTTTGTTTTTTGATATGCGCTTAATTAATGTCAATAGGAACACGATAGGTGTTTGAGACTGGCACTTGGTTACAAATCAGATTGGTCTTTCCACAGGTTCTTCTCCCCCACCCCAATTCTTGTTTTATGATCACTGCAATGGCTGTGAGGATTTAAACAGCACCACCTGCTGCTCGTGGCTGTTTGCTTACGGTAGAGTGGCCGTGGTGGAGCAGAGGAGCTGTGGGCAGTGCAGGGTGTCTGACCCCACAGAGGGTCAGAGGAAAGCCCACGCTCCTCTCCCTGCTCAGCAGCAGCCTTCCTGGGTGAAAGTGGCTCAGTTTTGACAGGCTCCCCCTGGGGAAATGGGGCTCCTGGCCTTGCCCCTCCTCACAGGGGGTTGTGAGGATGCAGGTGTTAAATACTGACAGTGGCCAAGGCCACTGGTGGGGGCCATCTTGGTAATGACATAGAGCTTATCTGGTTATGTCAGCACAAATATAACTATTTTATAAGTTAGTGCTTCCAGTGGTTTTGGTTTGTTCCTGTAGCTTATTCCAGCTCTAAGTAACTCCTGGAGTGAGTCCTCAGTCCCAGGCAGTTCCTGGCTCTTGGTACCCAGTGGAAGATGATTCCCCCACAAGCCTCTTTCTCCTTCTGGCTGGAGTTCGGGGCTGCTCTGGAGCAGCAGAGGAGTGGTATAGGGCAGGCTGGATGCTCTGACAGAAAGAAGCTCTCTGCTTCATAAGGTTGAATTTCCCTGAGCGTGGTAGAAGCGAGCAGCATCCCCCTTGCTGATAAAGCCTCCATCTCCAGCAGCTTTGCCTCTCTGTGTCCTCTCCAGTGACCTTCCTCCTCAACCCCACCTGCTGGCTGCCCCGTGACTCCAGAGCTGTGTTTTCCCACCTCATAAGGCATCGTTAGCTCCTGCTTCAAAGACTCTGCCTGCTGGCTTTGAGGGAGTGCTCTGCCCACTTCTGAGAGCAGCCCCCAGCAGCTGAGTTCAGCACACCACCACACACACCCTGCTCTCTTCCCCCAGAATGATTAATAGATAGAATAGTTTAATATGATTCTTTGTTAGATGTATCAGCATAAGGCCCCAAAGACACGGGTTTGGGTCAGGGCATTGATGTACCTTCAAGCACAAAATGAACTTAAACTCTGAGCTCAATAAACTTGCTGTTGCTGATAAAACAGATTGCAGATAAAGCCTTACCTTGTGAGACCTGGGGTGGCCCATACAACCTACCTGGGTTCACCCACACAATTCCAGCCAGGGGGTTTCTTTTTCCATTTTTTCCCCCTTCCTCCAAACTAATTTGAGTCAAAGGAACCTTTGATGAAAGCTGCAATGACACATCTTTGTTACCCTGACCATGAGTTTGACTGGTTCGTCTCCTCTGTGATGCCAAGGTTTGCTGTGAGAATTGTGTGAGGAGTAGGCACTTTGTAAAACCCCAAACACCCTTGATATTCAGTGGGATACTGAAGTTCAAGGTTTAGCTGCTGCAAGGAGGTCACGTCTTCTCCTTGGTCTTGGTGTAACTTCTTACTGATAGCAGGAGGAGTTTTATTATGGATTGAAAGTATTATAGAGCTTTGAATTATGCCTCAACCTGCTGACTGTAATTAAAACTGGGATTCAGCCTCTTTCCAGAATGCATTTGACACCTGCAGTTTATAAGTGACTGACAAAGCTGCCCAGACATCCATTGTAGCTTCTATTATTATGTCTCCAACTCTGCAAAAGCTCTTTTTTCTCATTTCCATTGCACATCTTACACAGATCACAGTATAAAATTAAGCTTTTCTCTAATGGAGGGCTTGTGCTCCCTGCAAAGGACTCGGAGCATGAATGCCAATGATTTAAATGCAGCCTTGTAATACCAATCAGAGTATTATTTTATTATGTCGATGGCTTTGCAACTGCCAGTGAAAGATGGATCTCCAGACTCTGTCCAGATGTACTTTACATGTAATTGAGGGAGACTGATACAAAACTATTCTTTTGTCCCTTTAGAGCCTACTAATCAAACAGAAAAAAAAAAAAAAAAAGGAAGTGATTCATTGGAATACTTCAGCAAGTTGCAATTTAATTGTGTAAAATAGAGTTTTGAGGAGAAAAAAAGCCAAAAGCATCCTTTGAATTCCCACCCAGTTCTGGCATTAATAGAAACATCTGCTCCGTGTGAAATGTGTCATGGCCACGATCTACGCTCCCCGCTCTCTCTCGCAGGTAAAAATGAACCATCTGCTCTTGCAATCAAGTCTGTGGGTATTGGTCCAAGCAAGCCAGAGTTTATATACTGGGGGAATTTAACTGAGGCCCGTGGAGAAGCAGTTCCATCCGTTTGGGGGCTGGAAGCATCTGGCAGGGAGTTTGTGTGTAACGTCACCAGGGGCTGAATTACCATTCGTGCCACTTCCCAAACATCCCCATTCCCTGCAGAGCCTCAGAGCCATCCTGTCCCTTGCAGAGGTAGGACATGCTCCAAGCTCAATTCGAGGCAGAACCCTTGGAAGCCAGCACTCTCCTGCCTCTGAACACCAGCTCCGTGGCTCCCATCACCTCTGTGTCTCCCTGAGAAGGTCCCAGGGGTGGCCAGGAATGCGGAGCACTGACTGAAAAACCGCTGATGAGAATCTGAAAGGTTTTGAGCAGGGCAGAGGAAGGATGGGGTGTCATACTGGCTGCCCCCACTGCTAGCCCTTTCTAAATCCCCTCAGAAATTTTGGGTGTACATGACTCTGCTTCCAAAACAAGCCACCAGGCTGCCTCCTTCCTCGGGCCTGAGCAGGGAGCTGAGACTGCTGCGTGCCACGGCGCATCACCTGTCCAGGAGCCAGAGATGAGTGTGTGCTAGAGGAAACTAGCTTTTCATCTTCCTCCTTCAATGCAGCGTCACCTCAGTCACCCCACTATCCCCCGAGGAGGCAGCAGTGCCAGGGTGAGCCCACACAGCCCCGGGCGTTAATTGGAACCGGCCTCAGCCCGGCTCCATTTAAAATGCATTTAAGGCAAGGGAGAGGCAGGGCAGTCACCGAGCAGGGCCAGCGATCAAGGAGGATTGCAGAACTGGCTGTGTGTATTGACAGGCTGGTTGAAGTCAGGTTTGTAATTTGAGTTGTGGACTTGGAGACAGGGATTCAAATCTGCATCCTGGCTCTCCTGTGTTTATCACTTTGTGCTGTTGATGGGAGCTGCTTCCAGCCTGATCCTTCCTTAGCTCCACTCTCGGTGCAAATGGCCTCTCAGGACTGGTTTGGCAGGGTCAGAAAGGGTCTGGGGAAAACCGTTCAGAGGAGCCAGTGTTAAGTAAAATATTGTAAATATAAATTCAAGGTCTCTAATGGGATTTTTTGGTCCTTTCATGAGAGCTGCAGGAGTGGTTTTGTTACTGGGTCAGTTCAGTAAACATGTTTACTGCTCAGACAAACACATCCAGGTAAACAAAATTCAGTGACTGCTGAAGCTTAGGGGCTGGTGGTGCCCAAGGATCTGCAGCCTGTGAGGAATCACTCCTGGGATCCAGAATTTGAGGGATCCATCCTCATAACAGGCTCACAGTGGGGCTTAGCCTGTTGGAGGAGCTTCAGCTTCCTTCCACTGCTGCAGCTTCACTGAAGTTGTGAGGCTTTTTGGCTTTTTACAAGCCAAGAAAAATATCTGTCTCTTCAGTTAATACTGAGAGGGTTATTTTGTGAGCTGGTGGAGAAAGAAAAATGGGTTTTGGATGGCAACAGCACATAGCATGATTTTTTAATTTATTTTTATACTTTTTTATTTTTTTGTGGACAACAGCTGTGATCTTGCATAGCTCTAACAAAGTATCAACAGCGTATTAAAAGTGAGCACAACACAGAAAAGCAGCAGTGGGGAATGACAAAAAAAATTGAATTCACGAGAATTATTATTCCATGGCAGTATTTAAATAAAAAGAATCACTCTAATTAATTTAGTTGTTCAGGGAGAGGATGGAAAGAAGGAAGATGGCACTGAAATAATAAGAAGAACATTAGTAAGGGACACAGCCAGCTCTTGCTGTTGGCTCTGCTCCTCATGCTACTCACATACACAGCACTGGGAAGGAGGGAGCACAAAGGGGAGCAGAATGGCAAGTGCAGCCCATTTTGGGCCAGACCTAACTCCTCAAAATATCTGTAGAAGGCACAAGATCACCCCAGGGAGTATCAGAGTTTTGGGGCTGGAGGCTGCCCCATGTCACAGTACAGTCCTGCAGCACCTGGAGGGTGGCACGTGACAGAATGAAGAGTCCCACTGGCTGAGCCTGGGATGAAGGATTCAGGTCCTTGTGCCTGCAACACATGGAGCAACACTTGGAACCAGTTCCCTCTCCCAAGTGCTCATCCTGGGGGATGCAGCCCCCACCACATTGCTCATTGCTGCTGGAAGATCCTTGTGGAAGCAAGGCACCCAGCAGGGAGAGCAATCCTGAGGGCCCCTGCTGCAGGTGAGACAAGGACATGGCAGCGCTCTCATGAGCTCAAAGCAGCAACCCCACCATCTCCCCAGCCCCGAGAGCCATGGAGGTGCTTTGGTGTTAAGCAGTGAGGCTTTCACTAGACCAGCAAGTTGGGTAGAAGTGAAGCATCTCTTGGAAAGAGTTCAGGCCTTCACTGCCTTCACTGACAAATCAAAAAGCAAAGGATGGCCATGACAATTTATGGTAACACACATGAGACAAAATCCAGGTAAAGACAGGGTAGTATCTGAGGCTCTTCCCTCCATTAACAGGTCAAGGTGAACTCTCAGCCCTCTACTCTCCATGTCCTGGTTGTCAGGGGAAGGGTTTTTGCCCAGCCCTCTGCTCGAGTGTGCACTGCCTCTTTCCCAGCCAGAGCCAAACAAATTGAAGCACATCCAGCGTGTGACGGGGAGGAGGAAGCAGGATGATCTGCCTCTCCATAACCAGACCCAGCTGGGTTATTCCTGCACAAGACAGCAATGAATTTAAGTTAAAATGATACCAACCAGATTGAAATGCAATTAAAGGAGTCCCCTTAGGGCTGTGCATCCAATTAGTAGCGTACCTTTAATTACTCCAGTGCAGTTCCAAACAGACATGTGCTGAGAGGGCCAGCAGCCCAGAGCTGAAGCCTGCCTGTGACCCATATCTGTGAGGTCCCAGAGGAGGTACACGAGGGTTTGCATCACCAACAGTGGCCTGCTCCTCCCCTGGGAAGAAGTTCCCAGAGGAGAAACACAGGAACCTTTTTCAGCTTTGTAGGAGCAATTTTCTCCAATGGATGATTGCTGGAAAACAATTAAGATCCAGGTTCTTCTAAAAGGTAAGAGTTTTCACACTTTTTTGTACATGACATTTCCATCTTGCAGTGCCAGAATGCACTCTGCCTCCAGGAACCGTGAAAGTTAAAGCAACAGAGTTGACTTTGATAAGAAAACTCATTAAAAAATTAGCAATGCAAACATTAAGAATTGCTAGAAACACCAGAGCACTTCTAGGTGTCCCTCTGCCATCTCTGTGGAGTTATATGAGGTAAAAGAAGTTTAACCTTGAGCATAATTCCATCCCCAAAGCAGCCAGCTGTGAGTCTGGAGTATGGTCCTTGGTCTGGAGCCTTAGCTGAAGTCCCTGTCAAAGCCTGTAGTCAGGCTGCTCTGGACAGCAGCAGGCTGTGCAACCACACCTTGCTCCCCCAGATTCTTATTAAAAATCCTTCCAAAGAGAGAAAAGAAAGCTGAAGGAGACTCTCCTTTGCCCGTTGTAGCATGAAGCCTGAGGGATCGCACATGTTGATAACCCAGGTACCCCACTTTAATGCAAACTCACATCAACTTGCACCACATGGAGGCCTGGAATCAATTCTGAGAGATGCACGGAAGCAGGTGCTTTATCCATCTTCATGTGCTCCTCCTGAGGTGTTTCTTTATCTTCAATGTCAGTAAAACAAGCAAAAGCTGAGAGCATAGGCTTAATCAGATTAACAATTATAATCATTCCCATCCATCACTGCAAAGCAGCTGTGGTGCTGCCGAATCCATTTTGCTCCAGGAACCTGGGGAATCAGAGCCATACCTGATCAGCCAGGCAGGGCAGCTCCGGGCTTGCCATACAGAGGAAGAGAGCCATTGTAGGACCTTTAAAGGTCCTGCAGCTAGGGCTGGGCTCCCAGATGCCTGCAGGGGATGGAGATGCTCCAGGATGGTTTGCTCCATGCCTGCTGCCCCGCCTTTCCTCACAGTGGAGGCAGCACAGCAGAGGGATGCAGCTTCAGCCTGAGTTCATATTTCAACCATTCTGGGAATCCCATGTGCCAGAACCACATAACTCTGCTGGCCCACAGGAAAATGTCATTCCTGGGTGAATGTCAGTGACTTGTGGGAGGAAGAAACCCTCACAGCTCCCCTGGAGAGTCTTGGTGTTGTAAGGGGTCATTTTCCCACTGTGAATATCCTACACAGGGTGATTTCAAGGCTTGAAATCAGCTCATATATGATGCTAATATAGTGCCCCTGTGAATAATATAGCACCACTTCTCCCAGCAAGTGAAATGGAGAGGCAAGTGTCCCCCCTGGACTGCTAAGCTCCTGTATGATCTCACCAGCCTCATCCTGATAAATCAAAGCTGCTGTGTTGTACTTCCCTCGGAGCCCCTTTGGCATTCCTGCCTTGGGCTGTGTAAGGGATCACTCCAGCCCAGGAGGTTATAAACTCCTTGAAATCACCTTAGGATGTGGGAAGCTGTTTTCCCATCCAGGCAGGCTGTGACATGCAGAGGTGCTCAGCACCCATCTAGTGCAAACAGGAGGGTCTGTGCCAGGGCTTTCCCACCCCCGGGGCCTGCTTGCAGAGTGGGGCAGGAAAAAGGAGCCTGTCCAAAGGGTTTGGATGGCTCAGGACTGGGGGGGTCCCAGCGGCAGCATGGGGCACTGTGGGTGCAGGGCTGGGGATGTGCACTGGCTCTGGGAGGGCAGAGCAGCTCACAAACCTCAGCTCACCATCCTGCTTCCCTCCGGTGGATGGAGAGGAGGGATTACAGCAAAACCAGAGCACAGAGGTAGGGGTCGTGCTTGCAGCATGGCACATTTGAGTGGCAGACCCTGACAGCCTGGAGGGGAGGGTGCAATGGTGTCATCCACTGTCACAGTTTGGCTTCTTCCCTGCACAGGCTGGAGAAGCCAGACCTGCTCCCAGATTTTCCAGGGGGAAACAGAGGTTTCCTCTGTTTTCCAGAGGGAAACAGCCCCATGGCTCACAGGTTTCTCCTGGAAGTTTATGGCAATCCTATTTGTGGATTAAAATGCAGCTGCCGAGGCTGCTGGCACAGGATTTACAACGTGGCCTCAAAATACAGGAGAGAAAGAAAGCCCCATGGCTCACAGGTCAGACCACTGTTTCTTCTGGAAGTTTATGGCAATCCTATTTGTGGATTAAAATGCAGCTGCCGAGGCTGCTGGCACAGGATTTACAACGTGGCCTCAAAATACAGGAGAGAAGGAAAGCTGAACTCTCCTTTGATGTTTGCAAGTGTAAACTGCAGACCTGGGCTGAGCACACTGTAAATAAGGATCATTAATCATCAGCTAAGTGCCGTGCAGTTGCTGTTATTTACTATAACAACATAAATCATCAGGAGCCGCTATCATGTTAATTTGGATTTACTATGGATTAGTATGGAAAAAATAATATCCTCACCTATTTGCAGAATACATAACTTGTAAACACATACAGATGTGCTGTGCCTTTTGTTCCTCAGCCAGGATGCCAGGCAGGAAAACGCTCTGGGAGCTCTCCACGTGAGGGATTGCCAACAGTTCAGGCCAAGCTGCAGCCCAACAAAATCTGTCTTGTGCTGACACAGTAAATCAGCACCGAGGGGGAAAGCAAGACCAGGAGGTCTTGGACCTGTTTTGCCACCCCCAGCCCTCCCTCCAGCCCCAGTGCTGGCACTTCCCAGCTGCTGCATTGCATCCCTGGATCTCTGCAGTAACTCCACAGGTTTACGTATTTTTTTTATCTGCAGCTCAGCTCTGGCTTTCACATTTAAAACCCACAGGCATGGGTTTTGTGGGATGCTGGAGGCTGCTGCTCCTCCCTTTGGAAGGAAGGCTTAGTATGGAAGGAGCATTTAATTTTAAATTGAGGGAGCATTACCCACAAATTTCATATTCTCCAGAAATGCCAGCTGCACTCCTCGCTGATGTATTATTTTTTTCCCCTGATTTGACTTTATTCAAGCTAAAAGGTGGGGCTGGGACACTCGTGCACCAGAGCAAGGCTGGCAGGGCACCAACATGACTGCACTTGGTGTTTTGGGTGTGGAGCTCGTGCCAGATTGGCTCCATCCCTCTCCACAGATAATTTCTAAATTTGGTGGTGACACAGCTTCACTGCCCAGGGATCCTCATCTCAGTGCTTGGGCACAGCATCTGTCTCTGTCCTCAAGCACTCAGGCAAAGTGGGAGTGTCTTCTCTAGCCCCCGAAATAACTTGAGTTTTTTAAAGTGAGGCAGGTTTGTTGTTAAGAAATCACAGCACGTTTTTCCCCAGAGTCAGTCCAGCACTCACAGTCCTGGTTATCTGCTTTATCCTGGTGGAACTGGAGGTGCTGAGCCCTGACTGAAGGTGTGGAGATCCCTGACTGACCTCATGGAGGTCACCAGTGCTGCTTTAGCTGGAGGTTAGTCCTGATAAAGAATTAAGCCTTGATATCTGGGAAACAATTATGGTTTGCATTTTTAAAATGTAACTGGAAGGGAAATAAAAAGAATTTGATTTTTTGGGGTTGCCCAAAGATTTCCCTTAGGTTTGAAGCTGCAATGATGCTTTTAAAAACAGTCATAGGTAAAAAGAACAAAAGCAATGTTGCACCTGGACTAAAAATACAAGTAATTGCCTTTAATGATCTCTGTAATTTTTAACTTGTGTTTTGTGTGTGCCAGATGAACAGACATCAAACCAGGGTGAATCTCTCCAAGCCTTGAGCCAGAGCTGAGGTCTGCATAAATTAAAACTGGGTTAATTCTAATAATTCTACCGCAATAGGGATAGTATAGTAAGATTAATTAGAAGGGGGCTAATAAGAGGGTTCAAGCCACAGCAGTACAAAACCTGCACCCAGGTTCTTCAGTGGTTTCCTTGGACTTGTCTCCCACTCATCTCAAGAGCAATCCAACATCTAAAAGCTGCTGCAGAGCCTTGACTGTGTTTTCCCGAGCATCAGGCTCGCCTCGCACCGACCATATGTCTGTCTCTGTCTGCTAGCAGATTGCACCAAATATTTTCCTTTTTCAAGGTGGCTGAGCAAACAAACACCATCTGTGGGGCTCGCCGAGGGAAATCCTGGCCCCTCGGCGCCAACGGGAAGGCAGCAACACGTGTCCATGGGGCTGACATTTCTGACATCCTGAGACAAGAATCTCCCTCTGCTCCTCATCTCTGCCCATCCGCCCAGTTGAGTCAGAACCTGGCATTTCCCAGATTTAGATACAGATTTTAGTGAAGGAAGGCTGGGTCCCATCAAAGCCGACTTTGCTTTGAGGTGGAAGAGGGCAAGATGGCTGTTTTTTTTGGGTGAGTCTGTCTTGGATGTACCCACCCTGCTGGGGGCTTTGGGCATTTTCCAGCCATGCTGAAATCCCTCATATCCCAGGACTGATGGGGGTTTTTGGTCTTGCTTGACCTGCTTATAGCCAGAGGTCCTGGAGGACAGCTGACGTGGGATGCAATTTATTCCCTGTTCAGACCTTTTCCCTTCAGAAGATAAAATTCTGGTGGGCACCACTTGGTGGGGAAGGTCTGTGCCATCTATCCGTGCATCCCTGCACGGGAGCAGGGGAGCATCAGCAGTTACTGCAGCAAAGGTGTGAACATGGTCCCCGGCTGGGCACAGGGTTTTCTCATGCTTTGCTGCTCTCTGTTACTTGCCTTTCTGCAGGAAATCCCTTTTCTGGTCAGATCAGAAGGGTAATTTAAATTTTGTAAAATCCCCCCACAATTTTGACCTGTGTGAGCATTGACAGAGATCTCCTGCTGGGCGATGGGCAGGTGGAAATTACCTGTCACCTCTGCTGCTTTTCTGCAGTGCTGGGCCCAGAGCTTGTGCTCTGACCAAATCTTTTGTACAAGTGCCCTTTGGATTTAGCAATTCGCACGGTGAAAGCAGAACCAATGAACCACAGGATTCTCTGCTGCTGCCTTTAATTAAAAATGCCATGTCTAACACCAGCAGATGTTCCTGCTATCGAGACTCGAGGAATAATTTAATGCCATGCAATGCAATGCTGACTGTGCTGCTTAGTCTGAAAGTGTAATAGACATTGTTGTTATTATTATTATTTCCTTTCGGGGATCAAATCCCTCAGTATTTGAAACCTTAAAACTCAGTAGTCTAACATCTCTAATCAATTCCTGCACTGAACAATCTCAGCAGTCCCAAACAAGCACTGCAGCCCATGATGCCTCTGCGACCATGGTGAGCTCACAGGGCTTTGGGTGCAGAGCAAAATTGGCCCCAGAGGGGTGGCCTGAGGAGCACACTAAGCCTGTTAAAGCCTGTGATTCAGATGTTTGGGAAGGCAGGGAATCCAAAGATGACGCTGTGCCTCCTCCAGTTTTTTCAGCAGTTTTCTGGTGAAGAGGATCCATCCTGTTGCTTGCTGTGGGTGGTCAGCATGTCGAGCTGAGCACCCTTTCCTGGCAGGGTGCAGAGGTTTCAGGATGTGCTCTGTGTTCAGCTGGATGAGAGCAGAGGGATCAAAGCTTCATGGAGCTTTGGCTCTTTTAACCCCTAGGAAAACAGCAGATTTACAAAACTCAATGGAACTGCTTCCCTCTGCACGCTCCTTCCCGTTACATGATGTATCACATAATAATTGTATATTTGTTGAGAAACAGCTGGGGAGCTTCACTAAATGAATAAAATATCAGGTAGCGGTGTATTTCCATAGAAAGGTCTTTACCAGATGGGCAATGCTTTGAAATGAAGCACCAGGTAGGCGAGGATGTTTTCCCTCCCTCACCAGCCGGGGAGCTGAGCCATCCTTCAGCGCGGGTCAGGCTCTGGAGCCCAGCATTGTTTGGAAATCCCATTTTCAGCCCAGCACGGTGAGGATGAGCACTGCCTCAGCGGGGTATGGAGCTGCTGATTCATGCACGCACCAAACGCTGCTGCCTCACTATATCACAGCACTGCTGAAACCCTTTCACTGGCTTTCTGTCATGCAACAAATTTATTTTAAAGTGTGTGGGCCTTAGACTGCCTGGAATGGCTTGGCTTGTACTTTAAATACTGCATAAACCAAATTTAGAGATATATTTCTTGCTTCCCTCTGTTCCCCCCCATCATTTTCTTTTGCTTCTCACTGTCCAATTGGTTGCAGTAATTCACTGCTGAAGAAGACATTTCTTAGATTTCCAAGAGCGCCAGCTCCTTAACCTTTATAAAATTAAGGAGAATGAATCATTCGTGACTTTTACATCTTTCTTGAACACAAGTATTTGTTAGATGCAGGCTGCCCAGGGCGGTGCTTTGCCTCAGTTTAACTCAGTTGTAAATGTTTGTAAATTCCCACATAATGTCTCAGCACAATGGAAACTATAGCATCTGTGGATTTATTGAGAGAGACACTAAACATATTTCAGCTGGAGGAAAGGAAGAGGAGGCACTTATCTGCTTTACTGTGCCATACAGTATATATCGGCATCTCATATTTTGTGAACATAAATGCCAGGTTGACTCAAGAGATCTATGGATCAAGAGTTGTTTGTAATCTGCTCTGAATGCTTCAAATTGTGTTGAAGTTTCATCTCAGCAGTGAGGCCTTTTGCCATCTTTCAGGATTCCTGGTGCACTGGGAGCTGGGTTTTTGGAGCAAAAACCAAGGATGAGCCAAATAACAGGGTGTTAAGGTCGTACCTGGCAACTCTTTATTCTTAAGGAAAAATGACAGGCTTATTTTCTGAGTTCATCCTGGTTGAAGTTTCATCTCAGCACTGAGGCCTTTTGCCATCTTTCAGAATCCCTGGTGCACTGGGAGCTGGGTTTTGGAGCAAAAACCAAGGATGAGCCAAATAACAGGGTGTTAAGGTCGTACCTGGCAACTCTTCATTCTTAAGGGAAGACATTAATAACTTATTGAGAAATACTTTCAGCCCTGATTTAACACCCATTTAAGTAGAACTCCTTCTGTCTAGATGGGGTAAGGCTGGGACACCCCTCTGATGGCTGTTTTCTACGACTGTCACAAACCAAATTTTGCAGCTCCACGCCGTCATGTCCCTTTATGATTAAGTTCCCTCAAAGAATAACTCGCTTGCTTTAATCATGTTTTCTCCGAGATTTATGGCTTGATGCTTATTCACTGGTGGAGCCTCTCCACGTGAAATGTCAGTAAGCCCGTTATAAATTGCTCCTGGCATTCCTGCTCTATCTTTTACTTGGCCAGGAGTATTTCCACCTGAAAGTGATAAATTCCTGCTATAACTACTTTATGTGCTCCAGTAATTACGCTGTAGAGGGACGGCGGGGGCTGCGTCTCTGCGCAGGTACCACCTAAAAAACATCAAGCTGCACAAGTGGGAGATTGGGGTTGCTGCAGGACACAAAGGCTGAGGGAAAAACCACCCTGGGAACCCGAAATAACGGTGACTGGTGGGGTATCTCTGCCAGATATTTATGTTTATGCTGTGTTAGACGTGTTTGTTACAGATACACAGCTCCAGGCTGGGCAGAGGGGCTGGAAAGCTGGGAAAGGTGCCAGAGGCAGCGGCTGAACATGAGCCCAGGTAGGCACGAAGGCCGATGGCACCGGGGCTGGAGCACCGGGTAGATACACAGCTCCAGGCTGGGGCAGAGGGGCTGGAAAGCTGGGAAAGGTGCCAGAGGCAGCGGCTGAACATGAGCCCAGGTAGGCACGAAGGCCGATGGCACCGGGGCTGGAGCACCGGGAGCGGCTGGGGGAGCTGGGAAAGGGGCTCAGCATGGAGCAAAGGAGGCTCAGGGGGGACCTTGTGGCTCTGCACAGCTCCTGACAGGAGGGGACAGCCGGGGGGTCGGGCTGTGCTCCAGGGAACAGGGAGGGCACATGAGGAAATGGCTTGCAGATATATCGTCATTTGCCCCTAAAGTTCAGACGCTCTGGGTTCTGCAATAGATTTTGAGACTTGTGCGGAGCCATTTCTCCCTCTACCCTAAAGTTCAGAAGTTTAAACTGTAACAAACTTCCGCAGTTTGATGCTCGTAGAGACAAAAAAGACTGTCAAAGACTGTTAAGACTGTCAGGCTATTCTTTCAGACCTAGTCGTTCCTGAAGACATTAACAGCCTGTTTTCCCTGTAATTACTGAAGACTCCCACCCATGGAGCCGCACGTGAGGACATTAACACCCAATTTTCCTGCCGGCTCCCCGCCCCGAATTTCGCCCAGTCCGCCACTTCCCCTCACGGGCGGCGCGCGGGAAACGCCGAGGGCGGGGAGCGCGCGCGCGGCCCCCGCGCCTGCGCGGTGGCGGCGGGCGGGGGATTCGGAGCGGCGGCGGGAAGCGCTGAGGGGAAGGGAGGGCTGCGGTCGGAGCTCATGAGGGAAGCGCTGCGGGAAAAGCCATGAGGGAGGCGCTGCGCGGACGCTCGGGCAACCAGCCGGCCCCAGGCAGCCCCCTCCGCCCCGCCGCCCCCTCCATGGCGCCGCCCGGGCAACCCTGGTCCCACACCCGCGCCGCGCTGGGGCGGCTGGAGAGGGCACTGCGCTGCTCCCGCTGGTAATGGATGTCCTCCTTCCCCCTTTCCCCCCACCCCGCTTTCCCGCACTGCCCCTGCCGTGCGTGTTAAAAGTGGCGCGTTTGTCCTTGCTCTGCCCACAGCGCCGGTGTCCTGCGGGAGCCCGTGTCCCTGGGGCAGTGCGAGCACGTCTTCTGCCTGTGAGTACCGCGGCCGCCGCCGTGCTGAGGAGAAGGGGCGGGAGGCGGGCACCGCCGGGGCCCGCTGCTCCTTCCCGAGAGCTGAGGGGGAGAGGAGAGCGGGGCTGCCCTTCCCCTGTGGGTGCCATGCAGGAGAGCTGGTTTAGGCTTCAGGAACTTTCAGTGTGGTGGAGGGAATTGTCCGCGCTGGTAGCGGGGTGGAATTCCAAAACAAACTGCAGTTCGCATCACTCTTAACTCTTTTCTCTTTCTCCTCACGTAAAGAAAAAAGAGCAGCTTGGGACGGTGTTTCCTGTTTCCAAGGGGGTTTTCCTCTGCCCCAGAGGGTTGGGTGGTGCTTGTTGGTTTGGCATTCTACCAAGACTTTGCTCCTTCAGTTCTGCCTCTGTGCCCGCTGCTGTTTTCACACGCATCCAAACACGCTGGCATAGGCAGGCTTACCTCTGCTTAGAGTTGGTCAAATAATCTGAGTGCTTCAGAAAACTGACTTTAATTAGGAACGTTCTGCCTGCAAGGTGCTTCTGAGGTGGTGGTGGTCGTGTCACCTGTGGTGGGACAACTCACTGCCTTGTCATTGCAGGCAGAGGCTGAAATGTTTGTGCCCCAGAGCCACCTTTGGGTGAGGTGTGACAACCTTTTGGCAGCCCTGTGTGTCACTGCTCTTCCCGTGCATGCCCTGGAGTTAAAAAGTCTGCTTAGAGCTTCTCTGCACGGCACAGGTGTAAGCAGCCTGGTAAAATCCTACCTTTGTTAGGGTGAAGAAGAAAGATTCTGCCTAACCTCTGCTTGTAAACCAGCTGATATTCAGCTTTATGGCCTATTAATCTATAATCAGTATGTCAGTAAAAGCTGAATGGATGTGTATCCACTCCCTCTCTTCAGCTGCACTTTTCTAACAGGAGTTCACAGTGCTGAAGGCCTGAAAGGTAAAATACAAGTAGGATATGTACTGGCTTTTTAAGGAGTAAATGATTATGGGACAGATGCCCTCAGCATCTCTTCCCCCAGCATCCATGTACTAAGATATGCTCAGGTGATTTATTTCTCTCCAGACAGGTGTTCTTTCCCAGCTGTGGCCATTAATTGCTGTAGAAGATTCTTTTAGAAGGGCACATAGGGTCAGGAGTGGGGGAAATGCCTTCACGCTGAAAGAGAGCAGGTTGGATACATTGGATATTTGGAAGAAATTTTTCCCTGTGAGGGTGGTGAGGCACAGGTTGCCCACAAGAGCTGTGGCTACCCAGTCCTGGAAGTGTCCAAGGCCAGGTTGGACAGGGTTTGGAGCAGCCTGGGATAGTGGAAAGTCCCTGTACAACTGGATGATCTTTAAGGTCCTTCCCAGCTGGAGCCATTCCTTCCCGTTTGAAGGAATTACTTAAATTCCTGTTCATTTCTACAACCTCTCTGCAGATTATTTTGTAAAATGACCCCCAGAAACTTGTAAAATTTTTTAAACATGAACATGTGGTTTAATAAATGTAATTGTTCAGCTGTTGGGCTTCTAAGGCCTTGCGGTTTTATTTTGGATGACCCCTGTGTATTCTAGGTGATAGATTTAAATCACCCACTGTTCTGGAAGTTTTGTGGGGTTTTTAAAGAAGTATTTTCCAAACATCAAGAGGACAATGCAGTTTGTATTTATGAGGCTGGAAGGAACAGTTAAGAGGAGTCTTAAGAGCTCATTAGCAGCTATTTCTTGCTCCAGAAAACGGAGTTTATTTGCTGTTATCTGAGTTATTGTTGTGCCTGATCTTTTCTCTCTTGTATGCCTGACCTTTTAGCAGCAATTTCATCTGTCCTTTGATGGCTGAGTCTTGGGCAGTGGCTCCTTTATTTTTTAAAATTAACCTAAGTCAGATTAATTTCTTTAGAAGCAAACTAGGTATTTTCAGTAATATTTGCAGCTACTATGAACCATTCTCAAAACTAAATTACACAAAATCACAACTTATTTGCCACACCTTTATCATCTCCCCAGTAAGCCCAGGTTGCTGATATTTCAGTTACAACTCAGTTGTTTGCCTGCATGTTGTTGAAAGACAAATTTCCAGTGCCTTTTTTTGTAACCCTGGAGTAAGAATGAATTAAATTCTCTTGGATCTGGAACTTTTAAAGAAGCACTCTCAACTCCGACTTCAGTTTTGTTACATTTAGGTGATGTTAGGTTTACGGTCTGTTAAGTTGGAGTTCTGTTACATTTAAGTTCTGCGGGGTTTAGGTTCTGTTAAGATTAATTTCTGTCAAGTGTGAGTGTTTAGAGCTGATTCTCATCCTCTGCTGAGGACAGACATTTATTAACACACCTGGGGAGAGTGGCTGGAGCTGGCTCCTGAAATCTGGAGTGAAAGATCTGAAGCTAATGAACGGCAGGGCTCAGGTCACCCATAAAACAACCTGTTCTCCCTCCCCGTGGTTTTGCCATGGGTGGGGTATTTACCAAGATCAGTTTCTGCGTTTTGTTGGGGTAGCTGTGCTAAGTTACCTGCAGTCTTTACCAGTTAATTACAAAACCCCCACAGCTGCAGGAATACAGAGATGTTGTGGTGTGAAGGTCATTCTGAGTTTCCTTTGCAGCGCCATTTACAGGGGTGGGAAGCCTGAGGCCAGCTTCCCTAGAGAAGGAGACCTGCTTGGCCCTTCCCTTTGCTCCAAGGGATTTGCCAAATGTCATCTAGCATATGTTGGAGCCAAGAGCTGTCTGCCAAACACAGCAGTGCCTCACCCACAAGGGTCTCTGCCTGTTTAAAAGACAAAACACACCTTGCAGCAATTTTTCCATGAGTCGTGGTCAGGTAACTGAGACTGTTCAAATTGACTCAGTCTTGGCTGTGTGGAACTATAACATCTAATAGGATAGATGGGAGATGAGATGTAAATAGCCCTTGAATGTTGCACTTCAGATGACAAACCTTAAGGTCTTCTCACTGGCCTAATAAAAGAATAAAAGATTGTAGGCTAATTTGGAGAGAGTAGTATTACTGAGTAAATCTGCCTCCCCACCTATCCCACCATGATCATCTGACACAAATGCTGTGAAAGAGAGCAATGATGAAATACTCTGAGCACCTGGAGATCCTCGTGGGACTTCATACAGAGAAGTGTTCACACAGGTGAAACTTCTTCACAGCATCAAACAGATTTTAACTAGGAAGAAGTGGAAATTGTAGCTTACAAGGGGTTGGCTTTCTGGCACTTGTTTAAAAATGGAAGGCTGCAGAAAAGCAGATGTAAAAGAATTTGTAGTTTTAACAGTGAAGCCTAATTGTTATCTGGAGACAAACAGCAGTGGAGCATTTGAAAATTTGGGTCAGCTTGCAAGGCACTGCGTTTTTCATGACTGTCCTGACAAGGCTTTGGAAGTGGGTTGCTTAATTTTATGCTCAGTTTGTCACTTGCCATGATAAATATGTCCTGTCCTGTGTTTGTGACTAACTCGTGTGGGCTTTTTGTCAATGCTCAAATAAGAGATTCTCGCTGGGCTGTCAAACGTGGTAGTTTGGTGGTGGGTGCAGTAGGTAACTTCCAGTGGGTGATGTGTTTTCCCTTTGCCTTTCAGGCCCTGCGTGGGTGACTGTGTTGGCAGCGGGTGCCCCGTGTGCCACGTGCCAGCCTGGGTGCAGGACGCGCAGATCAACCGGCAGCTGGATAACATGATCCAGCTGTGCAGCAAGCTGCGGCAGCTCCTGGGTGCTGCCTCCTCAGGTGAGACTCACCCTGCTCCCTGGTGGCTGCAGTCCTGGCCACCCCGTTGCATTTTACAGGGAATGAGCAGTGCAGCCCTGCTTAAAATTCTGAGAGGCTGCTCCCAATCATGTTTGGAAAACTTGATTTGAAGAGAACTGTCTGTATGGATTGCTCGTTCTTTGAGTCTGTTTTATTGGGAAATCTGCGTGAGCGGGTTAGTCCATAATTCATTAGAATCCATTTGCCAAAATTAGATGGAAGTGGGAGAGATAGCTGAGTCACGTGGCACAAAGCAGGGGCACAGGTTGTCATATGGCAGCCCCAGTGTGTAAAGTTCTGCATTGTATTGGTGTGCCCTATTAAAGAATTAATGCATATCTTCTCCTGCCACTGGGTTTCTGTGCACTGAGTCGTGCCTGCTGTCCCAGTAATTTTCAGTTCCGGGTTTTTGCACATGGGAGAAATGATCTGTGTTCTTTGCCTAAGAAGGGGAAAGAAGCAAGTCTTAACTCACTTGTTTTCTGGTCCCTAACAATCAGCTAATCTGCTGGAGTGAAGTTTTGTCGTTGCTGACTGTGCTAGGAGATTGCAGAGAACGTACTCTGGGAATCAGTCTCTGTCAAATTTTAGGTTGTTTGTCAAAGTAGGAAAAGCTGTAGTGAAATAAATGTAGGTGATTGTGTGTTTCTTCTGCAAGCTCAGAGAGGAGCATTTATGTAATACCAAGTTTTAGAAAACATTCATTTAGTTGTCAGATACAGAATAGGTAATTCTTCCTTCATTGTTGCTTCTTAATGTGTTTGTCTAAGATAAAGATTCCTTTTCTATGTCTGCTCCCATCAGCACCTTCATTCATTTATGGAATATCTCTTTATTGACACCAAAATGGATTTTAAGTGACGAGGCTGGAAGCCCATGTCCAAGTGTAAAGGAATACATTTTATATAGGTATAAAATCCTATGGTGATTAAATCTTCTGGAGCATAAAAAACAGATGATGGCTTAAATAGGATTTCAGGGAAACATTTCAAGTGATGAAGGCTTTTAAAAGCACACTCTGAAGAGAATCATTCTGAGAGAAACTGTGATGCTACAAATAAAGCGTTTAAAATACAACATGGTAGTGTTATTGATACTGTTTAGATGTTTTGGAGAACTCTAAGAGATGGATTAACTCTTAAAAATTGGTCTGATGTTTAACTGTACTAAGAATTGAATAGTACATTTAATCCCATAGTTCTTCTAAAATGAAGTCTGTGTGGTGTGGCAAGGCCACAGAACTAAATGAGGTTTTTTTCATCATCCCTTGTTCTGACTTAACAGCAGACACAAAATAGAAGTTTCCAAGAGTGTTTTTATATGAAATGATGTGAAATCAAGTGACAGATGCCTTTCTGCCACTTGTAGTCTTTGCAGTGTGCTAAGGATTTGCAGTGGCCTTTTGGATGGGTGATACTGAGGTTAGGAGAAAAATCCTCCTGGGCTGGTAATAGTTCACTGTCAGGAATGGCTTGAATTCATAAGCAAAGAAACACTCCTCTAAGAACAGACAATTATATGTTGTTATATATATATATGTTGAAAATCACAGGATATTGTAGCTTTAGATTTTGAGAGCAAATTCTTCAGGATGTTTTGTCCCTCATCTCCTGCAAGTCCCTCACCTCCCTTAGATGTCTGGATACATTAAGTTTTGCCTTGAACTTACTGTATCCAAAGAGAAATATGTTTGAGTTTGGAGAATCATGGGTTCTCTCCTCTTGTTAAGGACTTGCTTTCATGTTCTTACAGCACTGTACTTCTGTCAACAATATTTTCTTCTCTTTTGTATTAGAAGGTCAGAAATTGTACTTTATGTTCTGGTAAAGGAAATAGACCGAAAAATCAATCTTTCAGTGCAGGAAAGGAAGAGAGAAGCAGTTGAAAAAAAGACTATTTTCTTATATTTGTTTTATGTCACTTTAGCATATTTGCTGTGTATGCCTTGTTTTGAGACAGTTGTGGCTTCTCTTAAATCTTGTTGGAGATCCTTGTTGACACTAAAATTTTTAAGTACATCCTACTAGTAAGTTTTTTTGTTTCTGACAGAGCTAGTGCACACAGTAAGTTGTATGTTTCTTTAAAAAAAACCCCATGGAACTGCTGTGACTGAAAAGGATAGGGTTAAGCTCACACTGAATATTTCAGATACAAAAATCCCTGTACCCTGAGGTTCCACAGTAGACATAAGAGGGATCTCACTTTGTATTCCATTGGGATAAAAATAGCTTCTGCCAAACAGCATGTGCATTGTAAGAAGCAGCAGCAAATAATTCAGGAAAGACTGCACAAAACAGCTAATACTTCCCTTTTAAATTAGAGAGAAACACAGCAAATAACACTCCTGGGGTGGCTGAAGATGAATTGACAAACAAACCTGAAACTGCTTGGAAAATGCAAATTATAGGTGGAAAATTCAAGCTATAGGTGGGAAATGCTGAGCCTTCAAATGAATTCACTTGTTAGAGGTTTTCTATGCTTAGTCCATGGTAAGATGAGGAGAGGTGCCTGACTTCTTGGCTGCCCTGTGCTGTACCTTCCTAAGGGTGAAGGGAAGCTGCCTGGCCAGCACCACAGACAGGTGCCTGCACTCAAACTCTTTAGCTCTGATGCTGAGTGTCCAAAACGTCTTGGGAGCTGACATTGGTGGGATGATGGGCTTCATGGGTGGTAATTCCTGAGGACTCGTGGGCATAGTGTACATAAACCACTAGGTTGGTTGATTTACAGTGATGATTTTGAAAGAGAAGTTCTAAATACTTTTCTGTGTAATGTTCTTTAAAAATAAGGGATTGTTTAAAATTTTCAGAACCATCGCTAAGCATTTGTAGTTGATTTTACCTTATTCTTTGTAGCAATCTGCTTCACTCTTGCACATCAAACAGAAAGCCTTCCCCCCTCTTCTCAAGCAGAGCTACACCTTGCAGGAGTTGCTCCAAGCTTCCCAAGCTGGTACTAATGCTGGTGGACAGTCAGTGAGATCAATCAGCCTTTATGGTATCCTGACTCTGTTTCACATTTACTGGAAACATCCAACTGGAACTCCTGTTGTAACAGATTACATTGCATTTCACGGCTGCTGTGACATTTTTCATAACATCTGAAGATTAAGTTTTGAATAGCTGGAATTTCTCCCTTTCCCCTTCGGTGCTGAATGCTCAACTTGCAAAATAATCACCCTTCAGTGAAGGCACTAATGTTGCACAGATGGTACCAAAGCTCTTCCCTTTGATTTTTAATAAGGGACTAGTTTGTCAAAGAGATTTCTCAACTTCTCTTCTGAAACCCGTAATAGAGAATAATTTGAAAGGCACACAATGTGCATCATTATATTCCTTTGATGCAGATTAATGATAGCTAAACCACATTTTCTAATTGCTCCTTTTTTCCCCCCTGCACTAGCCTGCTATTGCACTACAGCAGAACTTGGAGATGGAGCTCTAGTTGCAAGGCATGACCATCTCCTGGTATTTTTGTGTACTCTCAACCCTTTTAACACTTAAGAAATCCAACTCTATTAAATGTCAGCATTGAGAAACTTGTGCTTATTACGTGCAAATAACTCTAATTTAGAAATAATGCAGTTAGTACATTGTGTGTTTGAATGTTACGTTTAATTGGTAATAGAGACTAAATTTACTCCGTTTATTATAGGCTGATTCTAATGCTGTTATTGTGGATGCTCCTTATGCTATTGCAGATGCTTAAAATCTAGAATTAATAAGGAATGCTCTACTGATTTACCTTGTCTAAATGCCTCTCTGAAAATTTTTGTGAGGACACTTGTGTATTAAAAAGACAATTAAATCAAAATCATAATAGTAATTTTTTTGATCCTGTTGAGATCCAAACTCTGGCTTCAAACTCAGAGACAGCAGAGAATTCATTGGGATTGATTTTATTGTGAGCAATTTTCTCTGAAGGTACTTTAACTGAATGAACTTAGCCACCAGATAATACCCTCTTTATATAAATTAACATTTACTTATTAAATCATAAGAACTTCCTTTCAGCTTCTTGGCTCTGCATCTCCCCTCTTTATTTCTCTCTCTCACGGCTCTGGGTCCATCAAAAGATTTGATTTTCAGGGAGGGTATATTGGCCATTTGTCCAAGTTGCTTGGGCTCCCCACCTTGTACCCTTTGGAAATGGAGGGGTAGCAGAAAATGCAGTTTCCTCCCCTGGGTGTGCAGGGCTGGCCTCTGGATGGGGTGGGTCCCTTTGTGAGGATATGGGCATCTTTTAATCCAATGAACAGATCAGTTCAGGAAGCCTGGTGGTGGATTTTCCACAGGCTTTCCTGCTGCCAGAAGCGGTACATCCAGTGGAAATGCTTCATTGTGTTCTGCTGCTTTAGATCATACTTCTGAAGGACAGTGCCTTTGATTGAATTTGTCACTTGGACTTTAAAGTCTTGCTGTGCTATACACATCAAAAAGAATTCTGGCCATCACAAAATTGTTGCACAAATTACTTCTGCAAGCCGATTTTATTCTTTCTCTTTACTTGGGGATGGGTGATACTTTTAGGAAGGTAAATATTTTAGAAGGAAATCTGCTAGTTTGTGTAAACACTGGCAAGATGAGTAAATAGTAACTTGTGCTTTATATTTTGCATCTGTTTGCAATCAAGATCTTCCCTTTTTTAGATGTTATTGTCAGAATGAGATTGGAGATGTTTTCAAGGCTAGCTAGTTCTGAGATTTCAGTCTCCATTTCAGTGCTTTTTTCTTGTTTGCACCAAGCCCAGCCTTAGAGGAAAACCAAATAGCTGCAGTTCTGTACTTGATGATTATCTTTAGATGCCTAAATGATTGATTAACTAGCTTCAAGCTGTATTCTTAATGACACTTTTGGTCTGATGGCTTGCATATTCCTCTGGCTGAATCTAACATGTAACAGGATTTAATTCGAGGGGTAAGTAGGGTAATTAAAATCAAGATTAAGGAAACATTTAACTTTGCAACATTGCTTTAAAAGACAAGTGTGAATGTCTGTTTTAGTGTTGAATTACTAGCTGCACAGTTCTCTTTTAAGTGGAGTTTCAAAAGCACTTTTTTGTGACTAGGGGATTGGAACTAGTGTGTTTGTCACTATGAGTTTATCCCAGCTTGCTCTGAAAAACTGGCTGTAGTTACTAACACTAAAAATAGAAGAGCAAGTATAGAGATAATAAATTAGCCATAGAAACTTAATGCACTGAAGTGAAAGTGATAGATTGTTGCAGTGAGTGTCTGTCATTTTAAAAACTGAGACTTGGTATTGTTTATTTCAGGAATGCTTAAAACCCTCCCCTCCCTTCTAATCTTGGTCTTAGTGCTGCTTCAAAACAAAATTAATATTGGTTTTTGTGTTTGATTGTTATAAATCACCAAGACTTTTGTGAGTGGTAGTCCCAGAGGTTTGAGGCAACAGGAAGAATGAGTTGTGCATTTACTTTGGAGGACTTGTCCAAATAACCTAAAATAACCCCAGTTCAGAATGAAGGGATTGGTAAAAAATCTGCTATGGTTCTTTTGTGTCAAAAAACCCCGTCAAATTAAATTAGTGCCTAACTTTGAGGTCACTTTATACTCCTTAATTTATTCTTAAGCCATTGAAGACAGTATTTATGTCCTCAGTCCTTGTTCTCAACTGTTATTTCATGTGCTGGGAGTACAGGATATTCCTGCCTCATCCTGGTCATTGATTTGTAATGTGCTGTATGGTGTGATTTATACAATTGCTCCACTGCATATTTTTAAAGAAATGTTTGACATCATCAAAATGCTTAGCTCCCTTGAAATTATTTACTACCCAGTGGTAAAGGATCAAATGGCAGGACACAATTGCTTACAGATTTTCTATATCTATTCCACTGGTTCATCTGCTATAGCTGTGGAATCAGTCAAAATTTCTCGGGAATGTTTGACATTTTTATAAGGATATTGTTTTTGCTTGCTTACAGCTATTTTTCCTTTCCATCTTTGGATGAACTGTAATACCCTTTTAGAAAATTGTTTCTGTGGTCTTTTGTGTATGCACATGCCTCTTTGTTGAACCAATTTCCAAGGAAAACTTAGTGAGAAAACCAACCTCTGTCCTTTTCTGACCTGGCCAGAACTCTGCTGTGTTGTGAACCCAGACTGCTGAAGGAATTTCTCTGCCAGGATGCTCACTTGCCTGCTGGATAGCTGTTGCTGCACTGGGATCTCTGAGCTCCAGAGTGGCACATGGCCTGGCCAGGGCTCTTAAAGTCACTGTATGTGTCTTCTCAGAAGGGTGACCTTGCCAGGGCTTTTAAAGTCACTGTATGTGTCTCCTCAGAAGGGTGACCTTGCCAGGGCTTTTAAAGTCACTATATGTGTCTTCTCAGAAGAAGTGAAGGCACTCATAGATTGTATTTAGTAACACTTCATCAATTCTTACAGTTGTTATGATCTCTTTTTGCTTTGTGAGGTTGTGAAGAGTACTCCTAATTATTTTTACCCTTTCCTCATGCACTTAGATTCAGCAGAAGATACATGCACACCGACTGACTCGGAGTTGGAAAAGAAGAGCAAGAAGGAGCAGATAAAAATGTGGTTCAGCCCAAGAAGCAGGAAGATTCGATGTGTCGTGAACAGGACTCGGGAGTCAGGCACTAAAAGCAATGACCTTGGTCAAGACACATCTTCAGTTTATGATTTCTTTCCTTCCCCTCCTCATGAAAAGCCCTCTAATAGCTGTTGCTGCACTGGGATCTCTGAGCTCCAGAGTGGCACATGGCCTGGCCAGGGCTCTTAAAGTCACTGTATGTGTCTTCTCAGAAGGGTGACCTTGCCAGGGCTTTTAAAGTCACTCTGTGTGTCTTCTCAGAAGAAGTGAAGGCACTCATAGATTGTATTTAGTAACACTTCATCAATTCTTACAGTTGTTATGATCTCTTTTTGCTTTGTGAGGTTGTGAAGAGTACTCCTAATTATTTTTACCCTTTCCTCATGCACTTAGATTCAGCAGAAGATACATGCACACCGACTGACTCGGAGTTGGAAAAGAAGAGCAAGAAGGAGCAGATAAAAATGTGGTTCAGCCCAAGAAGCAGGAAGATTCGATGTGTCGTGAACAGGACTCGGGAGTCAGGCACTAAAAGCAATGACCTTGGTCAAGACACATCTTCAGTTTATGATTTCTTTCCTTCCCCTCCTCATGAAAAGCCCTCTAAGCCAACAAAAAGACCAACTCAGAGACAGATTAAGAAGATGAAGAAGAAACATCTAGCAGACATCAACAAAGAGTGGAGCTTAGAGAAACCTGAGCAGAAAAAAGCTGAGAAGGCTCCCAAGGAAAAGTGTGTGACCATCTGCAGTCAACCAGTAGTGCTGTGTACTGAGGAACCAGAGAGCCCTGAAGAAAGGCCTCAGAGAAGATTCGATGTGTCGTGAACAGGAGTCAGGCTGGCACTAAAAGCAATGACCTTGGTCAAGACACATCTTCAGTTTATGATTTCTTTCCTTCCCCTCCTCATGAAAAGCCCTCTAAGCCAACAAAAAGACCAACTCAGAGACAGATTAAGAAGATGAAGAAGAAACATCTAGCAGACATCAACAAAGAGTGGAGCTTAGAGAAACCTGAGCAGAAAAAAGCTGAGAAGGCTCCCAAGGAAAAGTGTGTGACCATCTGCAGTCAACCAGTAGTGCTGTGTACTGAGGAACCAGAGAGCCCTGAAGAAAGGCCTCAGCAGGAGTCTGTAAAGGAAGCTGACTCCAGCAAAAACACAGAAGATGTGGAAGTTCCACCACAGGTAGAATCCCCAGAAAAGAAAGGCAGCAGTGAGGTTGTGTGCTCTGCACGAGATAGCAAAGAAAACAATGGTGCTGCAGAGACATTGCTGACAATAGCAAATGAAGTTACACCTTTGAAACGTGGAAGGGAGCAATGCAGCCTTCAGGGTACTCCTCAGTCTAAAAGAGCAAGGAGAAGTGAGGGGGGCATTCCTGGGAAGGCAGGCAGGCAGGCTGATGGCTTAGGGGAGTCACTGCAGGGCTCCCCCACCTCCCCAGCCACTGAACAGACACCAGCTCAGATTCCTTCCTCTGCATCCAAACTCTCTGACACTGGAATGAAGACAAGATCTGCAGCCCTTCAGGCAATCAACAGTTCTTCATTTTCAGAATCTCCCTCTACCCCATCCACTTCCAAGACTTGCAGTCAACTTGCAACACCACTCAGTCCTTCTGTGTTGAAATCCCCTGGAGTCAACGCAATTGCCAGAAGAAATTACAAGGGAGAGACTTTGCTCCATATTGCTTCCATCAAGGTAGGACCATCACCTTCTAGCTCAGCTTTAAGCAGAGGTTTAAAAAGACAATGTTGTTTAAAAATATTCTGGAAACCGATTACTTCAGAACATCTTATTTTGGGGAGGGAAATCTTATTTTGTGATCTTTTTCTTCTAGGTTTATTGGGAAGTTTCCAACCTGATTCTCTGATTTCATAAAGAAATGACTGTTTGAATGATCAAAGATGATTGTACTTGGAAACTCAAAGCATTACTGTGTCAGTTACACCTGTGAGTTCTAGGAAGTGATAAGCATTTTAATGTTTTGGCCTTGTGTGCCAGAAAGCTGTCTCTGATTTGTCATAAGGAGTTTAGGAAGTATTTCAGACCTCACTGAGTAACCTTGATGAGTTCAGTCTGAGCTGGTAACTCAGCCAGGACAAGGTCTGAGTTATGTGCATGAAGATAACTCGGTGAAACATTGGTTAACATTATGTAAGTGTTGGCTCAGGGGGAATGAGGAGCTGCACCCCTGATTTCCATGCTGAGCCCTATGCATGGAGGGGGGAGGCAGAGTTGGGGTGTTCTCAGTTTTATGGAAGGCCAATATAATTCTTGGAATAACAGCTATCACTCATTGTGCTGTTAATATCTTAACCAGTTCCTGGTGTGGTAGAACTTCATGGCTTTGCTCTTTGCAGGGGCTGTCCTTGCCCATTACTTTGTGAGAGCTGGTAAAACACATCCCACTCATCAGATGCACTCACGGCAGCTCCCTTCTGAGAGGTCATTTCAAAGAGTTTGTAGTCTGGCAATTTAAATGTGCTTTGTGCTAAATCATATAATACAAATGCTGTGTGGTTAATAAACTGCATATAGTGGAAGAATTGATTCCTCTATAAGCACCTGACATTTATACAGCACTTCTGTCTGGTGAGACAGAGGCTGTTCTTGATAAATAACTCTGTCCTCTTTCAAAGGCATTGTAATAAGCCACTCCTGCTGCACGAGACCTTTTTAAATGGAAGTGTCAGCTGAGCTGAGTCGAGTTCAAATCTCATATTTGATGTCATTAATATGGAATTAGGGGAGAGAAAATGAAATGTTGTCCTCACAGGACTCGAGAGCTTTGAAGGAGAGATCTCTTGTTACCTCTTGTCATAAGTCCTGCATATTTCTCTTCATTAAAACACTGTTTACAAATTACCCTTCCATGATTTTCTGGGAATTTGTAATGAATGCAGTCATGACTGACTGGTTCTGAAAAAAATGGATCTGCCCTGACAAGTTTTCACACAGGTATGGTTTCCAGCAATATGCCTGATGCTTCTTTGGAACACAGGTATTTCATCTGAGGAAACAGCATCCCTGCAGCTTGTTGAGACTTGGAATATTGGCATATTGGTGATGTACCAATAAGGTTACATTGCAAAGCATTTTGATGATAAATGAAAAATTAAACAATTCATGCTGTAGACAGAATGGATGATAAACGTGTTTTGATTATTGAAGTTCAGTGGTGTTGCTGGCACTCCTTACTGGTGTTGCTACAGCCAAAAAAAAAACCTGACTTCCAGCTGGAGTGTGGGCAGTGGGATGGGCTTTTTCAGTCCTCTGTGTGAGTTTCTTTCACTGTTGTCTTTTGATGTTTATAATTATTGAGCTGAAGTGGGAAATGGCTTCTGTTCCTCATTAGTTCTGCTGTGGTTTTTATGCAGCAGCTCCATGCTCATTGAGGTGCTCATTAGCAAAGGCTTGTGTAGCTAGGTAGGGCTTCAGGGTGATCCCAAAGTTTGCTTTGAAAAAGAACTAAAATAACACGAGGAAAGTGATCCCTTGGTTATGATCTTTTAACTTGCAGGAGCCCTGGATGAACTGATAAAAGTATTTTGTCAAACTGGTCTTGAAAATAGCAGGCTTTATCCTCTTTGTGTATTTTCATTGTGGGGTTCAGATTTGTTGGTTTGGGTTTGGTTGCTGGTTTGTTTTTTTTTTTTGTTCAAATTAATTGTGATTTTTTTTTTTTCTGAAAGAAGCATTTCTCTTCCAGTTTCATTTTATGGGCAATTTTATTTTTCTTGTTGTACACAGCCAGTAATGTTTTTCCATGTGTGTAAAGGGAAATTGACTTGTAGCTGCCACCCTCCCCCAAAGTAAAATGAAGTCGAATTCTCTGGGACTTCATTGGTTATAAAAACAAATCTGTTTTATTTTCATTAGCTGTTAGGGTCTAATACCCAGAATTTAATTAAAGTTAATTGAACAATCCCTTTTTTTTCTTATTTGAAAGAGATCATAAAAGAGGTTAGCAGGCATGAAAACTTAAGAGTGTTATGCTGTTTATAATGATTCTGAAGGATTGTCCCCATTTAGTACTACTACTAGTTATTATTTCAATGAAATCAAAATGGTTCTCAAGAAAGGTTCTATTTGGAGCAGTTTTGGTTGCCTCCTGTTCCAGGGACCCTTTAGTTTTCTCAGCTCATGATAGCTTTCCCTCCTTGCTCTCTCAGGAGGGCTCACAGAAAGGCTTCACCCATGGCCAGCCTGCTGTGCTGGACTCTTCATGGTCGTTATAATTAGCACAGTAAAATAATTCCTTCTGAGCCTGTGAGAGTGCTCCTTTTATTGCTTTGTTACCAGTTAATGACACGTCAGGAAGGAGAGCAGAGAAGATGGTGTGGTTTTGTGAGCATGTGATGGCAAACAGCAGCATGGCTTTTAAATCTTGTTTCCAGGTGTCTGACCTAGTCAGCTGTGCACTGCCTTGCCTTTGGTGCTGGGTCTGGATGTGCCATGGCTGAGAGATGGGTCACAGAGGAACACCTCCCCTCCTGGAGAGAGGAGGTCAGGGCAAATAGGAAATAGTGCAATGGTTTCTAATGCAGGACTTGAGAATATGGAAACTGGCCCTGAGTCAAAGCAATCCATCTTCCCAAGTGCTGATTTGGAAGCCTGGAAACAAATTACCATTTCTTTTTCAAGACTGCTTGGTTGCTGCTTGTCTTGTTTCTGAGGCTGTGTAACTTCTTGCATATTTTCTCTGTATTAAAGATTAAGCATAGCTTCTTGTATGTTTGTTGTTAGGGAATGGTCTGCTGTGTAGGGAGTTCATTTGGAGGATTTTGAGGTGAGAAACTTGCAGTTCACAATTCATATAAGCTCTTTAATGCATATTTGTCCTCCTTGGCCATTTATGAGTTGTAGATAATCTAGCTCCCCCAGAGCTTAAACAAGCAAATGGCATTGTGTTTGAAAGGGGATCTTTTTGGTTCATTTGTTTGACCTGAAGATGGAAGTTGCTTGATTAAATTTGTAAATAAAAGAAGAAATATTTGGTTGAAGGAGTACAGCTTTTTAGCTTCATCTTCATGTACTGTCCTAATTTGTTGGATCTCTCTCATTAACTGGTAGAATATGTTTTCTGGTAGAATAAGTTTTCATTTATTTAGTAATTTGACTTTTCAGAGAAAAACACCTTCATTAATGGAAGTTGTAAAGGGCAAAATGGAAAAAAAAAAACAACCTGTAAAATAGGACTAAAGGCCACTTGCAGTTCTTAACCATTTATATTACATTCAGGACTTGAGGGAAAAGGAAAAAACCCTCCAACAACCTTGTGTAAGCCAAGTAGAGATGGTTTTCTGGTCTTATGCCAGCCGTGGCTGCAGGAACGAAATTCTCCTTGGGAGGAGGAAGTGCTAAAGCCCTGTAAATGTTCCTCTGTCTCATCTACTGCCGGCTCCAGCTCTGCCAACAGATGGCCCCAGCGCCTTTCCTGCTTCTCCCTTTGCCCAGCTCCGGGAGCTGCGCTGCCGAGGAGGAGCAAAGCCGTGCCTGTGCTGCCTTGTCACTACAGCTGAGCTTTGTTGTGAGCGTGAAATGGCCTGAGCTTTGTTTGTTCCGAGTGGATAGTTCTGCATTCTGCAGTAGCTCCTGCCTTTTCAAGAGCTGGATGTAATCCTTCATTGATAATTAGATTTCAAAACAAACACCTGCCTGTGAATTCTTAATGGTAGGAGCATTTTCCTACCTGCTGTTTGCCTTGTTCTCCTTTTCTGAACAAGAAGTGTCTCCACTTAACTTTTCCCCTCTGTTGCTGCAGGCATCTAAGAGGGTCTCTCCTTGTGTCCCCTGGTTATGGCTTCTTGGTGCAGACTGGTGATTCTCCTGCTGCATCAAATATACCTAAGGAACTAAATGTGCAAAATTAATTTCAGCATTAGTCAAAGCACATCTTCATGCAGCATGTTGGAATTAGTCATTCCATACTAACAGCTGTAGTTTCTTCCACTCTCTTTCGGAGGGAAGATAGGGAATTGACATGTTTGTGTCTGGGATTTGCACCTGTGTGCTCCTTACTCTTTCTTGTTTAAGAGTTTAGCAAAGCATTTATTAGCTTATAAATGTTAGTAATTCCATCAACTTCGACAGAAGTGGCCAATGTAAAAAATAACTAAGCCACTTTTTAAAAATTATTGGATCACAGTTATTTGGCTTGACTTGTCATCTTAACCTGGTATCAGCCTCTGGAAGATCCAGGCAAATGTCAGAGGCAGCTGTGGTTGGATTTGATGATCTTCTAGGTCTTGTCCAACCAAAATGATTCTGTGATTGTGATCCTCCTTGCAGGAGGGACTTGATAACATGTCTATTAATGATCTGCTGCTTGAAATTTCTACTCCTGCTTTTTTTAGCTAAATGTTCACCTTATGGTGGCTGACTGAAGAGCCTCTGAGGACACCAAAGGCACATTCTCCTGGCTGTGTTTTGTTAACATCTCTCTTGTAATCCTGATTGGCAGCCCCCATGCAGTCACTGCACAGCTCATGACAGCTCTCCCTCCTTGCTGTCACTCTCAGTGCTCAGTGCTGGTTGTAGGAACCAGGTTGCATTTACAGATGACATGATGACAATATTTATCTTCTGTAAGCAGCAAAACACCAATTTTCTAATTTTGACGTGGGCCTGGATTTAAGTCAGGGATGTTGTCACTCCTGGTGTCCACACCAGCACCGTTTCCTTTGATGAAGCCACAACAATGTTTTACAAATCAATGCTCACATAACTGATCTGAAAAGCTGTGATACTATCTGATGCCCACACAAATTATTAGCTGTGCTTGCTGCTTTAAAGCAGCACTCCTGAAATGTCAAACCCTTTGCAGTACATGTTTGCAAACTGAACTTTAAATGATAAGCTCAGCTCTCGCTCATTATAGATAATTGTGTGTTCCCTCTGTTGGGAAGGATCTTAATGCTGAGCGCTGTCTTGGCTGCCTGTGAATAACTCCTCAGGTTTGATCTATGCCTGCTACCTTGCAACCATCAAGAATATGCTGCTGCTAGAATCCTTTAATTGCTTTGAAAGGTAACATTTTGCTGGGACATCTAGACTCTGAATGTAATGCATGAAATTTATCTCTGATGTGTTAATTTGCTTGATGGTTGTAAAGCCAGTGCGTCTCAGCATTTATTTCGGTGAATTTTGAGTTTACAGTTGTTGCTTGCTGGATTTATTTTTGCAGAGCAGTCTGTCTTAGTATTTTTTTAACTTAAAGAGTAAAGATTAAAGGTGTTTTGTTTTTTCAAAGAGTTTCTTGGTAGCAATATTGGATTAAGTTTGTTTTTATTGTATTTAAAGGTTAATATAATATTCTCTCACCTTTTCCAATGCTTGCTGTGAGTAGCACCTAGAAATTCCTTGACTTTCCACTGCTTAAAGGCATTGAACTTGGTATATATCATGGATTAATTTTCTCTCTTTCAGATCTTTTTTTATATTGTATATTTGGCCTTGGCAAGAGCTACATACCAGTTTTATTATTCTCTTCATTTGGGATCTTAGTACCCTGGTCTAGGCAAAGTGTCAGCAGTTGTCTTGAAACACTTTATTTTGCCTAAAACAATAAGAATTGAGGCCTGCACTGCAGAGATCTCCTTGCCTCAGCTTCCACAGGCACCTTCTCCTTACCTATTTATAGCTGCATCTGGATATGCTCCAATCTTATTACCAGCTTTGCTTTTCAGGGTGTCAAAACCTCTGATTCACAAATTCTGCCCTTTTGCTTCCTTTGCCTCATCTCTATTCAGCCTCTTTTCCTTAGGCTCTGCATCAGTTTCCACCCTTTCCACACCTCCTTGCTTACAGTGAAAGCTGAGTATAGCATTTTTCCAAAAAGCAAATTAAAACTATTTTGGTAGATAACTGTCAGAGAAAGTGTCAGTGAGATTCAACATAAAGTAGTAATTGCAGTGTTAAATAAAACTCTTTTCCTATCGTGGAAAACCAATTTCTAGAAGCTTGTCAAGCTTATTAATTTATTTCACCTGTGTTTTCAGACAGTTACTTTGATTAACTTGAAAAAAATCCAGTCTGAAGGATGAAGAAATTCTCAATAAATGTTCCCGACTTTAATCCTTGCAGTTTGACTGTGGTGAACATACTGCAATTAGTGCAAACTTTTCCATTTATTTTGAATTAGCTCTGTTACATGCATAGTTTTTATCTAGAAATACGTATTTGTGTAAAATGTGTGGGTGGTTCTAAATGAACAGCAGTGATTAACTCTGGTCTCCTGGTCAGTTGAGCTTTTGTTATCCTGACAATATCTACGTGGAAGGCTTATGTCACTACATTTTTATTGCAGCTAAACTTATAATTAGATATCTCTCAAGTTTGTGTTGTATCTATGTATTTTCTTCATTACTTTCTCATAATTCTTTTTTTTCCCTGTGTAGGGTGACTTAGCAGCTGTGGAGCAGCTGCTAAAAAATGGGGCAGATCCCAATGTCAAAGATAATGCTGGCTGGACACCACTGGTGAGTGTTGAAGGCTTCTTTCTGCCATCTGTCTTCCAATCAGATTTCACTTCATCCCTCCATTCCTCTCTGATATTTTAGTTCCCTTCACATGCATTTAGGTGACAGAATTATGCAAAGTGAAGAAGTGATGATAAACAAGGTTAAAAGAATTCATCAGCAGCCACTGACCTGCCCGGGTGTCATTCTCCTTTGCTGGGGTGGAGGGCAGGCCATGAAATTGATCAGCCTGTGACTCTGCAAATGCAGAAAATACAGCTGGGATAACTCGAAAATGATCAATTCAAAACAATGTTTGTATTTAATGGGTTCCTAATGTCCTCAGTGGTTTGGAAATATATCAAGCAGTGGAGTGAAAAAAAATTGCTCGATTGAATTACAGAAAATAAACAAAAGGTTCTTTTCAACCATGACTTCTTCCTTTCCTGCAGAATACTTCTGATAGCCTGTAATCTGGAGGGTTTTGTTCCCTGTGGTCTAATTTGCACACAGTTGGCCTTTGTTCAGTGCTGGGTTCCCAGGTAAATTCCTGTCAGGAATGTAATGCAGCACCCTCGCATCATCATCTTCGGAGCGCTGCCATGAGAGGAATCCTCCTGCGAGTTCTGCTTCACCTGACTTTTCCCCCCTGTGGCTTTTCCCACACAGCATGAGGCGTGTAACCACGGGCACAGGGAGGTGGTGGAGCTGCTGCTGCAGCACGGGGCGCTGGTGAACACCACGGGCTACCAGAACGACTCGCCGCTGCACGACGCCGCCAGGAACGGGCACGCGGCCGTGGCCCAGCTGCTGCTGCTGCATGGCGCCTCACGCCACGCCGTGTGAGTGCTGTGAGGGTGTGAGGGCCCTGGCAGTGCCCTGGCAGTGTGTGAGTGCCCTGGGAGAGCTGTGAGTGTCTATGTGCCCTGGTGAGTGCAAGTGCCCGCTGCCGGTAACCGCGCCCGCAGCCTGCAGGGGCGATGCTGAGTGAACGTGAAGCAGAGCTGCTGGTAAACGTGGCTTGTGTGAAGTGAGGGGTGAGTGTTTCCTTTGCTTTTGGTTCTAAGCTTTTCTGAGGATGCCTGAGTCATAGATAGCTGGAGTACTGGAGAGGGAAGTAACAACATATGCTCACCCTGATCTTACACTTTCCTGTTGGCATCTTCTTATAGTTGCTGTCAGCTCTCAGATGCTGAGCTGGATGGGTTTTGAACTGCTACAGCTGGTTTTTGTCTCTACTTTTACTGCACTACTTGCTAGCTGAAGGCATTTTGCTCCAGTCTCTTCTGTTTTCACAAATATCATAGACACAGGCTGAGAATTGGGAATTTTCATTTTTGCCTTTTTGGATCAAAGCACTAATCCTTGGTACACCTTCTAATTAAAAAAAAAAAAAAGGCGAAGCAATATTTTCAGTTGACTCTTCTATGCAGTTAAGTCTTCTGAAGATTTTGGTATTTGTGTATTGGAGGTGTTAAAGAATCTTTCAGTCTCATGAATAACCCTGCAGCCTGTTAGTATTCCAGGCACTAATATAATTTTAGGGGTTGTACTATTGTTGTGCCAGGGCCTGTGTGTATAAATTTGAGTCCAGTGCAAGTTGTCAGTCAGTCAGTGTGTGTGTATAGAAACACAACAGGATGAAGTTTCCGTGGCTGCCAGATGAAGAAGCATAAACAAGTTCAGCTTAATCACTTCAGCTCTCAATATTCACACTCTTGAAGCTTACAGAATTAAGGTGCTTTGTGGGAAAGCGTAGGGTTTTCATAAAGTCCTAATCTTGAATATATTAGAGTTTAGAAAACAAGACAAAGCCAAACAAAGCAACAAGCTCTCAAGACTTCAGCACGAAAAAGTAAAACAAGGATCAGTTGTTCATCTTCACTTTGTTCTTGAGCAGCAAGGACTTGTGCACCTGGAAAAGCTGGCAGCTTCAGAGATTTTCAAGCCACTTGAATATGAGGAGCTGGTTGTGTCTCACTTACCAAGTGCTTGTCTGGTGTTTGAAAGCACAGCCAACAGCTTTGCTGTGAGGTTGTGGCAGGGTTTCAGCTCTGGTGGCTTTGCACAGCCTGGGCTCCAAATGCCAGCCATGGACTCTGCAGGGCTCCTGTTAAGCCTTGGTCTTTGCTGCATGTGCTCCCACAAACAGAGGTCAAACTGAACCTCTTTCAGCTCATTCTACATGAGCAAACATGGCTCTGTTGAAACAGAGGCTTTTTAATCAGGGAAGGGGAGATTTATGTAAACCTTAAGCCCTGCTTTAACTTTTCACTGAATGTAGATAATGTTCAGTTAAAATCTCTGAGAACAAATGTAGCTGCCATTAATCTTTGTGTGATTTGTCTGGGTGCTGTGGCACAAATTCAGTCCTGTCCATCCCTGCTGGAATAACTGAGGCTTCCATATCTTCTGTAGGCTCTCTGTCTCTGGCTGAAATGCCACTGTGTGTGTTGCAATTGTACTGATGATGGAGAGGGGTTGGGGTTTCCCCTCCCCTATTTTTACAGAGAGCATTAGAGCCACAGAGAAACAGATGTACAAGCCAAATGTTCAGGCTTGCTCTGCTGACCCCTTCCAAACACTGTCAAGAAACAACAGAAACAAGAGCAGTGTGTCTGAGACTCCTGGGAATGCCTCGTGCCTCCCTTCCCTCCTGTGCCCCAGTAGCTTCCAGCAGTGGATGGTGCTGTGATCTTCCCCTGGATTGTGACTTTGCCAATCTCACAGGGTGTTTTTGCAGCCACTGCCTCTGCCAGTTGTCCTAATTAAGCAGTGGTTGGATTTGGCTAGGTGAGTGGGCTTGAACCATGCATCTAGAAGGTTTAGTTAATTCTTCTTTCCTAGTGGATGCAGGTATCCTTATAATGGAGTCACATCTGACAGCTTGTTTTTCTTCAGGGACTTTTTTTCCTAGGTCTCTGAAGCCAGCTGACCACAGTTCTGAAAACAGGAGATGAGAACAGGCTGATCACTTAAAATGGTGCAATTATAGTTCATTTCATTATGGCTAGTTATAATTGGTCTCTTTGTACTTAATGCTCACCTTCACATTATTATTTTAGGTTCTTTACAGTAGAAATTGAAGCAGTGATGAGTAGAGCTTGCATCTCCAAGGCTTATTTTCTTGAGGAGTGCCTTAACTTGAGAGGTGTGCAGTGTGTGAGCTAAGACTATACCAAACCAATTTTGTCAAACTGATAAATTGGTCTAATTTTAGTTCACTTTTTTTTCCTCTTTGGTGTATAAAACCCTTTCTAGTCCTTTTGTAGGCTCTTCAGGCTCACAGTGAATTAACTTTCAGCCAAGGAGAGGGCTCTCCTTAATGTGGTGGGATAAAGTGATTCTTCTTTATCTCCCAGGAGCGGGGAGGAAAGTTTGATTAGTTCACTGGGGTTACTTAAGTGTTTTACTTTAGCTAAACTATGTAAAATGTGAACATGACAAATGCATTCAAATGTTACCTGGGACACCATGAAATATATAGCATGAAACCTCACAGGAGTGACTGATGTCTTGCTGCTGTCTTAACAGTAAAATTAACTCAGTTTTGTGTCTTAATGTCCCTTGTGTGTAAGAGTTAATCTACTGGAACAAAACCAGAGCTTGCATCCAACAGCCTGCTTAGAGCAGTAGTTTGGAAATTTAGCTGATACTCAGTTGTGCCAGGTGAAATTTATTTTAAAAGTGTGCAGTAATGACTGACAGCAGGTCCAAAGAAAGGTAAGAGTCACTGGTCTGTGGAGGGATGTAGGATTTATCTGCTTCCTGAGAAACCTCAGTGGGTGAGGTACAACCCTATCAGAGAGCTGAGACTTTGCCATTTCAGATTTAGGTATCAGATATTCACAAGCCCATCAAGTGGGCACATTCCAAGTGCCTTTCAGGCTGTGTTTTTCTCCTTTCATGTGAACTTGCAGTGCATTAAGAAATAGCTCTATATAACAGGAAGCAGCCACATGTCTTTTGGACCAAGCAAGAGCAGATGAGGGCTTCCTCTTTTGCCAGAAATTAACTCTGGGATTTCCTTATTCCTTGGCAAAATTTCTTTTTGGAAATCTGTGAGATTTAGTAGTCATGGCACTTCGGTTGTCCACAACTTCATTGAAATTTTCACTGACTGGGAGAGACACAAACTACAAATAAAAAATATTATATGAACCAGTGGACCTATTAATTGTCCTACTGGTCCTGTTAATTTTTTTACATTAATCTCCTACACATAACTAATTTTTATTTTTATGGCTTTTTTCAACATGCTTGAATTCTTTTTTCTTTGCTTCACAGCAAGCCAAGTGATTTGAAAAATTAGATCTGTGCATTTGCAATTTCACAGTACTTCCTAAATGCTTTCACTCAAATGGGCTGTCTTTCCAGTTCTTCATGCACAGTAAGTTTAGCATTAGCAGGAACTGTCATCTTGCTCTGTTTTTTTAGGTGTAGTGATTGTGAGTCTGACTCTGAACAAACCTGTGGGAATGTGAAGGGGAAGACCATGGTCCTCAATTATGAATGGCACAGGGACAAAAATTACTATAACCTGCAGTTATTCCAGGAGGCTTTAGACTCATGGCACTGATACCATTTTCTCTCCTTATTCTGAGTCAACACAGTGCAGGTCTTTGCTGCCTAAGTGCAAGGCAGTGTGTTGAACTTCCTGCTGACAGTAGGTTAATTAAAATCCTGGCTCTGTTTGGATATCTCAGATGGTCTTTCTGGCTACACAGATTAGGTTTTCATCCCTCTTGTCAGGTTCAGGAAAGGTTTCTACTTAGCACATTCTCAAAATCCAGGTGCTGCCTCTGCCTGGAGAGCCCTGAGCCAGTCAGATTTCCACGTGGGAGTTAGTGAGACCTGGCTGCAGGATTTCCATTCACTGCTGAACTCTTCTGTGGGGTTGGGGCAAAACTTGGTTTCTGGAGCAGCTTAAAATTCCTGATTACAAAGAATTGTGTCACTTCATGGACAGTCATACTCAGAAGATTTGGTGGAGCTGCTCCTCATTGGGCTTCTCTTTGTTCTCAGCACAGCCATCCAATCTTGGATTGGATTTGTTCCAGCTGTAACAGCCCCCTACTGATTATTCACTACCTCGATGACTGGTTAATAGGAGGCTGCTTGCACCCAAGGGTACATCTGACACTGGAATGTTTAAAAAAAATTTCCAGAAAGCCCACTTGGCTTCTAGTAGAAAGGAGGATGCCTTGGGGACCTTGTATTCCAGTTTAAGCACCTCACTCATTTCTGTCTAGCAGAAACAATTGTGTCTTCCTGAACTCACCATGTGCACTGGACCCATTCCCAACAAACCCAGATTTGTAGGAGGAGCACACAGAGTTATTGGTATTTCTGAAAACACTGTGTGTCAGGGTGGATGTACTTTGCATGTCTAATTTTGTTTGGAATATTGGGTAAAAATTAGTCTTAGAACAAGGTGGATGATTTCCCTTCTTCAGGTGGGTTGGATAAAGATGGATGTGAGCACCATTTTCCTAAAGCTTCTGCTCCTCATTCCCCAGCCTTACTAAAAAAGTCAAATATAGTTTTCATCCTTTCTCTTTGAAAATTAAATTACAGCACTACCCTACTTGAAAATCTGTCGTTAGGATGTGTTCCTTGTATTGGTTTTTATTATGTAAACCCTCTTTTCTCCTGTTTCAGCTACATTTTCACACTATCTTTAAGCTCAACAATCTGTTTAGTTGCAAATATTCTAAACCCTTAAACCATTCCTTGTGCTGGTGTTCCTTTTTCAGACCTCAGCTCCAAAGTTTGTCACATTTTAACTATGCCACTTTAACATGCTGAATAATGATGTGACAGCATATCACAATACTCTAGTAAGAAGCAACTAAAGCTTAAAACTGTAGGAGAAAATTGTAAGTGAATACAGAAGGAGGAGCTGGAGCTTGTATTTGTACAGTTCAATTGGCAAAAAATGTTCTGTATTTAACTGGGTGGCCTATGTGTGTTTCTGTGGTAAACATTGATGAGTTTTTCTCAACAGTCAACCTTACTGTGCCTTTGGAGGGAAAAGCACTCCCAAATCTGTGCTGCTGACATGCAGGGATTTCCTCCCTCTGCTTAGCTCACAGTGAAAGGTCAGCCAGCTAGTCTAAAGGTGATTTTTGGGGTGTTTGATGATATGTATATATATTTCCCCTCCCTCTCTGGATGCATTGTTGAAAGGAACTTTATCTTGCAGCACTTTGAGTTGAATATTGGCCTTATTTAAAGAAAGGGCAAGAGCTACCCTGATGATGCATGACAAAGCAGGAACAGCATGACAATATTTAATGGGCTGCAACCCCCAGGCCTGGGCAGAGATTTAACCAATTATCTTTCAGTCTGCAGAGCTTGTATTATGCCTGCACTGTGCTCATTAGTAGCACAGAAGAGCTTGGGATTGGTCATAGTGTAAAATCCCATCCTGGACTCTTCTGTGGGGGATTTCTGTGGATTGTTGTTTTCCCCAGGGGCTGTGTTAGTGAGCAGTGCTCAGCCAGGGCTGCTGAGGTCAGACTTATCTTTCAGCTTAGCACTGGCCAAAGCCTCCTCGTTAAGTCAGAGTGGAGACTTAACAATTTGAGCTGCTCTTTGGGCTGGATTGGGTTATGGCCTTATGTGGAATTCCTTGTAAAGCTTCCTGGATTCCTACCCTGCACAGAAACGTGTGGCCAAGAGAGAGCTCTTCAAAGCTGCAGTGGTCCTGTGACCTCTTTAAATGTTTCATTGTTTGATGACTAAGCTTGCCAGGTTTCAGACACTGAGTCAGGGCTTTGTTCTCATGACAAGCTTCTCCTCCCTAACGAGCTCTTATTGTGCCTTTGGAGAGCCAGAGCTGTGTGAGGTGGGCAGGAGAGGATCAGCTGCAGCAGCCATTATTCTCACAAAGGGCAAAGCAAGCAGAATATTTCCCCAGAGTGCTGGCAGAGGCTCCTGTTTGCTAATGGCAATGATACCTGTTCTGCAATTTCAGGCTTTTCTCCCCTCACTACTGTCCTGCAGCAGCAAAGTTGTGTGAAGAAGAAATTGAAGCCATGGCTGAGTTTGATGTGTTTATAGCAATCAGCTCTGTCTGAGGAGTGCTAAAAGAGGAAATCAGTCTGCAAGCACAACTAATAACTATGAGGTGCCACCTGCAATCAATAGCTTTGAACAAAATTGGCAAACCAGCTAAAACCTGACTGAATTGGCTCTGATGTGTTCTGTGGAACAGTACACTGAGGGAAAATGAGATGCACACTCAGATTTTGGAAGTGCAAGGGAGCTGTGGTTCCCAAGGAGGAAGCAGATAGCTTTTCCCATAAAAGCACTACCACATCAAGCTCCCGTGTTTAATACACTATGGAGAGTCTTCTGACATGTCTTTTATGGCAAATGGATAAGCCCAAAATACATTTCTTGGTTCTATGACTGCAATGAAAGATTAAAGCTGAAATTTCTGGGTCTTGCAAATGATATCAAAGTGCATCTTGAGACAGTTTAACAGGGACTGTGGTTTATTTAACTGAACATTCTGCTCTGAGCATCCCTTACTCCTCAGCCGAATGCAACAGCTTGTAATTCAGTATCCATCTGTCTTGGATGCAATTCTTACTTGAAGCTTTGTGCTTTTAGCTGAAATTACATATTAATAAGAAAGTGGGAGGGAAAGCTACCCAGCTAATATGCCTGGTTAGTTAAGAATCAAGTCACATTTTATTTACTTAAACCCATCTGTGCTTGTTTTGCCAGTAATATATTTGGTCTGCGGCCTGTGGACTACGCAGAAAGCAAAAAGATGAAATCTGTGCTAATGTTACCAGTGGAGAATGAATCATTTTCACTTAACCAGCCCTCTGAGGTAAATGTCTGTGTGGGTTTGTTTTTGTGTTTTGCTTTTTAACAAAACAACAAGCCATGAGTTCTTCCTTTAAATATTGAAGGCTCCAGTGTAAGTACAGTACATCACCTCCTTTACAGGGAGATTTAAAATAGGCTGGGAAGCTGTCTTGGACAGTATTTCTAGGATGTATGTGGAGCACTGACAAGCTATGAAGTTCTGTGTTACAGCTTTATGTGGGAAGACAAAAGATGTTTCTTGTCATGTGGTTTTATTATAGGAGAACGAGCCTGTGTTATTCCTCAGGTATCAGTGCTTGAACTTTGCTGTTGATGTTGTTTTTCTGCATATCTAAATTTGTTCTGCTTTCCAAACTGTCTGCAAGCAGCAGCAGCCTTTGTTCCAGGTGCTTTTTGTGTGCCTTTAAAAGGCTGTTCCACTATCATCCTTTGTCCAGCAATGGAAATATCAGCTCAGCAGTAGAAAATAGCTTTTGGGAGGTTGTTCTGGGGTTTTTGTTTTCCTCCTCCTTTGGACAAAGACTTCCCAGTACTTGTGACCAGAATCAAGTACTCAGACCTAACAAGTTGCTGCACTATGAAATGCTTTGTGCTTCCTAGTGGAGGAGGAGGATTAAGCTGACCCATAAGCCCATATCTACTCCAGCCCCATACAGCCTGCAATGATCCCTCCTCACTGAGGTCACAAGGTACCCAGTGGCCAAAAGTAAACTGTTGCAGCTAAACCAGGACTAATGTGGCTGTTCCTTCCACCTGCAGCAAATGTAAGATGTAGCTCTCAAATGTAAGATGTGCCAAACAAACCATTTTGGTGTTTGCATTAGCTTTGGGGTGAGCATGTGCCACGGGATGGCTGCTGGCTCACAGGGATAACTTGATCCAGAGCCTGAGGCTCCTGGGGTAACTGCATCTCAAAGGTCTGTCTGTGCTATGGAATCTGGAATATTTAAAAAAAAAACAGGAGCTGAAGTATACTACCCTTGACACTATAAAGCTCCTCTTACTTTGCATTAATACTGCCCACATCAAAAATCCCACTTAAGCATTGGTTGTACAGTGTAAAGTATTAAGGACTTCTACTAAAAGGAAATATAATTAGTTGTATAGGTTACTCAATAATAATCTGTTAATACTTTGCTAAAAGGAGGTGGTTTTACTACTGAATTGGGATTTTTATTCTGTTTCAACACTGCAGTCTGGCAGGCTGTTTACACAGTGTTCAGCCAGCTCTGTGTGCACCCCAATGTCTTTAAAAAGCATCAAAGAGGGCAAGGGAGGGAAAACTGATCCGTGTTTAAGTACCTTGCATAAGCTTAATGAAGTATCTCTAATGTGAAGATTTTTTTGCTGTGTAGCTGATTTGTTACGTGGAGATTTATTCATGGACCCTGTCCACTAAACTTGCCATCAATTGTGTTTCAAAATGCTTATTCTTGAAAAAGAAAGCTGTCCAGTATGCAAGTTGCTTTCCTTATGTTCCCAAATATTCAGCTTATTGCAGATTTTTCTGTTCATGCAGGCACTGAGCTCCAGCCAGCCAAGAAATGGACCCCTTGGTATACTGGGGAGCAATCTTAGTGTGAAGCAGCAGAAATTGCTGAACAAATTAGCAGCAGTCCTGAAGGCCCAGAGGTGCACTGAATTTAACAGCAGAGGTATGGAGTCTTGTTGAAATGTCCAAACATAAGTAACTACAGTCCTGCACTTCACTTTATTGTTTAGGATACTACCTGCAGCAGGCTTTTTATCACTCCTGGGAAGGGCAGTTTCTGAAATCCCTGAGTTGTAGCTGCAGTGGAGTGATGGTGTGTTTTGCATGTAAACACATATAAAGCTTGTCTGGCTATCAAGGCAGCAAGTTTCTGGGGGAGCCACAGTTTTGCAGTTTATTGTCTGTTATTTAAAATCCTAAAGTCTCCTCAGAGACCTCTTCTCTTTACACCCCTTTTACCAACTTTAAGGTCTCTGCTTGTATGAGACATCCTGTAAAGTTTTTACTCTCCAGAAGTGAGCCTTGGGGAGAAGTGACCCTTAAGAAAAGAACATGGCATTGACTGAAAGTTTACATCTCTTCTCATATGCTACCTTCCTTCAGATTTTGTTCTTCATTAAGATTGGTGAACCCCAATGATGGGGTTTGGTGGAGGTCTTTTCCCCTCATGGAGGACAGGAATATTATCTTAATCCCTCCTGTTTTTCTTTGGAGTGTTGTGAACTAAATGCTGAGGTAATTTTCCCCTGCCATCTTTGACTTCTGGATTACTACTCCAGAATTCTGAGAGGAGTTCCGTTAGCTTTGTGTTAAAGCACTGAGATCCTTTAGTAAGATTCCTGTCAGAGTTAAATATAACTCTAAAAGGATTGAAAAAAAAAATTGCTATCCTATAAACTGGAGCCTCATCTGAAGATTTAAGTGTTAGTGTAGACTATAAAACCATGAGTTCCCTTTTTCACAGCAAGTGTATGTTGAAACCCACAAAATTTCTAATAGCTCTTCTACTAACTCAGATCATAGTCTCAAAAATCACCTCCTTGTGCTGGAAAGAGTGGCTGATAAATTATTATAGTCTGCTTATTCTTTAAATAATGATTGATTGCTTTTCAGCCAGGCATGATTCTGAGTTTTCTGTGCTTTTAGTTTTACTGATGTAATCTTTCTCCTAGTAACTCATCTTGTTATCCCTGATGTTCCAATGCCAACTACTGTCAAATGCATGATGGCTGTTCTGAGTGGATGTTGGGTTCTCAAGTTTGAATGTAAGTATTAAATATGTGCCACTCCTTGGGGTTTTTAGGCAGAAATTGTAGATGGAATTCCAGAGAAACTTTGTTTTTCAACAACTGCCCTAATATCAATGCTATCTTGACACAAAGTGCAAGGGATTGTTTTCAAATCTCATGAATGACTAGAAATTTAATTGAATATATTTGATTAAATGTAACTACTACTTCCTTGCTAAATTAGTGCATTTCATCATTGGGTGTGTTGGATAGATCATAGCCCAAGTATCAGTGGGGAGTGAATTTCTTCATTGCTACATTAAGACTGATATGGAAGATTATGGAAGAGACCCTGGGAGAGAAGGAAGGATGTTACTGAATTCTAAGATTTGTTATGAGCAGTTTGCTTTGAAATTGAGAGGAGACTTTGGCTTGCTTGGGAGATGTGCTCAAGGCCTGTGGGAAGTGAGCTTATGTTTACATACAAGCTGAGACCTATTGGAGATTGTATCTTCTCACCCAAGTTAGCATGCAAGTCATGTTTTGTGCAGTCTGTAATTTGTGTTTATGCAGTGCATGCTTTTTTATACAGCTGTTCTGTGGACTTAGACCCTAAATTGAGTTTTTTTGTTGATTTATTCTGATGTATTTCTTAGTATCTGCTTTCACAGTAGTTGCAAAACCCATCTTCTTCCCCTTGACCTTTATGGCTAAGTCCCTTTAGCTAATAAGTACACTACAAATGAGTTAATTACCCATGGAAAACTTACAGACAGATTTCATTCCAGTTTTCTACTGTGTGACTAAACATCAGAACATAAGGATTCTTTAATGGTCTGGACACTAATGTTTATGAAGGCACTGTGCAAAGCCTCAGAAGCTGCAAACTAAAGCACAGCATCAGTTTGGACACTGGCCACAGGGTGTCCATTTGCCTTCCAGGCAGTTTGTTCCATGCTTTTTTTTTTTTTTTAAGACTGAAGATCCTGTTTCTGTGGTGAATCCCTTGACAGGTTCTTGGCTTCACTCAGCCCAGAAGGCTTGCATACTTTCTATCCTATGTGCTTCCTTCATTTCATTTCATCTTCCTGCTAGTCAGGAAATTAGAAAACATCTGAGTGGTAGGGAGATTTCATTAGTGAGACCTGAATTTAAATCTTCATGGAAGAACTTTCCTATTTAGAAGTGATTGGAAAAGGGAAAAAAAAAAAATGAAATAGTCCAGTGGTTATTCAGGGATTCCTTTTATGGGTTTTTTTTCACAGTTGAGTTTTATTTTATGTTGTTGGTACTGATTAATACAATCCTGCCTGCTAATGCTCCCAGCTTAGTAAGCAACATACTACTTAAAAGCGAGTGATTCTCCTCCCTAGTGGGAAATGTTAGCAATAACTCATGGGGTCTGATGCAGCTAAGTGCCTATAATTAACAGCACCACTCCATCTGTTCCCACCAGTCTGTTATCAGTCTTCTTCAGAGTCATTACAAGTTAAAGATTGTTATAACAAATAATGGGACTCCTGCTGATGGAACATTTGTCTAGGAAAAAGAGGTCCTTGCTTTTCCTTTTCATTTCCATTTATCGTGCCTTTTTGACTTCTATTTGGATAAGTTTCCTTAAATGTGATGCAAATAAACTTCCAAAAGTATGTGCATTTTCTGGTTATATAATAAATTTAAGTTGTTGTTTATGGTTCACTGTTCTAAACTATTCACTTAAAGTGAATTCATGTTGAAAAAATTCACTAAAATATTTGAAAAAACAAAGCTCAGTGAGGCACTTAATGAAATGCTGACTATGCATAAGGGACTGTTTGAATTTTTTTTACTACAAGGTAAGCTGCATTTGACTGTTATCCCTAAAGTTGTATTTATAGCCTACACATTATACCACTTCTTAAAAAACATCACAAGCTTGCAAAAACAGTATTTCATTTGAGAGTCTCTTATGTTAACTCTTCTGTTACAGCAGGCTGTGAATCTTTCTCTCATAAAAAGCAGTTTCCTTCTCTTGGGTGATTCTGTGATACTCCTGTTTCCATATGTCCATACACACAGATCAGCATCCATTCATATTGGTGGGGAGGTAATGTGGAATTTTCCAGCAGAGTTTGAGCTGAGTGTTGGAGAGCCAAGACTTAAGTATGTATCCTCAGTTTTGGGGTTGCCTGTGGCATTCACATTCTCTGAAAAAATCCCTTTGCCCAGGATTTTTTGCCTTTTCTCTTCAGGTGGGAGGGTAGGATGGAAGGATGTTACCACTGAGCAATATTAGATCTTCACAGAAGAACAATTTCATGTTACCAGTTGCTTTCCCACCTTTTCTGTATGTAGCATGCTGTCAGCAGTACATCCACTTGTAAGGCAGCACAGAATTGAATTGAGGCAGTGTTGCCACAGTGCTGCTTGCCCTTGGCCATATCTTTCACTGGTTCCATTATTTTATTGCCTTTATTATTTCTGGGATGGTAATAGGGCACGAAGTGGCGAGTCATTATCCTTCTGCAAGTGGGCTGAGACCAAGATTCAAGTATCACTGTATTTCCTCTAAGCTTTATGTGGAGCATAGAACAGTGTAATTAAAACCAGCAGAAGTCTTTAATAGCTTTTCAGCTTGTTTTTTTTTTTCCTTAAAGTTATTGTCATCTGTTAAAGCAGGGAATGAAAAATGATCTCAGTAATGATATGCATTGAAACAAGCTTGTGTCAGTCCTGGCAGTGAAGAGTCTGGCAGAATTCTGAGCATCTGATTGCTCATTCCTTCCTCTGCTTTGCTTACCTGAAAGCAGCAGCAATGATTTAGCTCTGATCATTATAAGGAGGCAGAAAAAACTGCTTTTCCTGTAAGGACTCACAACAACAGGGAGTTGACTGGAAGAGCTAGGGGACTGCATGACTGACATTTCAAGGTGAAAACATCTTTCTGAATTTTCTATGCCCATCCTTGTTTAGGCTGTTAGAGCAGAGGAATGCAAAGCTGCTTGAGCTGGCTGCTCCTCAGGCTGGACTGGCTCTCTTTCATGCAAAAACATCTTTTAGGTAACTAGCTGATTCTCAGCAAAGCCCTCCCTCCTTGAAGCACCCAAAACTTTTGATCACTGGAGTTTTATGCTCTTTTTGTACATGGAAACTTCCTTCAGCTGCCTCCTACAAAAGGACTTGTAGCTCTGAGAGGCTTTAGAACACTCCAAAGTGCAGATTCTGGTTGTGTTGGGTGTGCAGCTGAGGGCAGTGCTTCAAACCAGCAGGGACTGAACTTCTCAGTCAGGAGCTCACAGTTTTACTCTGTGAAGCTGCTGGGGTTTGCAGAGGAGAAAATGGGAGTGAGAATATCTTCAGTGTGGTGTCTGCAGAGATTGGAGGTGGGTTGGTTTGAAAGAAGGTCTAGAAGAAAAGGAAACCTTGGTGTTTCCAAAGCTCCCTCTGTTCTCTGCCATCCCAGGTACTCAGTTTTCCATGTTTGTGGATGAAATAAATGGGCAGGAGATCTTTCTCCTTTTTAATGGCCTTTATTAAGAAGAATCAGCTCAGGTGGGGAGAAATCGATGGGTTGCGCTCTCGCCGCCGCTGCTCCCAGGCGTGGCACGAAGCAGGAGGACGATGCAGTTTTGTCCGCTGGTCTGCAGACAGAACTGGGGACTCTGTCCTCACGGGAGAGTGGTTGAGTCCTTGGTTTGTTTGTTTACAAACCCGGGAGGTCTCTTTAATCAGTTTCTTTTCAGGTTAGGGTGAGAAATAAAAAGATTCAAGCAGGTACGGGACAATGCTCCCATCCTTAGACGTCACTTTAAGTCACTTTGTTGGCTCGTGATTTTAGGGGTTTTTCTTATAAAAACTGTGAAACTTGAAAATCCAGGGTGCACTGCGTTTCTTATTTGCATGTTGTCTCTGGTGTCACTGTTTATCTCTTTGCCCTGGAGGGTTTCCCTTGGTATCTTCTTGGCATGCGGCTAGCATCAGGGAAACAATCAGTTAATCACCTGCCATTAACAGGTACTTGAAAAAGCTTTCCTTCAGCATCGAACTTAAAGGAGGCTGACTCGGTCTGGCTTGGTTTTTTTTTAACTCTGAAACTAAAAAAATTACAATTTTCTATTCATATTTGTGGAGTCCTCTGTTCTTGCTCACTTCTGGTTTGAAGAAAACATGGCATTAAGGAAGAGGATGGGAAATAGAACCTCACTCATTAAAAAGCCTGTGATGGGATCCAGAGGATGAGCACTCCTGGGGGAATTGAACCTGACCTTAGGAAGGGCTGCCTCCAGTCACTTTGATCACTCTAGGAAACAGCTGTGGCCAGCAGTGTTTCCTTCCAAGGGAGATAGGACACCTGGGGCTCCAAGTGAAGGAATCATTTCCAAATCACACCCTCCCAGCTTCTGGGAATGTTTCAGGACTTCCTAAGCATCTGTTCCATCGTGTTCAGTAAATGCCACCTGGATTAAGTTGTAAGCTACCATTCTTAAATAGATGCACTTCAGTCTCTGCAGATCTTGTGTCATTTGCATGTGATGAGAAAACAGACTGCTCTTGTTTCACCAGTGAGATCTCTACCTCACTCCATGGAAATCTGTGTCTGAAGTCAGTTTATAAGCATATAGGAGATGCTGTAAAAATTCTTTGCTGTAGCAGAGGCCAATAATGCTGTTTATGAAAACAAATTTAAGCCAGCCATGCCAGATTCCCCTAAAGCTTTCTCTCAATCCAGATTTCTTCCTTTTCTAGGAAAAAAAAATCCCACCAGGCTTTATTCAATCTGTATGTAAGTTTTGAAACCCAGTGCAGGCTGAGCTAAGGAAGTATCAGTTGCACTCTCTACTAGATCTTGGATGTTTAGTATTTCATCTTCTTTGTTGCTATCATGTATTCCTAAATTACTTTTAGCCTTTCTGAGGGATTTTTGGGACTAACCCCTGCTCTTTGCTTTATTAATGCAAATCCAACAAAACTCCACTAAGGCTAATTGAGTTACTGAGAGATACCCTTGGGTATCTGTGGGTGATTACAACTTGTTCTTGGCAACCAGGTATTTTTTGTACTTCATTCTCATCAAATTGTTTTTGCTGATGCAGTTAGTTTCATTATAAACCAATAAGACTTACATGAGCAAGGATTAGAGGGCTCTGATCTTAAATTTTGCAAATAATGATTTCTTTTATTTCTAGTACTAGCAGCTGCACTTGTACCAAAGGTCAGTTAGAGTGGACACCCTGTTAACCTGCTTGCTCCTTAGATCTCAGAGGTGAGAAGGCAGGGGCAGCTGCTCAGTGAGGTAATCAGGATCAGTGTAAGTAGTGATGCTTTACTGATCTTGTTAATCAGGGGAAAAAATGAGCAGTGCTCTGGGTGCCAAATGTGGTGGCACCAAGCTAAATGTGGATGCATTAAGCTGAAACTTCTTTCTGCCATGTTTTCTAGGGACTTCAGTGCAGCCTGGGGTTTTGCTAATATCTAAAACTTGCAGGAGTGAGATCAGCTCTTGAAGAGGCTCTGGAGCTTGTGATGTTCTGTGTTTCCAGGGCAGAACTCTGCAGGACCCCTGTGCTCATGGGGTGTTGTGTCAGGCCAGCTTTCTCCATCAGTGCTTCCCACTGACCTTGGCACTGCAAGGCAGCTCTGCTCCATGAGAATTGAAATGCCACTTGCATTCATCCAAGTCTTGCCCTTTCACGGGTGATTGATCCAGCTACTGAGGTTAAACTGAAGGGCCATTAACACCTAGCAGTAATAATCACCCTCTTCTCTTCAACAACATGGATAGACCTCAACAACCTCGAACTTAGATGGTCCACTGCTCTTACTGGCAGTAGTGTTAAGGAATAAATCAAGATTGGCTGAGACCCTGTGCGAGTTGGATAGTCTTATGTTAGAACAGAACAGAGTAGATTTTTAGTTAGGCTTGCTGGTTAAAAATGCACAGACTGTGAATGTGTGGGGGAAAACAACACAACCCTGATCTCTGCCTCCTCCTAAAATTACAGGTGTCTTCTCAAAAGTAAGTTTAGGTTCCCTTCCATTTTCAGAAACCTTCTTTAGGGCTGTCCTTGTCCTTCTGAGATTGTCCTGTTTTGAATATTTTTTTGTATAATTACTTAAGGTGTCCATCTCAGTTTCAGAAGGGAGATGGCATCCTGGTAATTTTTTAAATTAGGATAATAGCAATTCTTTTTTCAGTTCATTCATTTGACCAGTGCCTTGGCATCAGGTTCTCACTGGTGGCTTTTCAGTGTAGTGCTAGAGAAATTAGAGTCTGATCTCAGGAGTTTGGGGAGTCAATTAAACATGGCTCCTGTTTGAAATCAAAGGGGGATTTTGACTTAAGTGATGTAAGGTCAAAAGAGCTTCTGGAAAAGTTCCTGTAAAAGTAGCAGACTGATATATCTGTGAGTAAAGGATGGAGTTTTATCTCCTTTTTTATGTCCTCCTACTCAGGATGACACTGAGTTGGTTGAAGGGACCATTAAAAGGGAACTGTCTTGTTATCCAGTCACTTAGACTTGTTAGCAGTTTTAAAATTAATGCCTACTGAAGGAAAAGGCCTGGGCTATACTGAATGGACTCAACTTAGCACTCCATTTTCACAGAAAATAAAATCTCTAGCAGTAAAAAAAAAAAAACAAAAAAACAACAAAAAAACAAAACCACAACAAAACAACAGGCTGGAAGGGCCCACAGTGTGCTCTAATCTTCTGTCTGCATCCCTATTCTCAAGTGTGAAATTGGAATATTATTGTTTTTAGCACAAGATCATCTTGTGGTTGGTCATACAGTCTCCTGGACGAATGGTAAAACTTGTACATTCCTGCTGCTTCCAAATGACACCATAACACAACCAGGGCTGGTTATTCTGACAGTAAAAAAAAACCAAAAAACCACCAACAAAAAAAACAAAACCACAACAAAACAACAGGCTGGAAGGGCCCACAGTGTGCTCTAATCTTCTGTCTGCATCCCTATTCTCAAGTGTGAAATTGGAATATTATTGTTTTTAGCACAAGATCATCTTGTGGTTGGTCATACAGTCTCCTGGACGAATGGTAAAACTTGTACATTCCTGCTGCTTCCAAATGACACCATAACACAACCAGGGCTGGTTATTCTGTCTTTGAGAACCTCACTTGGGCTATTGCATCCAGCAGGATTCACTGCTCCTGAAAATGATAATGGAGATTTGCAGCTCTAGAAGGAAGTGGTGGCTTGACACAAAGTTTTGTGTGGAGAGGGGTTGAAAAAGAACACAAGAATAACCTTTTGTTTAGACAAATTTATATGGAATTAGGTATATAAAAACAGCTTGAGCCCTCTGTCATGTTATCTCAAATATGAGAACAGGGGCATGTTTCCCTTTTGTTTCTTGTTTTTGTTCTCATATTTGACTTCTTTAGTTCTTTAATACAAACTCTGTAGCATGCAGGAGTCATTGAGGAGAAAGGAGCCACTTGGCAACAAATCAGTCTGAACAAAATCTGCAGTGCAAGGCCATACTGCTCTCTATCACTTACATTATTTTGCTTTCCTTCTTCTAGTCAGGAATTCTTCCTCCATGGATAGATAATCCTTGACTGTTCTCCTCAGTGTTGTAAGCACCTTCCTCAAACACTGGTTGCTGCTGAAACCCATGTGTCAGAGCAAGTTCTCCTAGATTTTGTATGGAAAATATTTTCACTAGTTGAAAATGTACTGGGTTTCCACCACCAAAAAAAAAACCCAGAGGGTTTTTTGGATCCATAAAGCTGTGTGTGTGCAGGCCTGGCTGTTGCTTCTTGGAATATTGAAGGAAAATACCTGAGCACTGATAATTTGTGCTCTTGGCTCTTTATGCTATGTGGAAAACACATCTTTTGTGTCACAAACCTGTTAAGACACAGATCTGGCCCATTTCTAGCTGGGAAAGAAAAGTTGAAATTAATAAGAATGCTGATCATGCCGACATTGGCAGCTTGCACATTCCCAGCTTCTCCAGGAAACAGATGTGTGCCTCGTGGTTCTTGTGGGCACAGGGAGAACAGGATCCAGGTGGATGAGTCTCTCTTGGGGCCCTCTTGGAGGATTGTAATCAGGTGTGACAAGGAACTCTGAGGCTTTCAGGCTCCTCCGAGGAGCTGGCAGTGTGAGATGGACTGACGTGTGCGGGCAAGACAGACCTCACTGATTTTGCATTCTGTGACATCAGCACTCCACTGACATTAGTCACTTCCCTGACTTCATTTGTTTTTTTCCAGGCAGGCAGCAGTTCAAAAAGACATTGTAGTCTTTTGTATTCATTCAATCTTTTATTACTTTTGTGTCCCATTTGCTTCATTTACTGATGCTGGCACTGGATGCTCAATTTGTGATGTACTTATTGTATAAAAACCTCATCTCTGTGGTGAAAGTCCTTGAAATCGAGCTTTTGATGGTGGATTGAAATAAAACATGCTTTTAAAGAATGGACAGTTCCATTCTTAAGATTAGATGAGACTTCTTCCTTTATGGTAAGTGGCACCCATTAATATCTGTACTTCCTTGGAGGGAAAGAACAGCAGTGTAAGTTAGAGGCACATTGACACAGGAAGTCTTGTTGAATTGTGGTGATTTAAAATAAATAAATAAAATGTGAAATAGCTTTTAGATTTATTTCTGAGTTATGAGTACTGAAATTAAGTTATCAGTATTCATTGCTGTTATCAATAATGAATATGTAAGTTGCCTTTCTGGAAAATCCACGACTAGGTTTGCCCTTCCAGTTCACGTTAATTTTCCTTGAAGGAATGAACAAGTGCAAATAATCAATCTGATGCTTGTACAGGGAGGCAGATATTTGCTGCAATATTCAGCCAGTTGTGTAAGCACATTGAAGGACTTCCACTACCTAAAATGTGAATTCCCATTGTATTTTGTGAGTTTGTATGAACTGACAGCAAATTACTGCAAGTTTCTTTCAAGATCTCTCCAGATTAAGATATTCCTGTCCCTTGGCCACTTACTGCCATGGCATCCAAGTGCTTTTGTCAGTGATATTTCTCTTCACAGCCTTGGGCTTTCTTGCTTTTTAGGGTCAATCCTCCACAGTTCTCTTTGATTTGGTTCAGTTTATAGTTTTTATATACTGTGGGTTTGCTATTTTCCCAGTGCAAAGAAGTTGCCTGAATTAGAAACAGGGTGGAAGGAGTGAGGTGCTATAAAAGTTACAGCCTTGGCCACATTGTAAATCCTTGTGGAACCCTTTGCAAAATCAGCTTTGCAAACTTTTTCCTGGGTAATTCTTATTAATGGCTGCAATGTACATGCAGGCAAAATGTTCCATCCTTGAATGGGTGACCACAGCAATTCCTCTCCCTGGAGTGAGGTCAGGCAGTAGATTTTATGGACGTTAGCAATGCATTACCATCAGTGCTTTCTCCATTGGAAAAAATAACTGGCCTTAAAACAAGGTAAAAACTTGTTGACTCTAAAAGACAATCTCATTATGCAGCAATGCTAACAGAAACGAATGCCACTGTTAAACCCCAGCACAAATCTCCAGTTCGTGCTGATCCTGGAGACCTTGAAATCCCATCTGATTTGTTATTTGAGGCCGTGGCTGCTGGGAAGCAGCTTTGTGCTTGCCTTGTAATTGCTCTTTATCAGGCAATTGTGTCCATTCCAGAACTGGCTTCGAGCTCCCAGTGATCAGCAGTTTGACATTTGACATTAAGTGCTTGACCTTTAGAGGCTAAGAGGAAGAGCTAATAATTCCTGGTGTTTATAGCACTGATTTTAGTGTGATATTACTTCTCACCATCTCACTTGCATCTTCAGGCACTGCTGTAAATTTTTTCAGGCTTTAAAAGCAAATTGCTAAAGCACACCAAGCTTTGGTGCTGTGCGAATGTAACGTCTTGCATTGTAATAATTTTATCTTAGACACATTTTAGTCCCTAAAATGACATGCAAGCCTCTCTGAAAGCCTGGGGTGTCTCATTTCTGCCTCCCTTACTGTGGTTTTTGCAGGGGTACAAGCCTGCCTGCAGAGCTCAGCTCGGGAACAAGAAGAGAAGTACGAAGTCCAAGGTGGCCCTCGGCGAGGGCGGCTCAACCGGGAGCGCCTGGTGGGTTTTAGTGCTCCACACAGCCTGGATTAATGACCTGGGGCTGGGCAGCTCTGCCCTTTGCCACACACTGAGGTGCAGCAGGTGTAAAATTTTAATGTGGTCTTGTACAGAAAATTTGATTATGTGCAAGGTGATCCAAAGAGCAGTGAACACCCATAAAGCTGTCATTTTTCTCCATTAGTGGAGATGCTGCTGTAACCTTGTCAGGGGAGCACTGTATTGCACTCTGTGTAGTATCACACCTGATGGGACAGGCAGTGATGTGCTTTGGCCTTCTCTGCTCAGCTTTAGAGCATAGTTCTGAAAGAAAAATGGTTTTGTTACTATTTATTTCAATTTAGGGCCTTTTTTACATTTAACTGGGTTCATTCCTGGTTATTTGCTGGATTACACTGGAGAATTTATTAAGTGCATTGTAACAGTAGCTGTAAATACTCCTAACTCATAGTTCAAACCCTGTTGTGCTGGAAAGTATTTAAACAGAAGCAAGAATTTACCACATAAACAAGCTTTTCTTGGTTGCATACTTACCCTGAGAACCTTGCATGTTAAGTTACTGTTCTGCTTTCCAGCAGTGGTTGTAAATTGTAGGAGTTTTGTATGCTCTGATTTTTCCTTCCCACTTTTTTCCTCTCTGTTCAGTTGTGAAGTCCTGTATTCATGCTTGTTTCTTTTTTCTTCCACACAGCTGCCTAAGTTGTTTGACGGATGCTACTTCTATTTTTTGGGGCCTTTCAAAAAGCACCAGAAGAGTGACCTGCTGGAGCTGGTGAAAGCAGCGGGCGGCCAGGTGCTGCTCAGGCAGCCCAAACCAGACAGTGACGTGACACAGGCCATCAACACCGTGTCCTACCACGCAGAGCCCACCTCTGACCAGAGGCTCTGCACTCACTATGTCATCTATGACGCGGCTTCCAAGTTCCAGCCGGAGAAAATCCGGCAGGGCAAGGTGTGGATGGCCCCCTCCAGCTGGCTCATAGACTGTGTGATGTCATTTCAGCTCCTGCCTGTGCAGTGAATATCAAACAGCAGCATGCCGAGAGCAAGGCTTTAATGTGGGCTCAGTCTTGGGATGCTCTGAGGCTGGGATTTCTGGTTTGGATTCAGGAGAGCTTTGAGCGTTTAAGTGAGTTACTGAGGTGACTGATAGGCTGGAATAAATGAACGTACAATGGAGGACAGGATTGAAAAATGTGCCTTGGCTTTTTTAATATGCTTGATTTTTGCATTGAGCTTAATAAATGCTTAATAAATAATCATTGACATTTCATAACTGGGGTTTTGCAAAATGAAACTTTTTGCTTTCTTGATTTGAACCGGCCCTTTATAGGCAATTGAACTTAACTCCACTTACGTTGTGTTTAACATCAATTGATAAGGATCTGCTGTAACTATCAAAATTTCCCAGGCCAGAAATTGTATTTCTTTTTAAAAAAGGACTCAATGTGTTTGAACCTGTGCAGACATGTCAGGTGACATTTATTATAACTTCTTACAGCTGAATTTTGCTGGAAATTCTTGGCATGGGATAAGTCTTGTGGAAATCAGAGTTAAATAAATTACCTGAATTCATCTGGAAGCAGACACTTTTGAGAACACTGTATTTCAATATCTTGGTCTAAAATTTACTTATTTGTAAAAAGATTCATGCTTTACTCACGTCTGTCCTCATTCATGCTTGTAAACATGTAACTAGAATCCAGTTCTCTTTTCTGAAGGCTTTTAAGCATTGAGATCCTTATTTAATTATTATAGTAAATATTTTTGTGAATTTGGATGGTTGCTCTTATGGCTACTCTAAAGAAAAAAACAGTGATCACAAAAGAATTGCTTCACTTTACATGGTTGTTCCTAAATAACTGTGTACCTAAGCTGGCTACACTGAATCAATGTTTGATTATTTCATATTTGTTACAATATTTCTCATAATGGCTCTTAAGTTATTGTCAGAATGTTGTGCCCTCACTCTGTGCTCTTATGTAATGTTTTGTATCTTAGCTTGTGAGTTTGGAATTGAGAAATGGTGTCTTGGAGTAATACACAATAAGAATGATGGTTGTGGGCTAGTACACAAGTTTTGTGTGTTTGTTTTTGAATTGTGTGTAACCATGAAACTTTGAGTGCAGTAAGTTTGGAGCATCTCTTGCATGAGCTTGGCTGCAGAATAAGTGCATATCCCACACATATCTCAACAGGCAAATGAAAACACTTCTCTGTGAGCTCAGTACAGCTGTGAGGATGGTGTGTCACACCAAGAGCTGCTTTTGCAGAGGAGGAGGAGCTGTTTCTGTACCCAGTGCTGCTGGAGGTGCTGTGCCCTGTAGAACCCTTAGAACTATTCACAGCAGGTAGAACAGGTACAGTTTTCAGTAGCATCTGCTAGATTTGAGTAGCTGGAGTATCTTAATCTTATCACTGATGCTAGACTGAGTCATTGCTGTTCACTAAAAGCAGGGCTCATTAATGAGTGGAACAGCCCATGGGATTAATGGGGTTTGGGGTTTTGTGGAGATAAACACTGGCAGAGAATGAGGTACCCAGTCAATACTGTGTGGGCTTGGGCATTTGTTGTGTTATAGCCCATTGTAACTTGGCATTTCATAGCACATCAATATGCCTCATGCAGTGTTCTTTGCAAAAGTAGCAGTGAATCTCTGCAAAATTCTTAAGAATGGAGCTTTTCTGCCCTGTACCAGGAAGAAATTTGACCCATCAGTAATCCTGCTCTATGTTCTAAAGTGGAGGCAGCACTTTGACAGATTTTAAGAGCTGTTGTTCCTTGGCAGATGCAAAGAAGCTCAGTTAGAAAATTGCCATGAATGTTTTGGGGTTTATTAGGCCATGCTCTGGACTTCAGCCTCGTTCCCTTGAGTACAGTTGTGTTACCAAGCAGTGTTTCTCTCCAATCACAGTAAGAATCACTCCATGTCACACTGAGGGAGAGACCCTTACCCAAGATTAACTCTGGCCCATCTGCTTCAGGTCTCTGCAGGAATTCTGAGTGTGAGCAGCTTATGTACAGGTAGCCTTGAAGAGCCTCACAGTAGACTTTGATGCCAGAACTACAGCAGGTGCCAAACACTACTGAAGCAGGTACACAAAACTTAAAGGTCAGTGACACAGACCCTGCTTAATTTGCTCTTTCTTCATAAAAACAGAGGGATAGCACTTAATAAAAGAGCCTTGTAAGAATAGATCAAGTCCCTTAATCCATTGGATGGGGTTTGGCTCCTGAGAGCAAGGTGAGTGTGTAGGGATCATTTCTCACTGTTTCTTGTATTCTAAAACCCAGGTGCACTAAGGGAAAGTACTAGGAGGCAGGCTGAACATGGAAAAGGTATTTCAGGAAGAGTGAGAGACTTGTGGTCCTGATGGCCATAGTGGCTGGGCTTAGTCAGAAGCAGTAAGTGAGTAGATGAGTTTATCAAAATCTATATTAGAGCTTAATGAAGAACTTCAGCTGTAACATTAATTAGTGTTCTCCTGCTAATCTGCATGTACTTAATGTGCACTCATGATTGGGGCATTTCATAGAAATTGAGAATAGTTTGGGTTGGAAGGGATCTTAAAGTTGTCATTTAGTGATCGTTACCTCACATGAAAAGACAGAAGACCAAGGCTTGTATTCAGGATTATAGATATTTTTATTGATCTTGATCAAAAGCACTGTGCATCACAGAAGGGCTTGGGCTGAAATGGACCCCAAAGCTCATCCCATCCCCTGCCATGGGCAGGGACACCTTCCCACTATCCCAGACTGCTCCAAGCCCCAGTGTCCAGTCTGGCCTTGAGCACTTCCAGGGATCCAGGGCAGCCACAGCTTCTCTGGGCAACCTGTGCCAGGGCCTCATCACCCTCACAGGCAAGTTGTTCTTCCTCAGTTAATGATTTTCAAGCATCTTTTCTTGAAAATTATCCATATCTCTTAATTAATTAGCTGATCTGAGACACCTGATAACACCTTCAATAACAGCATCAGGGGTTCAGTGACAACATCAGTTTAACAGCCTGAATAGTTATCAGAAGATAACATTTTTAGTAAATACTGTGAAATTTTTTTGAGAGATGTTTATCTGAACCATTTGCAGAAATATTGAAACAACAGGCAACCAAGTAGAACCAAACAGCAGTAGCTGCTTTTGCTCTCAAATCAGAAATGGCTTACCTGGGAGGTGCTGTGGCTCTGTTTCTCACAGCCCTCTTGTAATGATAACAAGCATGGGAGTGCCCAAAGATAGAACTCTGGTAAAAAGGATGTCAGCAAGTGCTTCACCCAGCTGGTACCTACAGAGCCTTTAGGGGGATAAAGCCCCTTTCTTCTGCTCTGTCCCAAGCTGTGAGCTGAGGTTGAACCTGACCAGGGTTATCCCTGATCAGCCTGGGCAAGGCTCACTGGAGGAGTGAGTGAGTGACTGAAGGGAATTAGGCTGTGAGGTGAGACTGAACCTGACCCAGCATGGTTATCCCTGATCAGCCTGGGCAAGGCTCACTGGAGGAGTGAGTGAGTGACTGAAGGGAATTAATTCAAGGAAGGGAATAATTCTAGGCAGGGGATTGAAGCTGGTTCTATTTCCTCCATAGGTCTAGTGCCTTAAGACCAGACTTACTCTGGAGCAGTTATTTTGTGTAGCAGTCTTGCAGGAGACCTGCATCTTGGCTCCTGAAATTTCTGCATTCTGCTCAGGACAAAGCTGTCTGCGTGGAAGCTGTGGCCTGGTGTAAAACTGCATGTTGGGGTGGGTTATTTGGGGGAGGTGTATGAACACAGGGATCACCTGGTGCCCCTGCCTGTGCTTGCTGTGCTGCTTCCAGCTCCTGGAGGCCAGCTTTGCTGCCAGGGTGGCAGAGGGAAGGCAAACACCAGCTCCTCACTGCCAGCCCTGCAGTGCTGACAGGGCTGCTGGGCAGGAGCAGTTCTGGCCTGTCCTGCCCATTGGCTGAGCTGCCAGCAAAGTCTGGGTAGCAGCACCTTGGCATCTTGCTGAGGACAAGTCTGTGAAACACACTAGAACAAAGCTTTTCCTTTTTCCCCCTTAGGCTATTTTGTACTTCAGTGCTGGAAGGTCACCTGGAAACGGGGCTGATGTGATGTCACCTTAATCAGTTTGGCCCCATGTCCTCTTTCTCCCTTTACTCCCATAAGCAGTTTGATGGAAAGGTTTGAAAAAATAGATATTTTTATTGATCTTGATCAAAAGCACTGTGCATCACAGAAGGGCTTGGGCTGAAATGGACCCCAAAGCTCATCCCATCCCCTGCCATGGGCAGGGACACCTTCCCACTATCCCAGACTGCTCCAAGCCCCATCTTTGATGTCTAAGGGTACTGCTTTGTGTTTAAAGAGCCAACAAAGCAGGCTTAAATACCAGCTTAAAAACTACAGCAAGACTCTTTGGACAGCTGGATAGTACTGGCTTGGAAATGGGCAGCAGTGTCTCAGTGGAACAAATGAAGATTCAGTTGTTTTTAATAGCAGTGCAGCATGTTCTATCTTTCCAGACTTGTTTGATTTAAATTAATGGTAGTTTAACTAGTGTTAAATTGCCCTTAAAAGCAGAAGAACATTTTGTGTGTAATCAGATGGAAGAAGGGGAGGAAGCCTCCCCACCTTTATTTATTTTTTTCCTATGGAGAAGATGCACTTTGCGCGCTTCAATTGAATTCCCGGCAGGAGGGCTGGGCTGATGAAGGAGCAGAGAGCCGCCAGCTCCCGCTGCGTGTGTGAGACCCCGCTGTCATTCCCTGCTCGGAGCTGCCGAGGGCCACGGGAGCCTCTGCCCGGGGCTGGGAGTGCAGCGGGGCTGGGCAGAGCTCTGCTGCACCCCGGGAGGAGTCACGGAGCAGCACCGCCCTCGGCTGCCTTGCAGCGCCTGCCCTGCGTGTCGAGGGTGATCCAGAGGCAGGGAGGCTCCTTCCCTGGGTTGTGGGCTCCCCTCGGGGCTGTGCCTGCCCGGTGACAGTCACTGCAGCAGGAGTGGCTCTGCCCCCAGAGCAGAGCAGTGCTGCCACGGGGGCTGCACCAGGGCAGGGCTCCCCTTCTCGAGCCCCACAGCAAAGCAGGTGACAACAGGGTTAAAATGGGGATTAAAAATGGAATGTGAAGCAGCAGCTAAGCTGGCTGTCTTGCTCAGCTTGCTGAACTGATAAAAATGTACTTATTTCTTCAGCTGGTGTGGGGCTGGTTTAATTTCCTGCTAGTTTAGTGAACTGCTAATTCTCAGAAGAGCCAGACTCTTGGGTGGGGGAGCAGGTGGGAGGCTGCCTCTTCTGGGGGCTCAGATGCAATAGGAAGGCCTCTGAACTGAGGGTTTTGGATTGCCATACACAGCTGTGTGCTTCCCAATCCCCTGAGGGGGCTCCCAGTCTGCAGGGTTTGTGCTGGGTGCTGCTGGAAGCCTGACCAGGGAAATGGTTCTTCCTGCTCTGCTGGAAGTGTCAGCTTTGAACAGCTGGTGCCAGGAGAAACCCAGATCAGCTACAGTTTGGGTCTAGCTGGAATTCATGGTCTAGCAAAATTTAATTCTGCAGCATAAAGGATCTGAAGGAACATTTAAAAAAAATTGTGAGCCTTTTAATTGAATTAAATATTAATATGGATAATGCAATCAATGCTTTATTGATTGCATTAGCCACAATAATGTTTAATTCAATAAGTCTGCAGTGCTGGATCTTTTTCTTCCCTTGTGCAGCAGTGAATGCCATATGCTCTGCCTGGCTGTGTCCCCCAGGCTTGTTGCAGGAGAGCAGGAGGTGCTAGGATTGGGAGAGGGCAAAGGAGCCAGGCTGTGCTCGGGGTTGAGCTCCTTCCTGTGCCCTCAGGTTGGCTGTGTAAAGCCAGGCTCCCTGGCATAGCTGGATTCAAACCAGCTACTCTTAGTTGCATACATCTTTTCCAAAGCCCTCTTACAAACAACATTGTTATTAATGCAAACACTGCCCCTGACCCCCTGTGCTTTGCTTCTGGAGCCCGTGCCCCATGCAGTGCTTCATTCCTGCTCTCAGCAGCTGAGTCCCAGGAGCTGTGTCTGTCAGAATGGGAAGATTTTCTACCCTAAGCTCAATAACGTGCTTCTGAAGAGGTGCCAGGTTCTGGTTTAAACCCAGCCAAGCTTGAACAATTTTATCTGCGGTTGTAGGCAGAAGGCTTTTATTAAATTAAAGTCACAGTTTTGTTTAACGGCAAAATCAGAGGCAGATGTTCTCCCCAGCTCAGTCCACTCACACTACAAGGTTTCTGACCTCTGGTTCTTTGTTTGCTGTGTACCTGTTGCACAAGATGTGTAAAAACATCTGGGAAGAGCCTGGAATAAACATTTGGGGGTTTTCCAGTGATGTCTTTTAGGGGCTTCTTAGAGTGCTTGATGAAAGCAACCTTGACTCAGCAAGGAGAGATGGAGGAACTGCCCTTACAACATTGGCAGCTGCTGCAGTGTCTGGGGCTCAGAAGCAGCCTGTCCCTGCCTAGGCTTGGGTCTTGGAAGCCACAGATGTGGTGTCCCAGCCATCAGGAGGACACCAGGCTGCCCAAGGAGCTGCTGGGTGTTTGTGCCTACCCTGGGCCAGCGTGGCACACTCAGGCTTTTACCAATCTCTGAGGAGATTCTCACCAACAGACAGAAAGTGAGGGGGAGAAAGGGGTCAGGATTTGATTTGGTCTTGTTGCATCCCATTTACTTTTGTCAAATCCAAGGCAAAGCCCATAACCTTACTTTGATTTCCTCCTTACAGGGCCCAAGTGTTTCAGCACAAAGCCTCATTAGTGTGCAGGGAATCTGGGTGCAGAAAGGATGGGCACAGTGAGCTCAGCTGCAGTCAGCTAAACATCAGGACCAGGTTTGGACACATTCTGATGTTTTCCCTTGGTTTTGAGAGCCTGCAGTCAGGTACTTTAGGCAGGATTTGGACTGAAAGACAGGCTGTGAATGCAAAATGCAGTAGAAGCTCCCAAATTCACACATAAATGAGTGATCAGATGCAGCAGCTCCTGCTGTGGTTGCTGCACACTATGATGCACAAGCTGGAAGGAGCCACAGTTCCTGAAGGCCAGGCAGGGCAGTACTGGCTCTGGATCAGTCTCTGGGTGGCACCACAGTGAGCTGTTAAATTGGGGGTGGCACTTGCACTGCAGGCATGAGCAGGAATATTTGACCATGGCAGGTAAACACCCCTGAGTGCAGCAGGGAGAGAGGCTCTAACCAGGCCTGGGGATACTCTGCATAGTTCCACACTTAATTAGTGCACATGAATGTAAGTATTTCAACTGTCTTTGTGTATTATATATTTACTTCTGGTCTCATTCTTTCCCCTTTCTCTTCACATCACTGAAAGAAAAGCACTTAAGTCTTACAATTTCAAAGCAGAACACACAGAAAGTGAAAAAACCCTACAATAAAGGCATTAGAAGCTGTTCTGTCTCTTCATTGCCATGGTCACTTTCACCTCTTCTGTTCCTTCTTCACACTGTGTCCAGGCTGCTCCTGGTATTTCTTTCATCTTCAAAGAGATGATATTAAAGATAATTTTGTACCTGCTGGGGGAGGAAAGTCATTGTTTCGGTGCTGCCCAGCCCAGCACAAGAACTTGGGAAGGAGCTCATGTTGCACTGCCCATCAGCATTTTTGTGGCAATGGAAGAGGTTTTACACAGGGGCTTCAAAGCTCTGCTCTTGGCATGAGCAACAGAATTCCCCTGCTAAAGGGGCAGCTGTAAAGCTCACCTTCTGAATCCTCCCCTCCCCAGAGCCCGTTTTGCAGGGTTTCTCTGCCCAAAGCAGTTGGGAGAGCTCTCTTTGATCATCTTGCACCTGTAACCACCTTTGCATGGGTGCCTGCTGTGCCCACTCCAGCATTTTAGGCTGATTCCCTGCACCAGAGCAGCTCCACACTCTGGTGCCCAGGCGTTTCCCTCGAATGCATTTTGCATTAGCAGCTAGTATCAGGAAATCTAGTACCAAAAGGTTAATGTACATCCATTAGTCCTCTTCCCCCCTTCTTCTTCATGTGCTTGTGGAAGACAACCAGTTTCATTAAATGCATTAGGTCTGGAAGCCCTTGAAATTCTGTATGTGCAGAGCTGTGGGGCTGTTAATAATGTCCTGTCTGAGCACTGCCAATAAAGTGGGATTTGTGGATGTTGAATGATACCTTTCAGGTGTTTTCCAGCCTCCACAACCTTTCTCTTCCTCTTAAAAAGAGTTGTAGGGTTTGGAGACCGACTCAGGACTATTTGCTTGGCATCCCCTCCTTGTGTGTGGTCTCTCAGCTATGGGCAGGGTAAAGGAGGAGGGATGCCAGGGAAGTTGGGATGTTGTGTGGGCAGCTGAGCTGGCTTTGACAGCCGGACTGTTCCTCCAGCTGCAGCAAGTGGTTTTCTCCTTCCTCCCCCTGAAGCCAGCATGACAATTTCTGTCCCACTAATTACAGTGAAGCTGAACCCTGTGAGTATCTCATTGCATTCTCTGACCTGCATTTTAGACAAGGTCAAGCTGTTTCAGTGAAAAAAATCTATTACTCTAACAATCCGAAGTGGCAAGGGAGGGCTGGAGGGGGGCTGGCTGTTTGGTTTGCCTCCTGATGTGTTTATGATTTGAGGAGCGTGGCACATGCTTTAACTGAAACCTTGTGTTTTAGCACAGCAGACCTTGGAAAGTCAGTGATTTAGGTGGTGGTGCTGCAGGGCCTCCTGTCTCTGTGTGTACTGGGTTTGCACAGCAAGGTTTTGGGAGCAGGAGAAGCTGCTGGAAGCCCCCACAGAAGGGAGTGGCAGACAGCCTGTGATGCACTGCCTGCAGCCCCCACTCCCTGTCTCCCTTTGCCACTGGGGGAGAGGAGGTAGACAAAAAAAAAAATATCTCTACTGAAGGCTCAGGGACATGAAGATTTTCAGGTGAAATGGGGACAGACAAAGCAGGGTGCATGAGCAGGTCTGGGCGTGCGAGTTCAAACACAGCAGAATCATGGCCAAAAGAAAAGAAAAAAATTCCCACGGGCTTTAATTTCACTTAATGAGAAACCATTCACAGTGTTCCATTTCTGATCCATATCTTTCCATTTCTATTCTAATGGTAATTACTGTAGCAGTTTATTAACAAAGAAATCATTTGATAGCTTTCACATGATCCCATACTTCAAGTATCTAACAACCTATTGATTCGATAGCTTGGCAGCATTCCTGATTGAGGAGCTGGAGTTTGATTTTTTTTAATCACTTTGATCATCTCACATGCAAAGGATAATTATTTTTCTGGTTGAAACATGGGCTGGATTGCAGAACAATGGAGTCTAAGCATGTCCTTGTGTGGGATCCCTGCTGCACCCACAGTCAGAGTGAGCAGTGGCTGTGCTCTTACAGAGGGCTAAGTTACTGCAATCAGGTATGCAATGCACCTGCACAGAGGTAATTGCAATATTTGTCACCACTGAGTGTAATTGTGCTGCCCAGAGAGCTGTGGATTCCCCATCCCTGGCAGTGTCCAAGGCCAGGTTGCATGAAGCTTGGGGCAACCTGGGGTAGGGGAAGGTGTCCCTGCCCATGGCAGGGGGTGAACAAGACAGCCTTTCAACCCAAACAATTCTATGGTGATTCTTTGATGTCTTTATGGAGGGTTTTGTGTTTGCACGTGTGTGCCCTGCTCTGCTGAGCCCCAGGTGCTGCATGGAACAGGTTTTGCAGTGGCAATGCATTTTGGCAGCTGCAGACTCATGGCTCTGCTGGGTGATTCTCCTCCCCTGCTCTCACTTTCTGGACACTTCCTCACTTTCTCAGGGTGATTGGGGAAGTTTCCCTGGACAGCAGCTCCCACTGGGACATAAGGCCAGGACCCTGCAGGAGCTCCTGGAGGGCTGTGCAGTTTGTGAGGGGGGAGCCTGCCAGAGCACACAAGCCCAGAATTGTGGTCCAGCCCCTCAGAGCCAGTCTGCCACTGTCCTGGGATGGCTGGTTTGTGTGTCCACAGGAGTGAAAAATAAGATTATGTTTCTGGGAGCAGTGTGTGGCATAGGCTACTTGTGCACGTTGCTTTCATACGTTTTGAGAACTTCTAGGAGAATGTTCCCAATTTTACTGGAGACCAATGTGGGAATTGTGTTTCTGCTGTTTGATTGGGAAGCTTGCCTAGAAAGAGGCCCAGCTAACTGAGCAGGTAGACTTGGACCAAATGGCTTTTGTCACATCATGAGCCCTTCTGAAAGGAATGAGGGGAACAAAATGGATGGAAGCAATTTGTTGGAAGTTTTCTCATGCAGGTTTGGAAAGAACAGGAACATCTGACATCCATGAGGAGAACCTGCCACCTGTGTCCACTCAGGGCATTTTTTTATGCACACGCCCCAGATGGGTCCCTGAACTGGTTGGTTAACAATTCATACACTTCTGGAACAGCCTGGATTGATCATGCAATGCCCAGGTGACCCTGCACCCTGTTGGGAATAAGGTGCTGGGAGAACTTGAATTACATGTTGGTCATTTTCTCATCTCATATATCACAGACTGAAAGCTTTATGACTTCAGAGCTTACTGTATTAATTTTATGCATGAGTGCTTTATTTTTGCCATATGAGATATATCACTGGCTTACTAGAGCAAAATATCATTAGACCTGGGAGAGGATTTGGTCACTTAAACTTTGTCACCAAGGATCATTGCACACAGATTATGTAGGGCTGTACTGTGCCATTTCTCATGTGTTTATTAAGTGATTATAAATATCGAGCCGCGTGCCTTCAGGGGACACTTGAGATCTGTGACTGCAGTAACATTTCATTTAAAAGGTGGCACACACGCAGTGATTTGTGCCTCAGCAGGGCCCATCAAAGGGTTTGCCTGGCGAGAAGGCAGAGGTCTGTTCCACCTGAAGGAGCTCTCCACAGTTTTTAGGGATCGGTCACAGGTTGGACTCGATGGTCTCAGAGGTCCTTTCCAACCAAAATGGTTCTGTGGTTCTGTCACTGTGCATCTCCTGACATCCTGGTGGCTGGCATCGAGGTCAGGATCCGGTGGCACTCAAGTGAATCACGTCAAAGTACTTCAGCTGCTTTGGTTTCCCCCATCTCAGTTCAGGGTGTCAGTCTTGGAAACACCACAAACCTTTGGGAAGTGCTGAGCCTACAGTGTTTATTGTTTCAATAATAATAATAAATGGAATTTTTATATGAACCCATAAAATGCAGCTGTTCACCCTGAACATTCCAACTCCTTCTGCACAAGTAATTTCCTGGCATCAGGTGATAGGACAAGGGGTGATGGCTTCAAAGTGACAGAGGGCAGGTTTAGATTAGAGTCAGGAAGAAATTCTCTCTGAGGCCCTGGCACTTCCAGGTTGCCCACAGAAGCTGTGGCTGCCCCTGGATCCCTGGAAGCGTCCAAGCCCAGGTTGGATGGGGCTTGGAGCAGCCTGGGGCAGTGGAAGGTGTCCCTGCCCATGGCAGGGGGTGGGATGAGATGGGCTGTAAGGTCCAAGCCAGGCCATTCCATTTCCCAGACTCTGGAGCTCTGCAGGACCATGGCTGACCACACCAGAGCTCTTCCACTCCTCAATCACCAAACCCAAAGAGCAGCTCCCATCTCCAGATTTTCCTTTCCATTTGCTGCCAAGACTGCCAGCAACCTGATCCCTTCAGTCAGGTTTTCCAAAGCACTGTGTTCCTCTTCAGTCACTGCAGTAGGTTTTATTTTCCACAAAAAATTAGCTTGTAAAGCATCTGCAGGAGAGCTGGTAAAGGCTGGGCCTATTCTGGAAATGGATGCATCTTTAGATCCCTTCTTTCCAAGGAAAATTTTATATTAATATGTTTCCTGCTGGATAAAGCACAACCTGGAATTGTAGCTGCTCTCCATTTCTGGATTTCCACTTAAATACCGAACAACTCAGGCCCACCTTTGATTCAGTGATCCACAGAAGAAAAAAACAAACCTGCTGTCTGCCTTTTAAAAGTTAATTAATGCTTCTGTGATTCACTAATGAAAAAGACAGAGATGAGAAATAGGTGAGCAGTAAAGAGCTGCATAAATTCACCAACAAAGCTGACAGAAGCCTGCAATTGTGTTCTGAGCCTGAGAACACGAAGAAATGGGGTTAAAATGATTTGTGACCAGGAGAAGGAAGAATTTCCTTCTGTTACATGACTGCATGTAACTTTTATTAGTTTGATGATGTACAGAGGGACTATTTCTCTTGGAAATGGCTTTTTGGTTAACATTTCATTTTCCTCCCCAAAGTTAGCTCTCCTGCAGTGATATGAAACACAGCTCCCTGCAATTTCCTGGCCCCCAAGTTTATGAATAGCACTTGTTGTCATTGCAAATGATCTATTTCAGGCCAGGCCACAGAGCTCTTGTTTTGCAGGTGAGTGAGCCCTCTGCCCTTTATCGTGTGGCATTTCCACAGCAGGGCAAGGCTGAAAAATTGCTTAATAAAAAATAGCAAGGACAAAACTCATTACAGGTTGCATTGATAGTTGCTTCACTTTTATATCAGCTGCTGCTCTCTAGGAATTTGGGTCTGTGAATGTCATTTGATGTCACTAATTTGATGTCACTAATTTGATGTCACTAAATTGTCCTGGGTTTTGGTGTGACCTATCCCAATATTGTATTTCCAGCCTTTGGCTCTTTGGTATTACTCAGTGCATCCCAATAACACCTGCAGAAGCATCAAGGTCACTTCTACCTGCAAAAGGCACAGGTTTCCAGGCTTTGAGAGGTGATGCAGATGATGACCTGGCAGTGGATTAAGATACATTTATCACCACATAGATGTGAGAAAATCAGATGGAGTGGCCTCTTGCCATGGGAACAATTTCCTGTGGGGAATGGAGCTTTTAAGATCATGTCTTGGGAATGGGGAGAGATTCCTGCTCCCGTTGGTGCTGGATCTAGCATCTTCTCATGAGGCCAGTTTTTACTCCTGCATCTTCTCCAGGAACAGGTTCTGGTCCAAATTTCTGTTTGTTTGAAGGGAATGTGGCTCAGTTGTTTTCATGTTTCGTTGTTTTCACGAAATGTTTTCTAACCTGCTTGGTTTCCCTTTTCTCTTCACAGGTAACAGAAAGGCTTTGGCTCCAAGGCTTTGGATTCAAGGCTTCCCTCCAGCACTGGTGGCCCCTGCACATGGAGGTAGCAGAATCTTTGCTATGTGTTATGTTGTACAGGTGTTTCTATTCTCAAAAGAGTGTTTTTAGTCCCAAATTCAAGGCCAAATGCCATGGCTGTGTAACACTGCTTGGGGAGCGTGCCTGACAAAATGACAGAACAAGTCTGTGGTGGATGTGGGTGGATTTCTTAAAGCCTCTGTGTGCCCTGCTCAAGGTTAGAGGTGCAGCAGACCAAGCCTGAACAGTGACACTTCCCTTGCTGGGGTAACTCCTTCAGAGGATGCTTCAGTGGTCAGGAATTCAGGTGTGCATCCACCTAAATTTCTATTTTTATGCTGACCTAACCTGCAGGATCTTGTATCCTGTCTGGGAATTTCTTATTTCTGCTCTCAGCATGATTTCACAGAAGCAAATTCTTGTATTTCTGCTAGAAGGCATCACACTCATGGGCAGCATACAAACACTGGGGAGTTTTGGCCTAGGAAATGATGGCTGTGGTTTGTGATCCACTTTCTCAAGTCCAGAAGGATGCAGAGAGGTGGGACTGCAAATGGTGATTTGGTCCCCAGGCTCCAGCTGGATGGAGACCAACCTTGGATCTTCTCAGAAGCACCCAAGAGGAGCAGGCAGGGAATCCCCATGGTCTCATGGCACTTGAGCCATGATTTTAGGGATTGTCTTTCCCTGAGTGTCTCCTGCTGCCTTGCCTGAGGCACCTGCACCTCCTTCCATTTAATGTTTTTCATGCTACTGACAAAAGCAGTGGGATTTAGGATGTCTTTTAGGAGGGCTTAAATATCCCGTGGAGCTTCCCAGCAGGATCACAAACACACTTTATTATCCAGGCACGTCTCCATTTGCTTTCCCTTCACGCTGGGGGGCAGGGAGGGGCAGTGCTGTTTGTTTGCAAATGCAATTAGCCCAAGTGCTCAGGCCCGTGGCCAGCCAGGAGGATAACCTTGAATCCAGGGAAGTTAGGGGAAATTTAAAGCCATCTGCAGCTGCAATGGGTCCCCACACAGCCCTTTGGCTCTCAGCTTCCATTCGTGCCCATAAAGTGCGAGAAGATTCGCAGTACAATGGGAAATTGCTTCTTTGGGTATGACAGTGCCTTGCCTTAGAAGTGCTTTAACCTTGGCCTCATGCTTCCTGCGGGGCCTGTTTGCTGTGCTGCAGAAGTGCCCACCCCAGCCAGCAATGGAAAGGATTTTCCATCTGAGGAAAATTAAAGCCCGGAACCTTTACCATCCTCTCGATGCCAGACATGCTCTACCTGCATTAACTTGAGCTTAATGGACTGCAAAACGAGCCTTTCAGCCTGTATGGGAGTGGATTATTTGCAGGAGAGCAAGTTCCTCACATTTTTATCTCTTCCCTTTCCCAAAGCTTTTGTCCTTTGGAAAAAAAAAAAAAAAAAGAGAAAAGGCAAACAGCCAAATTGTAGGAAGAGAGTCGGGCCCCAGGAAGGCCAGAGAACTGTTTGGGCAAGGCAGAGGGTGCATCCACCAAGTAATGAAAAGAGCAGTGAGCATTGCTCCCTGTCTGAAACCAAACTGATGTTTCTTAGCCAAGATCTTTGGGGGCAGTGCTGGGGATGGTACAAACACTCCAGGCCACACTTCTCAGCACGCCAGCTGAACTCCTCAGCCTGGCCTTATTGCAGCCTTTCCCTTCAGGTAGGACCTGAGGCTGCAAAAGACAGAGCCTGCTGCTGGTGGGGTGCTCCTGCCTGCAGTGCCCTCATCACCTCACCCTGCTGCACAAGGGGTGATGGTTTCACACTGGAGGAGGGGCAGTTTCTGCTGGGTAGAAGGAAGATGGTTTTTGCACTGAGGGTGGTCAGGCCCTGGCACAGGCTGCCCAGGGGTGGTGGCTGCCCCATCCCTGGGAACATTCAAGGCCAGGTTGGATGGAGCTGTGAGCAGCTTGGGCTAGTGGAAGGTGTCCCTGCTAACTGCAGGGGGTTGGATTGGATGGACTTTAAAGGTCCCTTCCAACCCATACTGTTCTGTGAGTTTATGATCATCTCACATTGTTTGGAAAGAATTTAAAGCCTGGTGAGCTCCCTTTTTCACCTGCTTCCTTGGAGTTTTGCCTTCCAGATTCACAAGATTTTTTTTTTCCCCTAAACTCTGTAGGCTTGGATTTGGCTGTTTCTCCAAACAGAGCCAAGGCATCACTGAAATCCCTGAAGAGACAATCCATATGGGTAACAGGATAATCCCTGTGCAAACTGGGAGGGAGAACAGGCTGGTGGTTTCTCTTCAAGCTTTCAGGGGTTGTCACTGTCAAGACAACAGCAGCCTGGAACATTGTGTGTGTTTAATGACCAAAAGTACCTTCACCGTGTCCTTCCCAGTGCCAGATGCCTTACAGTCTAAATGAGGATCTTTAATAGGGGCATTAATTATTACTGAAACCCTGCTTTGTCCCATTGAAACAAGTCTAATAGCTCACACTTACTCTGCCTCTGCTGCTTTCCCCAGATCACCATCTCCTGTATCTGATGCCAGCAGCAGAAAGGCTCCTTTCACCATGGGCCACCAGCATGGGGTGATGTGCAGAAAAGGCCAGGCACAGGTACAGCTCCAGCTCCAGCTCCAGGGCTGCTCCATGAGCTGAGGATTGGGAAGAATGCCCTGAAACTGTCAGAAAGCATCATTTGGTGCTGCCACACCCAGGCCCTTGCCTTCTTTTGTGGGAGGCCCAGTGCCAAGAAAATATCAGCTCCAGCATGGGGTGATGTGCAGAAAAGGCCAGGCAGAGGTGCAGGTCCAGCTCCAGGGCTGCTCCATGAGTGAGGATTGGGAAGGATGCCCTGAAACTGTCAGAAAGCATCATTTGGTGCTGCCACACCCAGGCCCTTGCCTTCTTTTGTGGGAGGCCCAGTGCCAAGAAAATATCAGCTCCCAGCTCACAGGAATGCAGATAACTAATTTGAATAATTAATTAATTAAATGCAGATATCTCTTCCCTGTGAGTGTGGTGAGGCTCTGGCACATCCCAGAGAAGCTGTGGCTGCCCCTGGATCCCTGGAAGTGTCCAAGGCCAGGTTGGATGGGGCTTGGAGCAGCCTGGGATAGTGGAAGGTGTCTCTGCCATGGCAGGGGTGGGATGGGCTGATTTCTGAGGTCCCTTCCAACCCAAACCATTCCCTGATTCTATGAAATAGTGTCTCCAGGGGAGCCAGCACAGTCAGAGGACATGAACTCCTGAGAAAGGAGAGGCTTTGTCTGTCTTGAGCAGCCATGGATAAGACCCAGCTGCCTGTCCAAAAGATGAGGCCATCTCTGCAGGTGGGTGCAACCATCACCTGCCCCCAGGACAAGACCAGTCAGTGCTGGCAGGGGCACCACCTCATTCTGTGCCATCCCAAAGGAGCCTGGCTTGGCTTTTGTGCTGGGTTCTGGCTTTCCTTCCAATTTCCTAGTGCATAATTATCCCTTTGTCTGTGCGTGGCTGAGTGGGGGCATGAGCTGGCATCTTCTGAGAGAAGAGCTTTTTTAGGTACTGGACTTAGTCATGGTAAAAAGATACTTTCTCTTGAAAAAAAATAAAAAAGGTAGTCTACCTGCAAATACAAATAAATCCATATGGTGTATTAGATGGCCCTTGAAAGGTTCCAGCCCAAACCATTCTATGATCCTAAATATATAAATACAGGCAATTCCTTTCCATGCCTTCCATCCCCTGTGTTTTAAAAGCTAAGCTTCCACACCACAAGGAAGCTGGATTCTTGATAAATTTTTCATTTTCTCTATTGACTTGCTGTTGCAAACCCATGTCCTTTTGCTGTGCAAAGGGCATTCATTTGCCCTGTATCCACATGGGCCCTCTTTCCCCTTTAACAACCACCAAAGAGAAACACTTTATTGCTCTTGCTGGAATCCTGGGATTTGCTCTTTGCTTTTTCCTCTAGCTGGACAGGGGTTGCTGCAGTGGATCTGGCATCCAGGGGATGGTCACCAGGGCACTGTGTGCCACTGAAGCCATTGTGTGCTGCTGCCTCAGGAGCCCTGGCAGGATGGAGAGTATCCCAAGCTGGGTTTTCCCAGGCTCAGCCTGGTTTGGAGAGTGATTTGCAGCTTCCTGGGGGAGAAAGACATTGCCCTGCTGTGCTCCGGAGCTGAGTCATTCCCCCTGGGGTGTGCAGGAAATAATTCTGTAATTATAAAACAATCTTGACTAATGGCATATTAATGAGGACAGGGAAAGGTGATGCTCCTGGGATGGGCTTTCCCACTGCTAGGAGAAGGAGGAGGGAACTGTACACAGCTGCTGCATTTGGGGGCAAAAGCATCACATCAGCGAGGTTTGGGTGTAAGAACCTTAAGAGGAAGGACTTTTCCTGACTGGGGCTGTTTCTTCTGCAAAATTCACTGTTGCTCCTGCTGAAGGTGTTGCCTCTGAGCTGTCTTGCTCCAGTTCCAGTCCTTTTGGCTCCCTTTTCCAGCCACATCTGCTAGGCTGTACCATTTCTATCTCCCCTCATTTTTCCAACCCATCAACTCTACCTTCCCCTACCTTCTGCCCTGCCAAAGCCTCTGCTCTTCTTCACCCCTCAGCATCTTCCCTCACCTTTATCCACCTTCCCTCCTCCATCTCCCACAAATACCTGATGTATTTTCAAGAGTGTCAGCCTGGGGGCACGGGGAGGACGGTGCCCATGGAGGGGGTTGTGCTCTCCCATCTGATAACATATGTACCAGGCACCTTTCCCTTCAGCTGGCAGCCTCTGGAAGCCCAAGATGAACCTTTCAACAAGATTAAAGAGATGGTATTAATTGCTATCGATCACGGGTCAACAAATTAAATTGCATCTGCAACTGCATCTCTGAAAGGTCTAAATGAGAAGAGTAGTTAATGGGGCTGGCTGGCCCAGAGCTGTGATTAATTAAAGAAAGAAATGAACTACAACATTTAAAAAATAAAAAAAAAAGAAGGAGATTGGGATTGGGATGACATTCTGTAGTGTATCTGGAGAGTGCCTGATGGGAATTCAGTTCTGGTTCCACCCTGGCCTGAGAGGGGCTGATGGGAAGCAGAGTGGTGGCAGTGATTTTTGGGGCTACTGGCACCCCCAGTGCTGTGGAGACACTGCCCACCTGTGACTGGCAACTCTTCCACACAAACAGTGGAAGGCTTCCTAGAGAATGATCAGTGCCCTTCACTTCTCCCTGTGGTCCCAGAGCTGTGGGGTCCCTTGGTGGGACTGTCTGACACTGCTGGATTTGGGGGATCAGTTTCCCTTCTACAGCCACGGAGACCTTGCAGACACACCCACAATGGGATCTGCAGGGTTTCCCCTGTGTGACCCAGAGCATGCTCCTGCTCCCTCTGTGGGGTCCTTGGGGTCAAGGGGTCCCCATCTGCCTCTTCCCATTTATTTTCCACAGTGAAGGGCAAAATCCTGAGCATTCCCATGTTCCTTTGCAGTGCCCCTGCTCTTGCCATGCCAATCCAGCACTGCAGCTGGGACAAAAGTACTCCTGGGTGGGAAGAAGGGTGCTACTGTGACTCCTTGGGAAATAATGAAGTAGCACAGCATGGAATGGAGATGGTGCTTAATTAATAACGAAGAAAATAATAATATGTGGCACGTATAGTGCTGTACTTGTTCCAAGCACTGTACAAACATTAACTACAGTAATTAAGCTGTAATTAATTAGAGTAACTACTAATCAGTGTAAATAATGATGCATCTGGAGGTATCAAAAGGAGTTTGTGAACTGAAAGCAAATTTCCATGTTCAGGAAATGGCATCAAGTATAAAATGGCACCAGTAAAAGTAATAAAAAAGCAGATGGAGGTTGAAGTGAGAGCCTGGGAGCTGTGTTGGTCCATGGCAGCTCCACAAATGGGAATCCTGGTTTGGCAAAGCAAATCTGGTTTAGTGAGTTACTGCTGAGACACTTCCTGAGCAACCCATCCCATCCATGGGGTGCTCATGGCTACTTCCAAGCTCCCCACCTGCTCTTCCCACCCCAGCTGCACTCACCAATACTGTGAAGAGGCAGGAGCTGGAGCAAGGGATGAGATGGGGAATTGGGAGCTTGAGGGGCTGATGAGCAGCAGAGTAAAATACACCACAAATATGTAATTTTGGGGTTTTTTTGCTGGTTCACACACTTTATATTTAACAAAATAATTTTTTAATAATATAGTCTTTTACACATCAAATATTGTTTCTAGGACCCCTCCCTCCCATTTGTACAGATTTTTTTTTTCTCACTAGTTTCAGGCACACTATTGTTTGAAGGTTTTGAAACTGGATAGTCATTGACAGGCAACAGCTTACAAAGGAACGTGGCGATGACGTCTCGCACGGTACCTGCTCAGCCACAGGACAGCAGCTGCTGTGCCAAGTGCTCCTCCCACCCTGCCCTCCAGGGAAACACCAAAACGGGGAAGAAATGAAGTATAAAGGCATTAGTGTGTATAAACTGAGCCTGATGTGCTGAGCTGCTTCGGTGAGGATGCTGTGGGGAGGATTTGCTGCCGTCACTGTTGAGAGCGGGTGCTGCACTGGAGCCTGAACTCTGACCAAAATGAGCACCACCACCCCCATGGCACTGACCAAAGAGCAGGGAAGCAAGCGTGGACAGAGATGGGAAAGGCCCCTGTGTCTCCATCACCAGTGGAGATGACATTGGTGGCTTTTCTTTCACAGCACCGCCTGGAAGCTGCAGCCTGAGAAAGCAGGAGGTGCCAGTGCTGGAAAGCCTGATGGGACCCTTGGCTGCTGGGACCTCTGCAGGCACAGGGAGCAGCTGCTTTGGAGGACAGCCCTCACAGGAGCCCAGCCCAGCCTGCTGCACCATGGCTTGCTTTGTCCCCAGCAGGGTGGATGCTCCCAGAGAGAGCCAGGGCAGCTCCCTCCCACTGCAGCAAAGGGTCTTACCTGCCAGCTGAGCCAGTGTGGTGCTGCCACAGCTGTGGGACATTCCTGGGAACCTCCAGAGTGGGGTGATCCCGTATTTCAACTGTGACCTGCTGTCACTGAAGGCAATGAAACACTGCCCTTGGCTCCAGTGAGAGCAGCCTCGGGATGGGACAAGGCAGGTGAGCAAGTGCTCAGCCCAGGAATCAGCTTGGGCCCTCTTCCCTCTGCTCCACCACTGATGCCCCAGCCAGGAATCACACACAAACAGGCCAGGTAAGATGTTGCTTTCATGGAGCACCTTCTGGTTGCTGCCCCAGCCTGTGGGCCCTGCTCCCATCAAGGTCACATTGACTGTGTAGGTGTCTTCAACTTTATTGTCCCCACTCAGTGGAGAAAGTGTAACACAGATACAGCTTTGTGTCGTGGCTGTCCAGTCTATACCTGTGCATCTACCTCGGTCCTGCTGCAGGTTACATTCCAGTTGGGATTTTTTTAACCCCCCCATCCCTTGTAATTTCTACCTCCCTCCGGTCCTTAGTGCCACCTGTGCTTACACGATACAAATGCTCCATCTATTGCTCCACTCGTAGCTGTATTGTCCCAATGATCCCAGCTTAGGAAGATACTTAAAAAAAAAAAAAAATCACAATAGCAAAAAACCTTCAAATAAATAGCTGTGAAAAACCCCAGATCCACACTGTAGAAAGTGAGAGCAGTGAATCCATCGGTGCTCGGAGGCATGGCCAGGCCAGGAAGGTGTGTGGGCTGTTTTCCTGCTGTCCTGCCCCACAGCAGAGCAGACACCGGGAGCAGAGTGTGAGCAGCAGGACAGGAGCTGCAGGGGCACGGGGACACCCTGCCCAAGGCACCCAGCTCTGCTCACGTGGCACCCACGCAGGGCTTGCAGCTGGCAGGAGGGCGGACACCGGGCAGCATCGAGGCCGTTCCTTCATCACCATCATCACCATCATCGGCATCGCGCGAGCGGGCGGCTGCCAGGGCTGCTACAGAGCCTGCTTGCCCTGGCACTCGCGCTTGGAGCACTGCGCTGGCTTCCACCAGTCCCCGTTGTGGCAGTGGCAGATGTTGCAGTCGTCCACCTTCACCTCGATGCCCGCGGGGATGATCGTGGTGCCCGCAAAGCAGTTGGGACCTGCAGAAACACACGGGGTAACAGGATAAATACTCCGTGTTGGATTGGGGCAGCACTCTGCCCTGAGCTGGGACAGGCAGGGACCAGGGCCAGCCCCTTGCTGTGCTCTGGTGTGCCACCAGCACTGCTGACATCTGCAGCAATGCTCCCACCTTGCTCAGTGCCCAGCCGTGGACCCACAGCAAGCCCTTCGCATTTTTTGGTTGCACTCAGGCACCAAAGGGGAAAATAAAGGCCTTGAAAGTTTCCTCTCTGTTTCTGCACCCAGCCCCTAGAACAAATGGCATTGGCAGTCAGCTTTTTCTACTTGGCTGACCACTAGTTTAGTACCTCTTTCTCCTTAAATTTTAGCTGCAGGATGGACAGGAGCATGAGGACACAGCCCAGCCCTCACTGCTCCAGCCTGGTAAAGCTGCAGGGACCAGAGCCAATCCAACCCCTAGAGCCATTGGCAGCCATGCTCCAACACCAGGTAACCCCAAGGACCTGCACCAGCTTGGAGCTATTAACCAAAAATTATTTCTTGAATCACCTCTCAAATTAGCTTTCTGATAAAATCTTGCTTATTCTCCTCAAGGGTAATTCCTTTAATCTGCTTATTATTGCTTTGGGTTTTTTTATTTTATTCTTTATTAGACAATATCAAAGCTGAGCAGCAAGTCAGCAAGGACAGTCACAGAATGGTTGGGTAGGAAGGAATCTTAAAGCCCTTTTCTCCTCCTCATAAAAGCTCCACAAATATCCACTGCCCATCTGTCCCTCTGCAAGATTTCTCCTCTTCCCCTCTCACTCCTTCACTGCTTAGTGCCAGGAACTAATGTCAGAGCCACACAAAAAATTCAAGGCAGTCACACTGCTGGCATGGGGGAAGCATAAAGACATTTGAAAAGTGTTTTGTGGTTCTGAAATGTCGCCCCTTGACTGGCCACCAGTTTTAATCTATGCCTCCAGTGCATGAGGTGCATTCCAAAGGTGAGTGTGTGCAGACATGGAATTACAGGCAAGTTGTTCCTTAAGGTTTAGGCTTAAGGCTGGGAAAGGGAAACAGGGTCCCTGAGGAGGCTGGAAGCAGGCTGAGCTGTAGCCAGCCCAGGGCCAGGGTGCCACGTTGTACAGTCTCAGAGAGCTGCTCATGATGCCCTGACCTCAGTAAGGTGACACTCAGGAGCCTCTGTTGAACAGGCCACAAGTCTGGCAGGGCTGGGCCTAACCAGACAATCCCGGGTAGCTGAGTGTTCCTTGTGTTTCAACACCCTCCTGCCTTCATTAAAGGCCCCCTCAAGCATGGCTCTACAGCAGCATTTCACATCCACCTTCATCAGGCCATGAGAGAAGGGCCAGAGGAAGATGCCTGGGATGGCTCCTGTGCAGAATTTGGGGTGACAGGGGTACCCCAGGGCTGCTGCTTCTGCAGGGGCAGGGGCTGGGAAGGCAGGCTGTGGCACGGGCAAGGTCTGGGCTGCTCTGTGCTGCCTCCTCCTTGGCTGGGCCACCACGTGAACTCCTTCAGGATTCCAGGAGGAAGCTTTTACTCCAAACAAGGAGATTCCACTACACGTGCTGAGCCAGAGCCTGTGAGTGGGGATGTTTTCAGGCTGGGCCTTGAGCTGGACAAGCTCCAAAGAGCCCCTCCAGCCTCAGCCATTACAAACTGCAAAGAACTTTAAAGGAGTTACCAGGCAAGAGCATGAGCAGAACAGCCAAACCCTACATTTGCACACATGGTATCTGTGTTTTTCCTTGCAGGCATGAGGTTAGAGCAGTCATGACTTGTTTTGGTCAGGAGCTGAAGATTTCCCAAATTGACATCTGTCTGGAAGACACCATCCTGGCTGGAAAGGCTGTGATTCCAACTGTGGTGTGTCTCTGGCAACCCACTGAAGTTGTCACACTTTCCCAGAGTCTCTGAGTCCCTGTGCTGGCTGTGCCACTGCCTGTGCTCTTCACCTCTGGTTTAATTCCCTGTTTCCTGGGCCTGGTGGGTGGGGGTGTGTTATGACCCAGCGAGGAGGTCACTGTCAGGTCATTTGCTGCTGTTAAATGTCCAGGGTTCAAATGCCATGAAAACTGCAGTAACTGCAGCTAGCTGTATGTGAAGTTGGAATGAATGCCTGGGATGGCAGGTCTGGCTGCCCATTGATATCAGGATGCCCAGGGTGAGCAGCCTCCACTCAACAGCCTGCCCTGCACTCCCACAGCAAAAACCTCCTTTGCCTTGTAATATAAACAGAAAAGCTTCCTCTGGAGATTAGGGTGGCAAGGAAAGGGGAAGAGCATCTCCTCTCTTTTTGCCCTGCCTGTTAAGCAACTCATTTGAGAGGCCAGAGCTGCCTCCACACCCACACGTGGCTCCAGACACATCTTCCCATTCCAGGACTGGGAACAGCTGGGAGGCTGGCACTGAGGAGCCAGCAGGTTTGCTCACTCAGGTGGGTCAGCTCTGCCTTCCAGACAGGCTCTGGGGTCCCAACATCTCCCTCATGGGACTTTGGCACCTCAGTGCTGCAGGCATCATGGTCAGCCAAGGGTGATGGCGTTGGGACTGGCTGATGGAGTGCTGCCAGTTGGGAAAAGGTTATTTTTCCTTCATCCTGCTTATCTGTACATTCCTTGGCTGCCCTTTCTCCTCCCAGCAGCCCCAGTTCTCTCCTCCCTCCTGAGCTTCCTCATTTATTAATGCCCCAGGACAGGGAGGAGCAGATGGCAGACACTGAAGAGGAGATGAATGGGGAGGGTGTGCTAAAAACATCACCTGCACCTCTGAGAGCCCCATGGAGAAGGGATTCCTTACTCTGGAGACAGCAGCACAGCAATGTCCCTGTCCCAGCCAGGGACATGGGGTAACTCTGCAAATCTGTAATTAAACACTAATGATCTGCCCCTCTGATCCCTGGTATCTGTTGAGCCTGGAAAGACCTGGCAAGCATCTCTAACAGAAAATCTTTGGGATACTGCCCCCATCCCAAAGGGATAAGGCAAAAGGGGAGATGACAGCTATGGTGGGTAAATCCCAGAGGCTGCCAAACCAGCATCCCTGGAGCTGCTGGCAGAGCTGCTGAACTGAGGGAAAAATCACAGCAATTGGGTTTGTTTTCTTTCTTCTTGGCTTTTAGCAAAATGGAGGAAAACATGACTCAGGGCTCTGCTGACATCTGCCCTCCTGTGGGATGTTCTGCCTCTCTCCTGATGGACTTCAGTAATTTTAATTTGGGCCAGCACTGCTCCTGCTCTGGGCTTTTTCTTTTCCAGCACTCTCAAAATAGCCCCCTCTGCATTGCCTGAGTGAAATGGTTTCTTTTGCTCACCACAGTGAGCTGGACAGAGCTTTATTGCATCCTCTCTCTCCCACTGCTCCCCCATTCCTACAGAAACATGGATTTCTAACGGAAGGCAAAATTTCCACACTGCATCTGTGATAATTCAACTTAAATTCCCACTGCCTGAAATCCAGTTTTCCAGCACAATCACTACCAGCCAGCCTCTCCCCCTCTGCTTTTTCTTCCTCCCCCATTCAAACTTCTCCCACTTTCACATGGAAAACTGGATCCTGTTTGTTCAAACTGGGATGCAGTGAGCATTGTACCTGTGGTGAAGGCGTGAGAAAGAGGCACTCAGAGAGGGAGCCTGCACTGCTGGAATTCAGATGAAAATGTGCCATGGCACAGAAAATGCTGCTTGGCTAGGAGCATAAGTCACCAGGGAGTTTTCCAGAAACTTTGGGATTTACAGAGCTGGCAGCTACTGGTGGAGATAATGTCCAGCACCTGGGGATCTGCACCTTGGAGGGGCTGCAGCCCTTAAAGCCACAACCAGAGCCCACAGCAAGAAATCAAGTCCTGTTTGTTTTGTTTTTCTGTGCAGCAGAGCTCAACAGACTCTTTTAAATTCTCTAATATTCTTTCTCCCTCCCAACATTTCAAAAGCTCAGGCCCCAACCCAGCACTGCCCTGAGCTTTTGCCACTGTGGCTGCTTGGAGGAACTGGATGAGACCAGGGTCTGCCAAATCAATGCCAAAACAAACCCCCAAAGAATGACACAGAACAGCAGTATGGGTTTTTAATTCTCATTCAAAGGAGGAGGCTGCTCAGAAATGTCTGATGACATGTCAGGAACATCAGGTTCCTTACAACAATAGCAGCAGGAACAAGAAGCTGCTTTGGGCCAGGGCTGATGTCCTGCTCTTGGTAAAAGCATCTTAAACCACAGCTTTGATGGTAACAGGACACTGATCACCCTTTGCCTTGCTCAGGGAGACTGATGGGAGGAGTGTGCTGCTCCCACAGACAGTGTAATAGTGAGATTTGCTTTGCTTAACATAGTTAATACTCATAAAAGCCAGCAGCACTCCAGGCTGTTTGCTAGAACAGCTGTGAAAATTTTTATGGAGATGTATTAGGGACATTCAGATGCTGGTTTGATGGGAGAGATGTTAAAAAAAATCATATTTGGTTTGTTGTTTGAGGAGAATGATGGAAAATTCTGCAACCATCTGCTGAAGATCAGGTGATGACCCTGCTCCACTGCACCCCTGCTCCAGAGGGAATTCAGGGGCCAGGCTCTCTCCCACAGCATGAGCTGATGCCTTGGAGCCCCTTGGTGCAGAACAGCAGCGTTCCCCCAGCTCCCTGTGCCTCCTCAGATGGTTTTACTGAACTCAGCAGCTCTGCCTGTGGCTTTCAGCAGCTTGGAATTTAGCTTTGTGTGTGCAGAGAAGCAATAAAAGGAAATCAAATGTTAATCAAACAGCAAGCACGGATCACTTCAGGCCAACTGTGATATTCAGATGTGCCCTGAATAGCATCCTGCCCCAGACAAAGCTCATCATCTCCCCCAGAACTTCTCACTGTGCAACCTCTGATTCCAGCAAGAGAGGTAGCTTCCCCTCAGTAAAATATGTCTCCTGCCACTTCTTTGAGAGCCTCCCCATCCCCATAGGAAATATTAAAGCTGACTCCAGGAGAATTTAGCTTATTCAGTCGATGGATTCCATCAAGGAGAGAGGTGCTGATGGCTACACTTATCTGCCTAGTTAAGACAGCTGCTAAATAGCAGCTCAATTCAGCAGCCATCCCTCAGACTCCCAAGTGGTGTGCCCCACAACTGAAGTTGCAAGAGATAAGTGCAAAACTGTGCTGTTTCCTGACAGTATTTAGGAGTGGATACCTCCTGGAACATCCCCCTGGATACTTGCTCAGCTGAATGAGGCTCGATGACTTTGCTTTTGGAGCTCCACCATGAACACAACTGGGCATGGGGGTTTGCTGTTAGCAGTGTGTCTTGGCCTGGGGAGGTGTTTCTGCTGAGCATGGCCAAGGGTCTTCCCAGTGGGAAGGCAGATTTTCCTCTGCATGTCTCCACAAAGCAGGCCTTTCCCAGGCTTCACCATGGCCATCCCACACCACAAGCCATGCAGTCTCCAGCACTGGGTCTGGTGCTGAAACAGCCCCTTGCAAAGCAGGCACTAAATGAGGATGACACTTGGAATCCACACAAGGATGCTCATGGATCCCCAACAGAAAAAGAGGAGAAACACAGCAGAATCCCCACTCTCTGTCACAGAGGCAAGAAATTGCCTGTGCCTGCATCTTGGGGGGACTTTTTCCATGTCCAGGCTGAACTCTGTGCTCAGAAGAGAAGGAAAACCACCACCTTGTTTTTCATTATGGCTGCCATTTCTGGAGGTAAACACCGCTCCTCTCCTCTGATCCTGCAGGATCTTTTCAAATGTTCATTTAGCTCTGGTGATGCTATTTATGTGATCACTTCAGATTGCAAGAAAAGAACTCAGTTTGTGGCTTTAATTAAGGAGTTGGGAAGGGAAGAAGTCCTGTTTTCACTGCCTGCTATGGAGAGTGCCAGCCCTGCTCTCTCTGGGGCAAGGAGGCAGCAGACAAAGCAGGAGGTGAGACACAAAGAAATCAGCTGGTGATGCTGAGCTTTGCCCTGCTGGAAATTGAATTTGGTGGCACTCTGCAGGGGCAGCTGAAAACCCCACCCCAAGAAAACAAGCCTTGACTTCCTTGTGTTAGAAGGAGGCCAGAGCTGGAGGTCCTGGCTCGGAGCATGGCTGAAGCCCGAGGGTGCACTGGGAGCAGGGCTGCCATGAGCCCGGGATGTGGGGCAGGAAGTTCTCACCCCAGGAACCCCTGGCTCTGATCCATGTTTGCCACTTCTCAGTGGTGGCAGGAGGGGCTGTGCTGTGGCTCTGCTGCTCCCTGCTCCTGCAGGTGATGTCCGTGTTCTCCAAGCTACAGAGGACACAGCTCCTCCCAGTACAAACACCAGGAGAAAAGAACCCCCTGGACTCCAAAGTCCATCATCACCCAACCACCCAACCTTCACGGAGACTCCTGCAGGGCTGGAAATGGGACTGCTTCAGGTCAGTGTCCCATCCTGATCACCATCAAGTCTGGAAGCTGCTTCTCAGCCTGCTCACACTCTCAGGCAGCAGTGAGCACTCCTGTGATGCAGAGACTGCATCAATGCATCATCTGCCCCCTCAGTAAAATCTGTATGCTGCTCCATTCTCAGGAGGCACTAAGAATTGAATCTACCAACCCATGCCAGCCTGAGTGCCACACATTAAACCTCTCTCCCTCCAGTGGCTCCAGCACACTTCCAACCCCCTGCCATTCAAAAGCTCAGGAATTGCTCTGTTCCCCTTTTTTTGATTGTTGTTGATATTTTAAAATACCAAAAGAAAGTCTTGGTCTCTGTCAGTTTAACCCCATTCCCCCTTGTCCTGTCACTGTGTGGCTCCCAGCTGTGGTAACAAGTGTCTCCTCCTTGAGGTGACCCCAAGGTGGAAGGTTCACTCCTCCCCTGCCACCCTGTCAAGCCAGCAAGGGAGAGCTGGCTCTGGCTAACAGCTCCTGGAGTCCTCTGGTGGTGCCTTCTGCATGTCCATGAGCTTTCAATCGTGTGCACCACTGCCCCAAAGAATTACTCTCCTCTGAAGCTGATCTGCAGCTCTTTTCCACCCTTCCTGCATTTTTCACTGCTCAGAAGTCAATGTTAACAGCCCTTCTCAAGTACTGCCTATTTACAGGAGAGATTTTTCCAGCCATAACTCACATTACTGGGTGCCTGAAATGCCTGAAAGTTATTTAATCTCTGTATTAAAATATACATATATCCTAGTCCAAATTAAATCCAAGTTGTTCACTCCAAGCCAGCCCTCCATCATTAGAAGGAATGCATTAAGAAGGCAAGGGGGGGCTGAAAAGCTCAATTCAGGTCCATGGGAGCTGTTCCACTGACTTTTGCCAGCCATGCAGCCCCACAATAAGGAAAATATAACCCAGCAGGAGCTCCCAGCCAGCCCAGTGGGACAGGGACATCCTGGCTCTCTGCACACCGAGAGGGTCACATCATCCAGGCTTTGCTCAGGCAATCCCAAGCATCTGCTGCCTTGGAGTCTAATGAAGGCAGGGGCATTTAGGGAACTCGAGTTCCCTGAGCTGTGAGCTGGCACCCAGTGACAGAGACTGATTTAGGCTCAGCGCTTTGCACTGCAGTTAGAAAAATACTGATGGCTCGTTATCCGTCTTAATCAGCAGCAGCAAACAAATGAGGGACAGGGAGACATCCAGAAGGGAATACACGCATTACTCCTCCTTATTGATAGCACAGTTACTTAATTTGATGTGGAGATGTAACTTGAGGCATCACTAAAGAGTGGAGCAGGGACGTTTTGGTGCAGGGAAGATCTATGGGTGCAATTTAAAAGCCGTCTGCGTGGCAGCCGTGACGTCCATGGGCGCCGACACCGATCCCCGCTCCACGGACAGCCTGGACACCATCCCTCAGCAAGACAAATGAGGACAGTGTCCCTTCCACAGCTAAAATGCATCAGCTGAAAATGCTGGAGCCCCACACCACTGTTCACCTCCTGTGCTTGAGGGATGAGCTGGACAACAGGGGACAAACCCAAGACTGAGCACAGAATCCCAGAATGGTTTGGGTTGGAAAGACCTTAAAGCCCATCCACCACCACCCTCTGCCACGAGCAGGGATATCTTCTGCTGGACCAGGCTGCTCCAAGCCCCATCCAACCTGTCCTTGGACACTTCCAGGGATGGAGCAGCCACAGCTTGCAGTGTCTGATGGCTTCTGGATGGTCATGTCCAACCCGCCCTTCCCTGGGCCCTGCCGTGCCGGGGCAGCAGAGCTCTGGGTCAGACCTTGGGCACAGCTCACTCGGGGAAGGCACGTGGAGATGGTGGAGCCAAGCTCATGATCTGGGCACACCAAAGAAGAAATAATGCAAGCAGTACATTTCCCACTGCTTTAGATGATGGTATCTGCCTCCCCACATGGACATTTCCCCCAGTCCTGTGCACCCTGCATCTGTTTCTGATTCCAAGGGCACCAAAATCAGAGCTGGGAGCACATCCAAGTGCACTTTGAGCTCCCTGCAAAACCTCCAGCTGCAGTCTGCCCATTTGACTGGGTTTCTAACCAGTTGTGGGTTAGGCATTGCTGCAGTGGGAATTAACAGGTATCAAATTCATAACCTTTTATTCACTCTGCTGACTCATACACCCCAGTGGAGGCAGCCTTGAAGTGACCTGGCTGGAGGAGCCAGCACGTGGATCAGCTCCCAGACAGCAGAAGAGCAATTCCCAGTGCTTCTGACTCATCTGTAAATCCAGGGCTTTCCCCCCTCCTTTTAGTGTAAAATACAGGCTGGCATTTTCAAAGTCACCTATGGGATTTACATACCAAATTCCTCTTCATTTTAAAAGGATCTGTGTGTGCAAACACCTTGATCAGCACTGAAAAGTTTAGTGTATGGTAAAAAAACCTGCAAAGGCAAAGAGCCCAGCATTGCATAGGCAGGAACTGTGCATCCAGAGCTGGTTTTCTGAACCAGCTTTTACTGTGCCCACTCTGGGCTGGAGAAGGAAAACTGTCACCTCAAAGCCAGTAGTAACCATCTATTAAAGCAGAAATCTGTGTTTCAACATTTACCTGAGCAAACAATCAGGATAAACTCTTACGAATATTTTTGCAGACAGTATAAATTTTTGGGAAAATAGCATAGAGTTTTTTTTTTTTTTAATACGGGTTAACTCTTAAGAATATTTTTGCAGACAGTATAAAGTTTTGGGAAAATAGCATAGATTTTTTTTTTTTTTTAATACGGGTAGATTGTAGTTGTGGGCAATGAAAAGCTGTTCTGAGGTAATTTTTACCTTTCAGGTAAGTAGCAGGCTTTCAAAAAGTTGTCTAAATAGGCACTTCCCAAAATGAATTCTAAAAGTACTGAAGGTACATTCATTTTTTCAGCAGTTCAAACATAGCATGAGGTGAGGTGGGTTTTTTTTTTTTCAGCTGGTATCAAATAGATTAATTTAAATTAAATTAATTAATAGACCTACCATTAAACTACTGCATCAGCTAACAATGTTACCAAATAAAATCAACAGCCAAAGGGACTTGGCTGCACGTTCACCCTGCAGTGCTCTGGGCAGTTCCCAGGACCCTGGACCCTGTCAGGGAGCAGGCAGTGCAGCTCCTGGTCCATGCAGGTGTGGGAGCACACCCTGATCCAGGAAAATAAGGGCCCAGACAGCACTGGATGCCAAAGCACCAGGCCTGTGGTCCCTGCCCAGGAATCTCCACTCAAAGGCAAAGGTTAACAACAGAAGAATAACAAGCAGGACTTCTCCCAGGACCCTGGACCCTGTCAGGGAACAGGCAGTGCAGCTCCTGGTCCATGCACACCCTGATCCAGGAAAATAAGGGCCCAGACAGCACTGGATGCCAAAGCACCAGGCCTGTGGTCCCTGCCCAGGAATCTCCACTCAAAGGCAAAGGTTAACAACAGAAGAATAACAAGCAGGACTTTTTTCCCGGGTCCTGTGAGCTTTTAGCCAACTTATTTGCCTCTTGGTTGTGCTTCATGTGAAAATATAATGATTTTTATGGGCCACTTTAACATTTTTATGTCTTTTTTTTCTTCAGAAAAAAAATCCCACATTTGGTGTAAGAATTAAAACAGTATTTCATGCTTAACTGCAATCACAGATGATGTATGGAGGAGAGCTGGCTTCATGTCAACTCAATATAAAGCCAGAATTGAATCTAACTTGGTCACTACAGCTGTGCGATGGTTTATGGGCTGAGGGGACTTTTTTCAGATCAGTCATAAATGAAATGGAAACTTTGACTGGGCTCATTTTGTATCAAACAGGAGCAAAAAAAGGCAGGGAAGAAGCAGGAGTGCTGCACATTTGTCTGAGCTGTTCCTTTAGAGGTGGACACCCAGCCCAGCACTGGGCACAAAGGCCCTGCCAGGGCATCGGGGCTTTCCTGAGCTGTGGGGAGCCACGTGCCTGGGATCAGCCTCCAGCTCCTGCCTGGAAAACAGCATCACTGCAGAACAGACCCTGTGGGATGGGGTCAGCTGATGGAGAAGTGCCCTCATGGCATGGATGTGATGCTCTGAGGGCACCAGCATGTCCCACTTGTGTTTCCCACCTGGTGACAGATTTTTGTGATGGCGGTTTTAAACGTGAGGTTGTGTTAGAAATGGGAGTTCAAAGCAAAGATAAAACTTTCCATGTAAAGGAGGAGCTGCTGTGGAAACAATTTCTTCCTGCTCTTGCCTTGTGTTTGAGTTGTTGGGATTTCTGCTGCTGACTTTGAGCAGAACCCATCTCCTGCTGCCCTCACCACTGTTCCCATCTCCCTGGCCTCCACAGTCTCCACCACTATTCCCAGCCTCCTGGCCTCTATGATGGACACAGAAATGATGGCCACGGGCAGGTAAGATGTGAAAGGGGAATTTAAGGTAAATAATAAAGTCAGTCAGCAAAGGATCCCCCTCCAGTCAAAGGATCGATCTCCTGGGGGGTGTTTAACAGTATCAGCCTTTGGATCTGCCTGTTTCCATCCCTATAAATTTAGGATGGGCTGCAGTGGCAAAGCTCCCACTTTTATGCAAATCCATACAAATGATTGATTACTTGTAGAAACAGAATAACCACAATGGCAGAAACAGTATTTCTTAGTTTATGTGAGGAATTTAATTGCTTGCCTGTGGCACAGAAAAGGAGAATCAGGAAAACATCTTCCCTGACCCCACCCCAACCATTAAGCCTGGTGTTAGACATGGCACTGCTGTGCCAAAATCTGAGGAAACAGATCATCTCCTGTGCATCTCCTGAGGAAACAGGAGGGGCAGGGAATGGAAGGGGCAGGGCAGGATGGGTGGGTGGATCCTGAGGACACACATGGGGAGAACAAAGCACTGCAAGGATGGGCACACCTTTGTCTGATGGACAGAAGGGACAAGCAGGGGTTGGTGCTTCTGGAATAAACAGGCCCCTAAACACTTCTGCTGCCACCTGCCCTGCTTTCTCCAGCAGCTGCAGAAGCAGCTGTAATCCATGTTTTGTCCCAGGTTCTGCCCTTCCCATGCTGTTCCACTCCCTGAATTTCACAGTGTCCAAGGCATTTCCAGGATGCTTTCAGATGGATCAGCAAGAGTCTGGCTGGTGCTGGATAAAATGAGTGGGGCTGGTTTTGCATGGGAACAGCTGCATTTAATGAAATCACCAATGAAAACAGGAAGGTGCTTTCCTTTGCTCACAGCCCTGGGTGTCACCAGGGAAGGCATAACCACGGTGCACATGGGCCTTTGTGCTCTACAGGTGTGATGTGCTGATGTGCTGGGACAGGACAGTTGTTTGGTGTCACCAGGGAAGGCATAACCACAGTGCCTTTGTGCTCTACAGGTGTGATGTGCTGATGTTCTGGGACAGGACAATTGTTCTGACAGCTGGGAATGATGAAAGGCTGTGGAAGAATGATGGTGCATACACGTGGTTCTGCATCCCTCCTGCCCAGACTTCCCAACTGCTTTGTTACCCTTCTCTGCAGTCAGTTTTTGTTATTTAATTCCTCAATGAAATTCTTGCTCACCCTCTGGTCTCACTGGCACCACGGATCTGAATGGCTCACAACCTGCTGTCCTCCCACCTGCCCCTGGGACAGGGAAGTGCATGGGCAAACTGAGGCACAGAGGCAGTGGGGGCTCATGAGGGGATGCAGGTTTTTCCAGCTAATGCCAGCAGAAAACTGGGTTTGACCTGCAGCAACAGGAAGGTTTGAGGCTGCAAACTGCCCTCTCGAGTGTGATGGGAATTGGCTCACCTTATTGGCAGGGGGAGAGAACTGTGGGACAGGGTGGCAAAGTGAGGGACAATGACATCCAAAAATTCCCCATTTCTGAGTGTTCCACACTCTTCAGCTAGTATTCCTTGCCTTGTTTTTCCTGCATTCATTTTGTGCCTCAGAAACTTTTTTTTTTTAAAGCAAGAAGAGGGATTTAGACATTAGAACAGCTTCTGACCTGATATGAGTTAATGATTTTATAAAACCCCTAAAAAATGCTTTACTTTAAAAGATTGATGTTTCCTATTGTATTTTTTTCAATGCCAATTAATTACTTAATTCATTAGCAATGTAACACAGGAATAGTCTTTGAAAATCTGCTGCTTTGTGTAGATGCCTTTAATTATGGATAATTAAATACTGTGGAAGGACCTGATTATACCTCTGAGCATTTTCTAATCTGGAAAATGAAACACACTCCTGTACTCCTGAAGACATAAAACAAAAGCTGAGCTCAACAGCCACAGGAAGTAAAAAAAGGTGGGAAAACAAACACCCCAAAAGCCAGAACCACTCCAAACCCTGCAGCTAAGAGAGGGTGGGAATTCCTGGGGAGGCTCCAAGGCTTTGTGCATGCCCTGACACAGGGATGGACCCAGCCCCTGCCTTGCTGGGGTACAAGGGGAGTCCAAGTGTGCTCGAGGTGGAGCTGCTGCAGCCAGCAAGCAAACATGGCCCACTGAACACACGTCCCTGTTAGCACTTGCTAAAGCTGGGAACAGATTTCCAGGTGGTCTCTTGTACAAATTGCAGCAATAGCCAAAAGTGTCACAAAGAGCAAAGCACTCTCCAAACAATCACAGCTGACCTTGGAAGAGGAGATCCTGCCAATGGCAGAACTTAGGCTGTTGGTTTCTTTCTGTCTCAGAGTTTTAGTCCCAGAAGGAAGCCAGGGAAATGCTTGTTTTGAAGACAGCATTGCCCCAGTGCCTCTGAGACAGATCGCTCCCTGACTCTCCTTTGCATCCTTCCTCCCTGGCCATGAAGTGATTGCCAAACTCAGGGAAAAAACTCCCTTGGCTTTATTTGTTTCTCAGCTGGCAAAGTTTTGGAGAAAAATTAGGACAGGTCTTGTGAAACGTTATGGGCAGGATGACATGAGGGGCACAAATACATGTCTGGCACAGATGGAACTGGAGACACTAAAAGAAGGGAAATGCCACTCACCCCTAACACAGGGGCTGCCTGCCTGCCTTAAGTCAAAGCAGCAATGTGGCACACTGCTACTGCATCCCTGCCCATGGCAGGGCATGGAGCTGGATGATCTGCAAGGTCCCTTCCTCCCCAAACCATTCTGTGGTGATCTGTGGGTGCTGAGGTCCAAGGGTGTGATGTTCCCTGCCCCAGAGACCCCTCCTGGGATGCACTGCCAAAATCCTTGACATAGCAGCTGATTTCAGCTGAGAAATGCAGAAACTCAGCCACCGTGGGGTGAAGAGCATGAGGACACTGCAGGACATGGGACACATTGCTGGGATGCAGTGCCCTTGGCATTTGTCAGGATTCCTACAGGATGCTGCCAGGTGCCAGGCCTGCCAGCAGTGCCAGACCCACTGCTGCTCCCACCTCTCCTGCTGGTGAACTTTGTGACATAATGAGCTTATATGAGGGGTTCTATTTAATTATTTTTGCCCAACAGATTAGTGGAAAACATAAAGTCAACTGTCTTGCTGACCCCCACAGCTGTGCCCTATTAATGCACACAGTGATGAGAACCATGGGGTTGGCCCCACCTCAGAGCCAACACTGAACGAGCCCGTGCAGTCCCTGGCTTCCTGCAGACCTTCCTGTGCCAACACTTCCTGTACCAGGGCACGTTGTGTCGGGAAAGCCCAGGCCTCAGTCAGGAGAACAAAAGGCACACATTTTCTTGATGCATCTTGAGCCTCACCTTCACATCTGGCAAATCCTATTCCAGCAAGGAGAAGCTTTCACACAGGGCTTTGGAAGGCTGGTGCATCCATGGGTGGAAGAGCCCAGCCTGTTGGGCCCAGGTTGTCCCAGGCAGTCTGATGGTGCCTGTCAGCATCCCACAAGAACCTGTCAGCCATTGCCACTGCTCTTAATTAGCTGATGCTCCCTCTCCTCTCCTCTCCTCTCCTCTCCTCTCCTCTCCTCTCCTCACTTTAACCCTTGGTTAGAAGAGGACACATGAAGCCAGGAGGGAGAGCACAGGCAGCACTCCCCTGAGAGGGAGAGAAGAAGCACAGGAGAAGGGGCAGTGCAAACTGCAAAAACACTGTGCACACAACAGGAGAGTGAGGAAATTCCTGGGTGTTCTTTACACGCCTTCTGTGGAGGGCACTCCTCTGTCAGCAGCTCTCCTCCAGCCTTTAGACCCATAGATAGGGGTGAGGCTAAATCTGTAAAGAAAAGTAGGCACCTTTATTTCAGGGGATGATGCAACTAGGAAACCCAAATAGCCATTTGGGCAGGGGTGACTCAAGTCTGGGTGAGTGGCCAAGGAGGGGCTTATGCAGCCACAGGAACTGGCCCTGACTCCTTTTTTGCATGTGAAACCTTCACTGTCGAGCTGTTAGGATGAATGGGAGAGGGGGCAGATCCCAGCTGCACACAAAACCTGGATGTTTCCCTGGCAGAAAGGCAGCCAGGCTGGTTTACAGGTTTACACCAGCCTCAGGGTCTGGATCACAGCATATTCACTCTTTGGGAGGGCATGATGTAGCCAAGACAAAAAGTGGTTTCTGTACAAAATGCAGCAAATATATCTAATAGTTGCTATTGTGGGCAGGTGTTCATTCTTTATCACAGTTTCCCATTTAATTTCCAATTTAATAATTACAGTTTGATGTTGCCTGTAATAATACATTTCTTTTTTTGTTTGGCACAGCTTGAAAAGTACTCAGAAATTCCCTCTTGCTGCTTTCCTTGTAGCACAGGCAGCTGTGAGGGGGGATCAGTGATTTCCTGGGTGTTGTAGCCCTTTCTGTGCGTGGTGATTGGTTTACAGGTTTACACCAGCCTCAGGTCTGGATCACAGCATATTCACTCTCTGGGAGGGCATGATGCAGCCAAGACAAAAAGTGGTTTCTGTACAAAATGCAGCAAATATATCTAATAGTTGCTATTGTGGGCAGGTGTTCATTCTTTATCACAGTTTCCCATTTAATTTCCAATTTAATAATTACAGTTTGATGTTGCCTGTAATAATACATTTCTTTTTTTGTTTGGCACAGCTTGAAAAGTACTCAGAAATTCCCTCTTGCTGCTTTCCTTGTAGCACAGGCAGCTGTGAGGGGGGATCAGTGATTTCCTGGGTGTTGTAGCCCTTTCTGTGCGTGGTGAGAGCTTCCAGGGATGGGGCAGCCACAGCTTCTGTGGGCACTCTGTGCCAGGGCCTCACCACCCTCACAGGGAAGAATCTCTCCCAGGTGTCTAAACTGCCAGTGGGAAGCCATTCCCCCTTGTCCTGTCACTCCAGCCCTTTGTGAATAGTTCCTTTCCATTTTCCTTGTCAGCTTCCATCAATCCTGGACCTGGTGACTTACCCAGGTGAGAGGGAGAGCCAAGCAGGAAGGACATTTCCCATCAGACACAGAGCTATTTCTCCTATCCCTCTCCCACTCACCTGGGGAGGGAAAGTCAAAGGTGCAAACACTTTCTGCTTTCAGTAAAAATCAGAGCTGAAATAATAAGGCAAAAAGCCCCTTTGTTTCTGTCTTCCCCAGTGAAATATTCCAAAGTATAAAATAAAGATCTACATCTAAAACCACACCACCCTTTTATCCTCCCAGATTTGAGGGAGTTTGTTCTGAAAGCATTAACTGGGGCATCTCATCACTTCCATTTTTTTCCTAAACCTTTCTAACATAGGAGCAGCGAGTTTGCTGTAATTGGCCCTTTTCCCAGGGAGCTTTCAGTGAGTCAGCATTTTCTGACCAACATATTCCCATCTTCTTCAAATACTTTCAGGCAGCTGCAGTGAAAAAAGTCAGAACTTTGGCAGCCTGGGGAGAACTTTGTGTGTTCTTCTTCACAGAAGAAGACTGTTCCCAACAGATCCCTGGGCAGGACACCAGCACTCCTCTTTTTGGAGCACCATCTCCTGCTCCATTTATTCTAACAAACTGCTTCCCTTCCAGCACTACCTGGCACAAAACATCTGTAACTGGGGCAGACTGTGGTTAGTTGATGTAAGAGGAGTTACACCAGTCTGCTGTGCTGGAAGCATGGTTAGGACCTGGGGTACACCAGTTGTGATACTGTTCTGTAATGACTCCTTTTTCTTTGAACTCCTCATGAGTTCCTTGAGGGGATTATTATTCCAGAAGTGGGTACAAGTGCAGTATGGACATCCTGGAGTTCACCTCCCACTACGAAGTGCTGATAGGGTCACATGGGTGACCCCTCTACCCCTGAGCTGCATCAGCATGGCCAGAGCTGCAAAGACTCAGGCCAACCCCACCTGCCACAGAAAAGAAAGCAACATCCTCTCCTGTTCCCACCAGGCTTTTATTTGCTCATGACCAAGCCTAAGCTCTTCAGTCTTGGGCAGCAATTCAGAGCAACACTGCAGAAAACACAAACAAGGAGAGCAAGAAAGGAAGCTCTGCACCAGCCAAGCTCTTCTGCAGCCTGTGCTGCAGCAGCAGTGCCCTGACCTGCACTGACAGCTGAAGGCACCCATGCAAAGGCAGAGCAAGGAGCAAGGCAGCTGGAGTGAGGGGTGGGCCAGTGGGAGAAGGAGATGGACGCTGATGTTTGTGGACAGCAGAGCACCTTGCACAACAGGGACTTATGTGATGGCTGGCACTGTCCCAGTCCCAGAGGCAGCACAGCTCCACCCGTCACACAGCAGCACCACTGCCACCCGCACACTGTGTCCTTGCACCCTCACCTGGCAGTGCTGCACCAAACTGAGGGTCCCCTCTGGCAAACAGCTCCATCAGAACTGCACTTATCTTTGCTCTGCTAGGTGATGCAGTTCACCAGCAAATCAGGGAGAGAGATGAAGAAAAATACACCTTCAAGCCGCTTTTTAGTGTCTCCAGCCAAAGTGATGGGTGAGCTGGCAAGTGACAGGCTGGGGTGCTGTATGGCCACACAGTAACAGCCAGGCTGAAATCACTGCCCTGCTGCCCTTCAGAGCTGTGCCCGTGTGGGAGGGACAGAAGGCTGCCCTGGAATGCAGCACCCAGCCAAAGGAGAGGGGATGGAGGTGTAGGAAAGGTGGAGACAAAAAAAGGAAGCAGGAGGAGAAAACTTGCAAGCGTCTTTCTTAATTCTAAGTGTTCTCAGACTTGCTTAGCTCTAATCTTTAATTCATATTTTCATTACAATCTCTTTGCTCTGTCAAGTCTGCATTTCATGTAAAAAGAGCAGCTCAAACATAAATTATTTGAAATAAGTCAACCCCTTCTTAAAGACCTCTACTCTACATATGTGTAGGCTCCAATAAAGAAGCATTAAACATTCATCAAATCAGAAATACACGAAGACAGTGTCTGCCACTCTCATACAGATATGCTTCACACTCCCAACCTCCTAGAGCAGCCAAAGCAAACCCTCTCTACTCCTTCCAGAGCCCCTGACCATGCAAAACACCCCAGCCTCCTGCAACGTGCCTCTGGGCCCCCCAGAGGTATCAGCAGGTCAGAGCCTCAGCTGGAGTAAGCCAGAGTGAAACCATGCTGTGTTTTACACCAAGTGACACCGACACAGGATTTGGCTTTCAGCTTCTCTTGCAGCAAAGTGGTTTCCAGCAATGTCATTGCATCATAAAATCACTTTTGGTATTTTAAAGTCACACCAAGAACCAGGTGGAGAACAGCAACACGATGCCTGCTTTAATTTCAGTACTGCCCAGGCTCCTGCAAAGGAACCTGGCTTCCCAGTGGGAATCTAGGAACTCTTCCCTCCCCTCCAAAAATCCCCTAGCCCAGCCCTGCTCTACAAGGCACGATCATGATGACAGTGAACCTTGAGCTACCACTCTCACAGGCCAGTGCACACAAACTTCAGCAACATCTCCCCAGGGGGGAACAACCAGGATGAGCAAAAGCTTCTTCATAAATATTTCTGAGTTTGAAGAGTAATGCAGAGCAGGTAACGTGTTTGCCACATCTCTGAGAGCAGTGTCTGCTGAAAGGGAGCTTTGGAGCTGGTTCTGTCCCACAAAAGGCTCCTCATGACCCTGACCCTTCTCTTCAGGGTGCCTGTGACACTCATCTGAACTCGGCTGTGCTGGAAGCACAGAGGCATGGTTAGGACCTGGGGTACACATTCAGGGTAGCAGCTTTCAGAGCCTTTTCCTGCCATCTTTAATTTGTGCATTATCCCTTTCTTGCTTGCTGGGCAGAGGCAGAGAACACAGAGGCTTGGGAAGCAGCAGGTGACCCGTGCAGGTGACCACACCAGGTTCAGGGGCTGCTGTCCCGCTGGCTCCAGGCTGCAGCTCCCTGGGAATGGAGCTCTTCCAGCAGCATCCCTGGCACTGCTCAGCCCAGCACCCCGGCTTTGTGTGAGCACTGAGCTCTGGGACGGGCTTGATCACATGAAGTGCTGCTCAGTTCAGGGCTTTTTTGCTCTCCAAAGGCTTTTCCTCTTCCTCGTCGTTCTTAGTCTCACTTCCTCTGAAACTTCACAAGGTGGCAGATTCAACTCAGCCCTCCCTGATGCTGTCTAACCAGGATGGCTAATTTTGGAAGTTTCAACTTTTCCAAAGCTTTTCACTGTTATAGGGGACTCTTCCAACAGCTGTGACCAGCAGGGCATTTGAGCATCTGGATAATCCAAGTGCTGCAGATTTCCAAAGCAATGGAGGATCTAGCTCTTGACAGATGCTTTCATGTCTAATTCTCAAACTACCAGCAAGTTCAGCATCTACCTGCCTTTAACCCCTTGGCCTGAAGTGATCAGATGGACAGATCCGCTGAAAATCAGTTCCAGGGAAATGACTTCTCAAGGAACAGTAAAGCAAGCACTGGAGTATTTTGTCAGGTTGGTGTCTGTCTGGTCCACATACACCTCCTCATTTTCAGTCTTGATCTTCTACCAGCTTTCAAATCAATCCTCTTCCTCTGTTGGTAATCAAATCACTGCTTCAATTGTGCTAAAAGGGCACCACAGTTCACACTCCTGCTGGTCATCACCAAGAACATCATCCAGTCCTTCCCGTGGCCCCTCGGGCTCACACCTGAAGGGGGTGGTGGCCGTGGGGGTGACCAAGAGCCCCAAAAGTTGGCTGCCATCAGCAATTCCCAACCATGCAGGGTGACATGGCCATGCTATGCTACTGCCTTCAGCTGCCAGGACCTGGGGAGAGGACGGTGGAGTCCAGCAAAATCCGGCGTGGGGAGCACTTCTTCTCCTTGGCTGGGCACATTCCCTTGCATCTGCACAGCCAGCCAGCACATTGCATAGACTGGGACTGAAGGGGGTTTAAGTGCAATCTTAAAATCTGGCCATTTCAGGAATTCCTGAAATAAATTAGAAGAGGAATTTTATTTAGTTGTTGTTGTTTTATTTTCTCTAAAGGGATCTCCCCATGGCTCCAAATCACTGTTTTCCACAAAGTAAATGAACATGAAGTCTTCTCTCATCCTCTTGCCACAATTTCTGTGTCGCCTTTATCCTCCAACAGTTGCATTTAATCAAATGGCAGACAAAACATTCTGTCCCCAAATCCTTCCCTCTTTTTTCCTCGAATTTTAGTAATTTTTTTCCATGCTTCCTTGATTTTTTTTGTCACTGATCAAGTTGGAAGCAGAAGCTTTCCAAAACAATGACCTGGAGCTTCAGCGATCCACATCTTGCAGATAAATAACAAGCTACATTTATGCAATAAAGCACCAGCATTGGATTATTCCATATTAAAACCATGGCACTTTTCAAGCAGCGATAATTTGGAATAACACAGCCTATGTGGGGAAGGGTTTTTGTCAGTACTGGTTACCAACATGCACTGTTAATCCATCACCTTCACCTACAAGAATTTACAGGGAGATGGAGCCTTTTGTCCTGCAAAATCCCAAAGGGTTTTGCAAAGTGGACAGCTCCCATTTCCCTCCCAGGGCAATCCCTGGGCAGGGGTTTGGCTGTCCCTGGCTGGGAAGGAAGAGTCCTGCTCCCTGACTGCATCACCAGTGCCTCTTTCTGCAGCATCCAGGCATTCCTGCCCTGCTCACTCTGGGAATGGAAATGAAGCTCAGGAACCACCTGGCTGGGCAGGACAGGAACAGCCTGGCCCATGCCCAGACACCAAGTGCCCACAGCTGTTCCAAAGGGACACCCCCTGGGCACTCCCAGACACCTCCCACTCAGAAAAAATGCCTTTCTTCACAGCACTTGTTAAGAAAAGGCAGCATCAAAGGTCTGCCCCAGGTGTTATTCTACACAGAGACACGCAAAGCTCACTCAGGGACACGTGTAACACGGGTTTGTTTGCCAAAGGAGAGGCTTCAACAGGCTGGGAAATCCCTGGGGGGTTCCTGAGCAAGACACACTGTGTTACAGCAGGATCAGGCTGGGGTGCAGAATGCTTATTTCAAATTAACTCCAACAGAGAAATAATGAGCAGTGAGTTTATATTTCAGTAAATTAAGAGAGAAGCTTAGGTAACATGTGGGTTTATATGCATGGAAATAAATTATTTACTCACGTTTGTGCTCATGCCCTCCAATATGAAGATATTTGTAGGGATTTATTAATATTTATACCACATTATAATAAATACCCACAAGAGCTTTGTATGAAGACATGCTATTTTACCAAGTTAAAATCTGTTGAAGGTCAAAGGGATCTTTTACCTGTGTGTGGATGGCAGGATCAGCCTCTTTACTTGGAAATCTGTATCAATCCTGATAATTTAAAACTTTAATTAAAGACTCAGTGACAGATTATCTACAAAATGTCTTCCTGGTGCCCAGTATTCCATCACAAATGTCTTCAGAAGCCCAGGCTGAGTAAGCACACTTGCCAGGAAATATTTCACTGTGGACACGTTAGCTTTTATCTGGCTCATTGGGTAACAAATTCTTTTGTTGAGGACTGGTGACAACAAAAATTAAACTAGAGGCAAAACCAGACCCCAACCCAAAAATTTATAATATTTGTTTTTTTTATCCCTCAACAAAATGAAGCACAGGGAATTTCTCCCTTTGTGCACTGTGGTAGGTGAGAGTTGCTTGGAGCTGGCAAAGCAGAGGAACCCATTCAATGTGGATCACAGATTAAACCAGATGAAGCGATGTGAGGGGTGATGCAGCAGGGATGACCCCATCCCAGCATCCTGCACCATTCCCAGGCCACATCCAAAGGGTAGAAGGAAATAGGAAGAGCCACCTCCAAGTGCTGCACAGAAAGGGAGTTAAAGCACACACCCCAATACCAGGGCTCACCCCACAGCAGTGGGTGGGTTGGGACAAGCAGAGGTCTGGGAATGAAGAGCACAGGGTGAGGAGAGAAGGGCCCAGGAACACCACACAGGCACCTCTACAGCCCTGGCCATGGGAGCATGCAGACCTCACTGGGAATTTTGGCTTGGAAAGGCTCTGGCACAGGCAGAGTGGAGGGATGTTCTCACAGAACTGCTGCAGAACCTGGGGCAGGAGGGACAGAGGTGGTGGCACCACGAGCTGGACCCTGACAGTGACAGGCCACTTGGAGATCCTGCAGAGGAGAGAGTTAACAGCAGTGACACACTTTTGTCTGGAGAAGTCACAGGGACTGGAAAGAACAACTCGAGGCCATAATTCTGCAGTCTGTCACTACCAGGAAACGTGAAATCCAGTGACCTTTCATCTCTGTGACAGAAATGCTGCGCAGCACCTGGAGCCATCGCCCTCAAAATCCACTCTGACAAATTGGATGATAGGACATGAAGGAGAAAACGTCCTCTGCCTCCTTCACCCCCAGACTGGAGCCTCCCAGTGAAGCCTGCATGCTCCGTGTGCAATGTGGTATCCCTTGCCAGGAAGGGCCAGCCTTGAATGAGCTGCTGTGGTTAGTGAGGCACAAGATAACAATCTCATTTCTTTGGCCAAGAAGGAACAAATCTCCAAAGCCATTTGTTCAGACTGCTCTTAAATGATGGGGGAGAAATCGGTATTGGCTTTCCATGAATCTTCAGGCCAGGAATGTTAGAATCAACAGATTTTTGCATTATCACAGAATTACAGAATTCCAGACTGGTCTGGGTTGGAAGGCATCTTACAGGTCAACCCCTTCCAACCCCTGCCATAGGCAGGACACTTTCCACTATCCCAGGTTGCTCCAAGCCCAGTCCAACGTGGCCTTGGACACTTCCAGGGATGGGGCAGTCACAGCTGCTCTGGGCAGCCTGTTCCAGTGCTCACTGAATCACAGCACTTCTGCCCTTGGCAGAACATAGCTAATAAGATTATGAAAATCTACCTGGCTTTATGGAAAGAGAATTATTCTCTCATTAATAGCAGCAACAGCTAAACAAGCAGGCAAGCCATGCTCCTAGCAGAGCGCAGCAAATGATGCAGGGCTGTGTTTAACCTAAAATGAGGATTTCCCTAAGCAAAATTTTAAGGGGTAGCTTTTGAATTGAGTATTTGCACCACAGAGATTACTCCCCCACAGTAACTGTATTCCTTGAGCTCTTCTGTTTGTCAGTCTGAAATTACAACCACAGGGACTAAAACATTTTCATCACACCAGAACACGGCACTGTGTCTTCACCACTTCGGCAGAAGACAAAAGCTACTGAATGGAAGGAAAAAAATAAATTTAAAAAGGGGTGTTTCAGTCATTTAAGTGAGTCTGTCAGCTTGTGTTATCTTCATGCATTTGTGAAACTGAGCTTTAATTGACTGGCTGAAGTGGAGAGCTGAAAGACAAAATCTTGGTCTCAAGATGAACAGAGAGCTGCAAACACTGTGGTCCTCATTCATTAGGATGTGTCAGAGGGATTCAGATGGGAAGGGACACAGGAATGGCTGCTACTCCCACTTGAATCTCCAGACTGTAAGAGAAAGGTGTGTGCCACACTCAGCCACATCCAAGAGCAGTAACAAACTCTGATCATCAGAGTCCCCACGACACAGGAGCTGCCTTGGTGCCTACCAATTTCTATCACTGTGGGAATCACTGCATTACATTGTGAAGACACAGCCAAAACTGCCAGCTTGGCCCAGCTATAAGCCAGAGCAGCAGGAGGAGCAGAAAGCCCTTCCAGCTGAGGGGTCTCCATCCCTGCAGCCAGGCTGGGGCAGCAGGAGGGGTTCAGCTCCCCGCACAGCACCCCCATGCAGACATGCTCCTCCATCCCAAGGAACAGCCACCACCCTCCACTGGCTGAGCTGTGCTGCAATCCCCAGAGACCAGGATTCCCAAAGCATCCAGGCTGCTCTGAAAGGGATGATGAGAATACATCCCTGCCTAAAACAGGCCTCAGATGTAGAGCTTTATGTGTATCCCCAAGAGATGAGCAAAGAGATGAGTGGAGAGATTTGGTAAAACCACGGATGAAGGCTCCTGGTTTCCCTGTGAGGGTTCCAATGACCTCACTGTGTCCCACAGTCCATTCAGCACACAGCTGATCTTCCTCCTCTCCTGCTGTCCTTGTCCCCACCAGCAGGAGCTGCTCTTTCCCTTTCCCCTGGTGTTTGGGGCACGCTGTTCTGGGAAGAGAGATGCCTCTCAGCCCTGGTCACCAGGGGTGTCGGGGACTGCATCACAGAATGCCACCAACCCCCCAGAGGGAGCACGTGATCCTGTGTCGGAACCCAGGACATCTCTCGGCATGCCCTGGATGTCTCAACGCCCTGGCAGGCAGAACGTGAACCGAAGACTTCTCGTTTCCTTCTTCGGCTGCTGGGTTGGGGAAAAGAGATTTTTAACAGAGACACACCTCGGGATCTTCCCAACTAGACCAGACCAGAGGAAATCCTGAGAGTCCTGAGGGAAATGGCCCTGGTGGGGAAATCCAGCAGCTCCTGGAGCTGTGAAAGCCCCTCAGAGCCTGGGGTGCCTCAGGGATGCTCACAGGTGGGTTGATGTGACACAGGTGGGATGTGCTGCCTCTGTAAATGAGGGGATTTGGGATGGTGCCCCACACGTGACAGGAACAAAGAGACCACACAAGCTCCAGAGGTGTTTGCTGGGGTGTCAGTGGGTCTGAGCTCAGTGACAGGCCTGGGGACAGCCAGTCGTACCCCTGTGTCACCAACCCAGGACACCAGGCTTGGTGAGTGTGATGAGAAACACCCAACCACAGCTGTACTCAAAGGTGGTGCAAAGAGCTGGGTAACAAACCTCTCCTCTGAACTTCAGCAATAAAAACAAACCAGTGAGATTTCCTATGAACATATTCTGCTTTCCAACAGAAACACAAAACTCAATGAATATCTGATAAAATATTTTGGAACAAAAATACAGATACAAACCTCAGGATTTCAAGTAATATTTATGGTGTAATTTTCCAAACATTTTTTAATTCTTCAAGTTCCTTCAGTAAAAGTATTTTATGTTTCCAACTCTTTGCCTTTACTCTGTCTTACAGAGCAGAAAATGTGTTGAAAATGTTATTTCTTTACCAACATTTTCATTTAGGTACAAAAGCAACCATTACTCTTATCCAGCAGCAGTGATGTATGTAAGAGCAAATATATACGGATAGTGAATTCTAAACACAAGGAGATGAATCCAAGTAGCGATTTCTTACATGTTTAGAAAGCTGTGAAAAGCTTTATGTGCAGCTGCCTTACCTTTTAATCTGTCTTCACATCTACATTAGGAGAAAGGTGCTTTTTCACAGACGTATGTGAGTACAGGCTGTGGTACAAGACCCAGGAGGCCTTTTTGGAAACAGATTTATTTTCCAAAGAGGTACTTTCAGTCATTTCAAAACATTCCTTGAAAGTATTGATGAATCTAATCCATGGAATCACCTCAGCAGGACAACGAGGGCCAGTGCTACACAGAGACTCCAGCACACAACTAACAATGTTCTGGGCTTGGTGCGTGTCTTACTAGCCACAGGAAAAGTTCTGCCATCGATTTTGGTGAGTTTTCCCTTGGCCTTAGACAATAACCATTGGTTTGTTAATGCAGGGACAAAGGCCCTCTCTTTTCTCATGTATTTGATTCTCTGTTAGACTAATTTTGAGAAAATAACAAAGAAATGAAACAACAATCACTGACATCAGGACTCAATCCCATAAAACCTTTGTCAAGCCAGCCATTCCATCTCCTTCAAGGAGAAGACACAGGCCAGGAAGGGCAGCTTAAATTTTCAGTCCAACACCAGGAGAAGGACCAGCCCATGTGGATGGAAGCAAACCTCAGTAACAGCATTTCAATCAAAAGGTTCCTTTATATCTCTGTTAAAGCCAACACGGTTCTTTCTTACCATTTTTGCAGACAGGACAACACTGCTCTGGCTCATAGACCGGGTTGACGCACTCGGGGACGGCGCAGTCTGCTACAACACAGTGAACTTCATTGCTGGGCTCGCAGCGACACCATTCGCATGGCGAGGGCTAGGAACAAATCTCAAATTAGCCCGTTGCCTCCCGCAGCTCACAAGTTTGCAACATTCCCATCTTGCCACAAGATAAACACATCAGCGTTCAATACCCCTTGACTGAGCCATTCATCATGGCTGATACAAGTTAACCTCTGGCACAAAGAGCAACAGCTGAAACAGGAAACCGCAACATCAGGAAAACCAGAGAGCTCAGCATTGTTTTCCCACGCAGAGTGTAATGTCTTTTAGGATTTTAGGTCCCTTTGCCAAAAAAACCCCTGAGCTGCAGCCTCTAGGTTGTAACTTGCTGTACCCATCTGTTTTGCCTTACACGTGTGGCAGAAGAAGAGCAGGATTTGTGGAAGGTCCTGAGTGGTGGCTCGTTCCAGGAATTTTTGTTTGTGAGCAACAGGCTCTCATAAAATACGTAAATAATTAAGAGACGGAGTAATTCTGCTGAGTCAGGGAATTCAGAATTGAAGCACCCAGTTAAATGGTTTTGTTTCAGCATCATCAGTTTGGCCAGGAAACTCTATCCACCTCCAAATTGCACAGAGTTGTTACTGTCTCAACCTTTAAAAAGCTGTGAAAATCTGCTGGAAACATAGAAAGGTCAGTGTTTTAAGGTTCCCAGTGACTTATGTGTGTGCTCGTGTCATGAAATCATGGCAAGAGAGCAAAGGAAGGAGAATAAGAGAGAATTGAAAGGAAAATAACTTCCTTTCAGTACCAGTAGGTTCGATATGTAACTCCCAGTTTCTCAGCATCCATCACTAACATTTCAGTGAGTAAATGTGGGCATTGGGAAAAATTCTACATTATGTGAATCTGCAGCTGTGGGAATTCCTCAATATTAAAAAGATATTACTCAATATTAGAAAATAAAGTGGGATGCAAAGAAAGAAGGATTCATCCTGAGGTATTTCAGACCTCAGGGCTGGGTCACTCATTTCTACAAGATAGATATGACCTGTGAGCCTTGTTTGTGGCTTGTAAAAAGCTCTTCAGTTCACCTCTAAGAAGCTCCATGTGTCTCGAGTAGAATAATTTATTCCGAGGAAATTTATTTCTACCTTAAAATGCACTAATTAAAGCTTCTCTTGCTTTGTCTCAGCATCTGCAGTCTATAATTCCCATCACCTCTCATTTGCTCATGGCTTTGGCAATTTAGATAAAATCAGCACTCCTTGAGCAAGGCAAGAAGTGTGTGGAGGTGGAATTCCTCTCTCTAATTATCGTTCCTCTTTCAATCCTGCTTTGATTTCTGTCTGAAGCACCAGGAATCTAAATTCATTTGACTGACATTTCTTATTCAAGGCTATTTAATAGGAAGAAACAATACAGAAGAAAACAGACAGAGCTATTTGCTGAGGGATCAATAAGAAAATTGCTGCTTTGTTTTTACTCATTTTAATCACTAATTATATGAAGCAGTAGAACTAGATCTTGTGATTTGTGGAAGCTTTCAGTGACGTCTCCTCCAGGGCTTGTACCCACCCTCACTACTCCAGTGGCTGCAATGCTGAGGGATAAGTGATGCTTTTCCAGGGCTGCAGCCCAATCCATGGCTCAAAGAGGATCAGCACAAGTGGAAGCTGCCCCTGAACGACTCTGCAGCTGAGCAGATGAGACACGACACACACATCCTCTGCCTCAGCCGGGGTGGTGCAGCCTGAAAATGACACTGTAACAAAGCAGGATGTTGCCTGATGCTCAGAGCAGCTTTCCAAGTGGGAAGAGCTGTACACAATTAGAGAAGGAAAGCACACCCTGGCAGAACACAGTGAACTGATGCCTTGAGAAGGCTGACCTAGAACAGAGGCCAGACAGAGCTAAACAATAAATCAGGGATTTATTAGGAGGCCTCAATTGATCCACCTTGGGCAGCACAAGAGCCCAGCCAGAGCTGCACCCAAGATAAACCCAAAATGGACAGCAGCTCACAGGGTCTCTCACTTTTTATAAGTTCTGGTCTATTTGCATATTGGAGTTAATTGTTCAGTTATAGCTTCAGGATATGAAGTCCCATCCTCTCGTTTTTCTCTCTTCAGTTCACCATTGTTTGTATTTTTTGGGCCTGGAGCTTGTAACAGCTGTCCTTGGACAAGCTGGGAAAGGATTGTTCTGCCTGCCTGCCCTGTGAAGAGAGCTCGCCAACGCTCAATATGAACCTCAGAGTTACACACTGAAGAAGCACAGAATCTGAAAAATATAAAATCTAAAACTTAAGGTATCATTTCCCCCCTTTAGAGGCTTGACCTAAGCTACCAGATGAAAAGGCTGCTTTGGCATGAACCAGATCTTTCCCTGCCACCTCCTCCTCCCTGCTGTATTAAGGTCAAGTCACCAGGATCTTCCTTTGGTCACTTGTCAGTGCCACTCACCATGGGGGACTCCAGCCCTCCTGCCCACTTGGTTTATGGGAGCCTTGGCACTTTCTCCCATGGGATAGGCTTTGGGATCTGATCTGCAAATCCCTGCCCATTCAGAAAGGACTGCCCCAAGCACACTGATTGAGCATTTTGAAGCTGTCATCTGCAGGCTCTGCATCCATCTATTACTTTCCCTGGTGCTACCCTTCTTGTGGAACAATTCTGGGACATTGGCCAAAAGGTCCTCTGTCTATTGGTACAAGCAGCAGGAAGACCAGGCAGCAAAATGACAAACTGGGAGCCAGTGAAGAACAGGGAACCAGCAGAAGATGTCCTTAAGTTTGGTTTCCCAGTTTAAAGATTTATCCCCCATGAAAGAGGGGCGATTTACACTTTTGTAGCCACTGAAGTTCAAACAACAATTCCAGAAAAGGAACTCTCATCCCTGCTGAAGAAGAATACTGAAAAAACACAGGGGATTTTCTGGAGTAGGAAGGAGAGAGGACACTGTCCCACGTGAACAGCGCAAATGCTTTACCTGCATCCCTTAAACTAATATTCTGGAAAGAGTGTGAAGATTAAAGGACCACAAAAGGTGGTAATTTACTCACTCCCCTGTCCAAGGCAGAATAATCTCTTAGAAAACTCTCTAGGGAAGGATTTATTAGGCAGCATTTCAAGAGCTGTGGGTGCGGAAACATTCTTCTGACCACTGCCCAAAAGGAAAGGGTGCTCACAATGCCCAGACACAACACAGATACAAGTCCACACCATTCCGTGGTCTTGCACTGCTCAATATGATTTCAGAAATGGCTCTCAGGAGCAAGCTGGGCCCTTCTCTAGAAGGTATCAGTCAGTAGAGCAGTTTGACTTGGTCAAACCAGCGCAAAGCACTGAAATTCTTTTTACACCATCTTCACTCCTCATGGGGGTGAGAGCAGTGACCTTCAGAGCCAGTGGGGTGATATGTTCTTGGATGTGATTGTCAGTGTAGGGCCAAGTCAAGCCAAGCTGCTGGGAAGCAGAGATGGCCAACATCTATCCACCATCCAAAGGCTTTTAACAGCAGCTGAAATGGGACACAGAGCACAAGGGACCTTCTCAGTCTGTGCACTGACCTAATCCACCTCTCCTTCAGCCAGTCACTTCAAAAAGAAGTAGCACAACCCATTCATAACCACCCCTCAGATCACAGCCCACAATTTCTATTTCTCTTCTGTTCTACTGATCTCAAGGAGGACTGTGAGCCCAGGTTTGGCTGGGAGGGCAGGTTCCTCCATGGGCAATCCTGTCTGGGATGGCCCCCTCCAGCACTCCCTCTGTTGTGTGGCTGGAAAACCTGAGTCTCAGGTGCTTTCAAATGGGGTCCTGTCTGGGATGGCCCCATCATACACCTCAGGATGGCTGGACGAAGGAGCCAGCACTCCCTCTGTTGTGTGGCTGGAAAACCTGAGTCTCAGGTGCTTTCAAATGGGAAACATCTGCAATCAGCAGAGTTTGTTAACAATGCGAGAAGGAAGGAAAATTAGAACAGAGAATAGAAAATACACACGGCTAATAAAGACTTTATGTGCGTGAGCACATAATGATAAACTTGACAGACGATACAAACAAACACATGAAAAAGGCAGCAAAGGAAACAGAACGGAAAACAAGATACACCCTGAGCAGGAGAAATTGGGAAACCAACCAGGATATGGGTGTCCCACCTCCTAATCTTCACTCTTGCACCCATACCCACCAGCTCCCCACTGCTTACACTCTCTTTTTGGAAGCAAATGCCAGCAGACATAGGAATTATGACTGCTAACATCATCCAGCTACTCCTCTCTTACAGGGTTGGGCACCACGTGGGTCCTTCTTTAGTCAGCTACAAGGTTTCAAAAACCCACAGAAATTTCATACCTCTGAGAGGTCTATTTTGTGAGCAGGCCCTCAAGTCCTCTACAAGGACTGGTGGACAGCCAGAGAGATCACACGATCAAACAGTTCTTTAGGCAATAGCTAGCCTACAATACTGATTATTCCCAAACATCAGGGACAGGTGGAGAGAAGAAAATGGAAATCTGAATTCAGAACTCAGAATGTTTAACTCCACTCCTTTATGCTTTTCTACAGCTGAAGAGATCTGAATCAAACTTTTTTTTAGACCATGGCAGCTGGTACAACCACACCAATAATTGATACACAAAACTTCAAGATTTTAGGCCACACCTTTGCAAGAAACACCTCAGTTATCTCATTCAGCCATAGGAATTCTCTTGTTGCAAGTACTCACTGAACCTCATCTCCGTATTTCTCCCTTAGCTCATGTCTTGGCCATAGTTAAGCCAACCCTCTGCTGCCCCAAACACAGGAAAGGCTTTTCTATACCCTCACCAAGTAGGGAATATTCTCCCTGAGTGAATGGAGGAAGCACGTCTGTGGTGCCATCCTATTGCAAAGGTTCCATACCTCCTCAGTGGTTTCTCAGGGGCAGCTCCTCACAGCACTGGCTCCTTCTTCTCAGCACAGCCAACAAACTCCATTTCTCCTCACCACCAGCCAACCTGCTCTTTTATAATACCCCTCTTAACTGGATCCAGCTGTGGCCTATTAAGGGCAGGCTTGTTCTTAATGCTTGATAATTAGCACAGCTGTAACTCTTTAGGGGTGAGATTACTTTCACCACTATCTCTAGTCTCCTACCTTCTATCTATCCACACATCTGTATCTGTGAAACATCATTTTGCAGCCCTCCTCTTGCCTGCCTGCAATCAGGATTTCTCTGTCTTTCTGTCTGCTCGTCAATCACTCTTAGCTGCTGCTACACCAACAGCTCTGGAGAGGTGGAGAGGGAGTGATTTACCTAAGACAAACTAAAAACCCTGAAGATGACATCTGACTGATCCTTTTTGTTCACCTGTTTGCTCTGTCAGTCAATAAGAAGCCATTTCCCTCACTTTCTGCTCTGCTGCCACATTTACCAGCTAACTGGTTTCCAAGTCACCCAGCTCAGGAGATGTCTCAGACCAAGTTTTAAGGCTGCAGTTCCCTGTGATCAGTTGGGATTCTTCCAGCTGGCTTTGCTCAGACTTGGGGTTTGAGGCTCATACCCCTCCAGGAGCTGGGAAAATGCTGCTCATTTTCCAAGCAGCCTTCCAAGACTAAAGTGCTGTTTGGCACCTGACTATTTCAAGAGCCAGTGGATCTTGTATCATTAAACTCTTACTCCTGGAGACCTTCCACTCCATTAATTTAGACACCAGCTCCTCCAGGCACGTTTAGCACAGCCACTTCCTAACACTTAGGATCTCTCCTCACTTTTCCAAGAAAAGACCTTGAATTGTATGGTATTTTCTTTGTACCTGGGTTTTCAGCCTCATGGAAGAAGATTTACATCTTTGCTGGAGCCAGACTGCTCAAATGCTGAGATGCAGTACTCAGGATTTGTTGTGCTGCTCTCTTCCCAGAGAGTTTTTGTACAAGGATGTGCCCTAATCCCATCCTGGAAGGCTTCATCTCATTGCCAAGGTCCCATGAAGTGGTGCATAAGGAGCACGTTCCCGTGCTGCCTGACACACAACAGCCCTTCACCAAGCAGCCACAGCTCCTGCCAGACAGCTGCACAGCAACACAGCTCCACAGCTATTGTAGCAGGAATACTTGACTTTTCTTCTGGGGAGCAAAATAAGTGTTTACAACCATCTAATCATGTTACAGTGCACCCACTGATCGTCGTGCAGGGGCTATCCAAGTCACTAGAAGACAATCCAAGTATTTCCACTGAATGGAGTGTACCTGTTATGTGGGCCTGTGGTGTTCAGAATCAAACAGGCGAATTTACAACATAGCCAGAATCACTGGAGCAATCTGCTTGGTTGACTGGAACACAAAGAGGAGCATAAGCACAAAACTAAGCCAGTGGGCTTGATTCTGAGCCCTGAGGAAACCCAAGGAGCCATCGCATCAAATCAGAGGCAGAGGAGATACTGGGACTCTCGGAATCACTGCAAACCAAAATCAGGCATTTCAGCTCCCAGCTCCTCCTAAGAGGATGTGGTGTGTAAGGAGGTTCCTCTTCTAGGTGATACTGCAAAGGGAAAAAATGCTTTTCCTGCCAGTTTTACTGAATATGGAATTGAAATGCTTTCTCCCCCTTTGAGAACACATTAAAAGAAGTGCCAACCCCTTAAAAAGGAAGTGCCATCCTCTGCATTTCTGCTGATGCCAAGGTGGTTTGGGATGCAGTGGATCTCACTTAAGCATCACTGCCATAAATTCAGATCCACGAGCTGTACCCACACTCACCTCCTGCCTACACTCTGGATGTGTCCCATCCCCTGCAAGTGCTGGGCCCCAAGAAAAGGAAGACTGAAAACATCACTGCTGTGATTCCCTCCCTCTTTTAGTTTTCAAGAGACTCACAGAGATAATCCCTCAGACAGGCTGGACTGAAGGCATCCTGCTCGATGCAGACAAAACAGCAGGAAAAGCAGAGCAATGCAGAGTGACGTCTGTCAAATTGGGCACTTAGATCTTGAGAGGAGCTGTAACTTTTAATGACACTAAGGACAATGGCAATTCTGATGGAAATTATCTCTGTAGCTACAGTTTCAGGTGGGGAATTTATTGGCAGGAAGCAAGAAAGGGGAGAAAGTTTGAAAGGACCTGATGAATAAATTTGGAGGCAAAAATGGCTCCCACATCATGGCTGAGGTGGGAAGTCACAAACCAGGGGAGAGGAATAAAAAAGGAACTGGGATAGCATTCATCAGAGATACTCCTGGAGGAGAAATTAGAATCATTTTCATTGTTATTGAAATTGCCTGTGATCTCAGACAGATTAGCAGAAGATTGCAGGAAAATTCAGAGAGCTTTCAGCTGAGAAATTTTGCAGGTGCCAAACTTGTGGAGAAGGAGCTGGTGAACAAGTCCCACCTGAAGGTGGGAATGAAACCTGCCCACTTCTCTTTTGAGCTGCTCACTTGGCTTTCACTGTAAGTAGTGCATAAATAACCATCTAAATTGTGTTAAAAATTTGGTAAATGGCTCTTTTGTATGTGTCAATACAAAAACCCCCAAAGTGCAAAAAATTTCCCTCATTTTTGTCACTTAATAAAATAAAAATCATCCAGACAGCTAGCGGAGACACAATATCAATTATAAAACAGGAACTGTAACCACCTGGATTCTCCATAGGTGGAAAGTTGCTCAAATCAACAATATGTTGAGTAATTATAGACAAAAACACTCACTGAAAACACCATCAGGTTGCAAATGACTTTGCAACAGGAAAAAACTATTAAGTCATTAGATAATTTATCTGCAGTGAAAAAATTGGAGCCGTATCCTACTTCTATGGAGCCCTAGCAATACAAATCAACTTTGCCATCCAAAAATTGAAAAATGCTTGCACCACACTGCAGACTGGCTAAACCAAGCACCTGGCTTCCAAGAAGCAGCAGAGGCAGATGCTGAGATCCTGTTTTTAAGGGAGCCCTCAACACACACACAAACATTGCTAACACAAGAATCTTTCCAGCATGCTGGTGAGCAGGCTTGGACTCTGGAGATGGAAAAGCACAAGGATGCTCTAATCCCTCCAGGCTGTGTATTCCTCTCCTCTCCTCAATCCTAGGCCATGCCTGTCCATGACCAAAAACAACATTATCCTTGCCATTCTGTAAACATTCCTGGGGAGCCCTAGAGGTCAGTAAAGGCAGATGAGGGGCACAGCAGATGCACCTCATCCTGGGTATGCTGGGCCCACACCTGATGAGTCAGGCTTGTGATGGCTTCAGGAGCTTTGCACTCATAGATTTGCTCAGTGCCACACAATCTGATGAGTTTAAAAGGCTCCTGGAACCCTGTCTGGATCTGAAGAGTGACTCCTCCATTAGCTGATGAGAGAGACAACCTTGAGCTGAGTCCTGGCTCCTCTTCCACCAGAGCTGTGCATCTGCAGTCTCGTGGTTGCTTTTCTCTCCCGAGAGCAGTAGCAAAGCTTTCTGTAAAAACATGACTATGCACTTCTTCCGTGAGAGCGCTCTCTTTGCTTTGATATATGTCTCCTTTTATTCCTTACAATAGTTGCACCTCACCTACCCTGGGGCTCTGTCACTTTGGTGATAATTTTTATGACTCGATTACAAGAGTTTTTTAGTTCAGACATGCCCAGTGCCAGGGAAGGGGACTCCTTCTCAAAGGTTACAGATGTGACAGATGGCTCCAACGTGTGAAGTGCAGCCCTGCCCGGACACAGACACAATGTCTGTGTGTGCTGCACCTTTGTTAAGCTCCTTGTCATGTCAGCAAGGAAAGGGAGCCCAGCTGGCAGATTTCTGCTCTCCATCCCCTCCTGGCTGGCTTTTCCAATGAAGGAGCTGTATCTAGGAGAAAGCCTCCTGGAGCAGGGAGAAAGGAATGGAGGACCTGGGCAGAAAGGTGATCATTTTTACATGTGTTTTCCCTGTACCTGAGTCTGCTGTTTCCTCCTTTGTCCACACTGAGATGGGAGTGGCGAGATCAGCTCTGTGTACTGATAAAACACTGAGTTTCCATTATGGAGGAAGGTAAGATACAACCAGACATCACTGGGAAGGAGATGTGGACCTTGGTCTGTTCCTTCTGCAGCTGCCAGGGAGGTTCCTGTCCCTCAGGGGATGTCATCATTTGGTTATGAGCACAGGCTGGGAAGGATGTGAACTGAAACGGGTTTGAATGGCTTATCTGTGATGAGAGAATACACTGGGCTCTGCTTACACAGGGAGCACACTGGGCTAACCCTCAGCCAGAAAGGTTTTGCTGACTGGGATGACCACAGCTAACAGACTGGGAGAGTCCCTGCTTTCAGGAGCTGTTTCAAACCCTATTGCTTCTCCAAGATTTTACTGTAATTCCCAAAGAATTACCCCTGATATTACCACAGAACAGAGTAAGGAAGCCTCACATATCCTTATTTTTGCACCAAGACTGAGCATTGTCACTACATAACTTATCTAATTACAGCTTTTAAAACAGGAACTAGAATAACTGGCTGATTGAGCATTTTTTTAATGAATGCAATTCTGCATAGAGCACATTCCAGTGGCAACAAACACATACCTGCACTTCCCCTCCCTCTGGCAGGAAATAGTTTCCTAAAAAACCTTCTCCCCAATGAGTTGTTAATGTTTCTAAGGATGACATCCTTTTTCCTAAGCTGATGACCCGAGGACCTCCTGCTCCCCAGCCCCACAGAAACAGCCTGGGTGACAGAGACAAACAGCTCGGGAGAGCCAAGGGATGAACAGTTCTCCCCTTGGTCCCACTGAGCATTGTCTGCCACAACAATAAAGGCTCAGACTTGATTTCACCACTTTTGGAAGGAGCTGCTAACACCTGCAGGTACTACATATTCCATTTTCTTAACAGTAAGGCTCCAGCAGCCATGGAAGGAGGGCAGGGAAGTGCCAGAGCTTCTCCACTGGCTGTGCAGAGATATCCCCCCTCCAGCAGCTCCCTGGACAGCCCCATTCTGGAAGCCAGCAGAGCTGATGGGCTATTTCCTGGAGTGAAGCACTGAAAGGCCAGCCCCAGCTCTGGCAGTACAAATGTTGGGCACACATCAATTTCTGTGTCATATTTACTGGGAAAATACCAATCCCTTGGGATTGCATGTACAGGCTGAGCTCTGCACTGGGCTGCTGCACTGTGACCAAAACCAGGGGCTTCTGCTCAGTTCCTGCTGATTCTGAATTGTGGGGATTCAGGTTTTGGGTCTCATCCATTTCAGTGGGGAGCTCTAGGACAGTTCATGCTCTGAGCTTTTGGGGCCTCCCATGTATTACTGTGCTCCAGGGAAGAAAATTCCATACAATTTTTAGCCAAATTCTGAATAAAGCCCACCTTCTTTCACCTATTGTAATACTATATTTGTGAATAATGTGATATATATGTTACAGAATCAGTAGCTAAATTCATAGCATAATTTTAAAAATAGGTTTCACTATAGATCAATATGTGACAGGCCTATCTATTCTAGTATGTTTTCTTGGTACAAATTATGACAGAAATACAGTAAGTCAGTAATTTTAGATTCCTGTGCATAGACATTGTCACTGTATTTTTGCCAGGAGGGAGATAATAAATCATACTTTTCCATCTGACTGATGTTCTGTTTCCCCTGTCTGATTTCAATGGCTGTATGCTATCTTCAGAGCTGGCATTGTTCATGGCTCCTTTTATTAAAGCACAGGCACGTTATTGAAATTTCTTTTGTATTATGATTTTCTAGCCATATGTGAAATTGCAGAACACACAAGAAGGGAAAATAAAAGAGCTCCACTTGAGTCATAGTAGAAAAAAAAGCCTGTTGCACACATCTTGGAGAGAAAAATGCCAATATTAAGATGGGGAACCCATGCTGGCCCTCCCCACCCAGGGCTGCCACACTTGTTTCTCACCTAAGAGCACCACCCCACCAGGAACACTCTGCAACATCCCAAGTGCTCCATTCATATTTGATAAGCTTGCACTCCTAGGCTGGGTACCTAGAGGTCTGAGCCAGGCTGTTGTTTACACCACTTAATTTCTATTTCTGTTCAGAAATTTCTATTTCTGGCACAGTTCTGGGGGGTAGGGAATCCCTTTTTGGTTTCACTGCCTCCTTTTCTCCAGCATCAGGATGGACACACTGTGTTTCAGGGGCTGAGAGCTGCATACCTGCCTGCATGTGCCTTTTGATGAGAGGCCTTGCTTTGCTCAGTTAAATTCAGGTAATTGCATTAATAAAACATTTTAAAGAGCATTGACAAAGGAGAAGGAGGTGCCACTATTCTGAAGTAAAGGTTTCCATAATGAGCTGAGAATCAGTGTATGATAATGCTATGCTTACACAGTCCCTCATATATTTTGGGCTCTGATTACACCCTGAAGAACCCTGCTAGAGCTGTGTCCCTACTGTGCAAAGCACTGTTCAAGAAGACATAAACTCAGCAAGACACAAAAACCTTCACTGAAGGATTACAGGTGATTTGTGGACAAAACAAAGCAATGAACTTAAGATATAGTGGCAGGGAACAGGGGAAAGAAAAATAAAGTAGAACTTTAGCAATGAAATCCTGGCTCTTTTCAAGTCAGCAAAAACTTTGCCCTGGCCTTAAGTTGCACCTGCATTTCAGCAAAATTTTAGTAATACAATCATGTTTAATTAAGCTTATACAACATTTTTTTTTTTTTTTTTGTCTTTTCCAGTGTGGAGGAAAAGGGCAAGGGTTTTTTTTCCCCACCTCTCCACACTTGTGCTGATGCAAGGGATAAATACTTGGGCATCACCTAGGGACTTTTTCAGTGAGGATAGGTCTGGAAGGAGCAAAGGTGGAAGAGGAGAGGACAAGGAAGAGGAGAAGTCATTGGAATGGGCAGGCAAATAAAGGCAGCAGCAGAGGATAAGCAATGGCTAGAACAAATTGCAGCTCTGTGCTTGGCAAAAAGGAAGATAGCCACTGAAGAGCATCAAAAAAACATCCAAAGTATTTCCCAAGCTCAAGTTCACAACTGCAAGTTGAAGCTGCCCTTCTCACTTGAACATCATCAGGAAGGCCAAAACCTCTGGTGCTCCCACCCAAAGGATAACTCACCCAACATCCTGCCAGGCTAACACAGATAGTTTAATGTCTGTGCTTAGGAAATTCCTGCCACTGCCTTGGAGGAGGATGGCACCATGCCCACCCTCCTGCAGGGACAGGGAGCAGTCCCTGCCTGTCAGTCTAAAACAGAGACAATATTTCAAGATGTCAGCTTGACAATCTCCTGTGAACTGCCCATTTATCTCCCAGCAATGGCATTTTGCTACATATCCAGAGGTCTGCAGGAGGTTATTCTGGATGTGCCTCTGCTGGGTGAAGAGAGACCCAGCAAGTTCAGAGCTAATAATGGACTTTCCAAACTAACAACCCAATCTCCTTCCAGTGGCTCCTCACTGTGGCTGCAAATACACTGTAACCACACCATAATTCCATTTCTCAAAGGTGTGTGCTTTTCTGCCAGTAAGTCACACAAGAGAGCAAAAACTAATCAGCACTTAGGGACACTGTTGCCTCAGTGACATTTGCAGGAGCTCTCCATCAGCTGCCAATGAACATCCATCACGCTGGTGGAACACTGTCTCCTTAACTTTGCATCAGCTGCTGGCTGGGGACATTCATTTCAAACACAGCCCTGGGTACTTACAATAACCAAGCCCAATCTCCATTTGCTTGTTTGCTGTCTCTGAGAAGAAAGGGGAGCCTTAACAGCCTCCCTGAGAGATCTCTGCTCCTACAGAGCACTTGGGACTCAGACCTTAACCTCCAGGACTGAAATCAAAGCGAGGAGGATGTGTGATGTGAGAGAAAAAGCAGCTGCCAAGTGACCCCGAGAGTCCCTGTCACATCCCTCTGGAGAAAACAGCCTGGGATTTCCTGCTTCCTTCACACCTTCCCTGCAGCCACCACAGCTGCCTTCACCCCTGCTCTGAGAAGGGCCAGTGGGGACCTGAGATGCCACGTTCTAGTCCAACAAAGAGCAAAGCAGAAAACAAGATGGGAAAGAGAGAGAGGGATCCCAGTAAAACCCACCAGACCTGCCCTCTCTCCTACTCCTCAGCTACCAGAATCATGACCACCAGGCATCAAGCTGTATTTTAATCTGCACATGTGAATCAGATCATGGTTAGCATCACAGTGACTGTGCTGGCCTTTTCTGCAGGGGTTTCCAGGTGGAACCCCAGCGCCAAAGCTGGGGGTAAATCCCACTGAAACAAGGGAATGAGGCAGGCTCTGTATGGGCAGCTGGGGCCCCAAACCCACCAGCATCTCCCAGGACCCAGAAGAGATGAAGATGCAATGAAGATGCTGCCTGGGGTTACTAAGCCATCTGTCAAAGACAAAAGATTTTACAAAAGGATACAAGAAAAACTCTCAATGGGTTTGGATTTATAATTAAACTTCAGCATTTCAGTTGTACATGTTAATGATTGAGGGGCACAAGCATAAATATTTGGACAGCTGTCTAAGCTACATGGCTTGTTGGCATGTTTGTATTTTGTGCTTATGACTGTTATGACTCAAAAATAAATCAGATGTACAAGATCTGTTCACTAGAAGAAAGCTAAATATTCAAGAAATGGGCCTTTGTAACTAGTCCTCTATCCTGACAGCATCACAGTTACTGGCAGTGATAAGAAAAAAGACTGAATCACATTTAGATTTCTAACCCCAAACCTGAGAAAAAAAATATAGAAACAATATAGGAAAATTCACCCAACTGCAAACCTCTGATAGATATTGATAACCTAGAAAAAAAATCTGAGAGAAAAAAATTAATCCAAATTTGTGAAAGATCAGGCAGCTGAAATTTCTACAAGATGAGTCAGTCCTGGCACACACACACAGACACACACTTGCAGAAGATTTTTAAATAGAGGCTAATTTCAGCTGAAACTCAGCAGTGACAAGCACTTCTATAGATGACGATTTGGAATCTACATACCAGCAAAAGTAAATCAAGTGGGTGAAAGGGTTCTGAGACCACATAAAACAGTGCCTCTGTTTGCACTGAAAGCAGCCTGGGTTTGAGTCAGAACAGCCTCTCGTCTTTGACTTCAGTGTGTGTGCTATGGATGTGAGAAAGTTTGCAGACATTATAAATTCAACAGGATGAGGGAAGAGCAGAGCTCAGAGCCTGTAAAACCTATGAACTGCTCAAGATTTCATCTGCAGAGATAGCAGGTATAATCTTTGTTCTGTTGAAATAAACAACAAAATGCTTGGATGCCTCATAAAGTCAAGACTTCAGAGCAGCAGCTTCCTGAATCTCAAAGTTCTGTCTTTTCTACAGAATTTATAAAGTCATAGTTCACAGGTGCTTCTTTTTTCCCCACAAAACAGTGATCTTCCATTGTCTGACTCTCCTACAGTACTTTGAGGAAAAAAAGCAATCCACTGTTTATTCTAGGTAAGCACAGAGATTTCCAAAACATTGCTTTCTGCCCTATCCCACAACATATTGAGCTTTCAGCAAAACGCAGGTCCAGGTCAAAAGTTTGACTGTCAGCTAAATTAAGTGTGAAGGATCTCACATTAGTTCTGGACAGAAGGTTACTGTGTGTCACAGTGGCGTGACACTGTCTACTTTGTGCTTCTCAGAGGGGGCTGGAACTTTGCTTTCCACACAACACCCCAAGTATTTGAATACAGCAAGCAATGAACCAGATGGCTCCTAACAGCTTTTCTCTCCTGTATTCTGTTTTCCTAGAGTTTAAGTTGTTATCAGGATGAAATTATTTCTTTCAGGGAAAGAGATCACTACTTTTCCACTTAATTCACATGCAAGAGATACTTTAATGACAAGATCTATCTCTCCCACTGAAATCTCTTCAGAGTCCTTACAAATTTCTGCTTTCTAAAAGAGACCTTATACCTCTCACATGAAAACCTGTTCACCTAGGTGGGATATCTCACCACCTGAAAACACAGCAGTCAAAATGGGACCACTGAAGTGTGATAATGGGATGAACTTGGGCCAGGCCTTCCCAGGGCAAGAAGAAGCTGTTATCTGAGCAGGTCACACGATCAGCATCTTCACAGCCCTCAGTGAAGCAGAGCAGGTTGATCAGGGTGGCCCTCAAGGAGATGCTCCTCATACATTTGCTTTATCTTGTGCTTGTGACATTCAACTGTCTTGCCCACACTCAGTGCCTGCAGTTCCAGATGGACAGAGAAAGATAAACATACACCACACAAAATAGAAGAAACTGTCTGCTACCTTCCTTGAAAATGACCATTTCTGTGACAAAGGGAACTGCCATCTATGTTACTGAGAATTGGTGAAGTACTCAGACCTATATGAAATTATTTTCCTTGCAGGAAAGGCAATTAACTGGCCAAGTGTATAATAAGATCTGGCACTCAGCCATGAAGAGTTACAGGCTGTTGTTAATTATGGAGGTTCAACTCTTAAAGCCATGTGACCTGGAAGGACAAACGTGTGCACCTACAGCTTTTACAGCCCCTGTTCTTCACTGTGAAATGCTGTTTCCCACAGCAGAATTGAAAGCTCATGATCATTAGAATGAGAATTGTAGGCTGGGTAGTGGTTTTGGAAAACACTGACTTGTTTTTAGGATATATTTCAGGATTTCTTTATGACATTCCTTACAATAACTCAACCATTACAATGAAACCCCAGTCTTCTCATTGCTTGAGATGCTCATCTGCCTAGGATTTCATCTTCTCCATTCTAGACAGCCTCATCACAGTTAAAATGAAAAAAATAGAGTTTACCATCTACTTATTTGCATGCTCATACAGTTATGAGTAACAACTCTCAGCACCATGCCATCAATTTTTTTGCTATCCAAATTGCAAAAGGGGTGCTTAAAAAGCACTCAGTACTGGTTTACACACCCTTGGTAGTCCAGCAAGATCCATGCTATGAGCAAAGGAGGCAGATGCAGAGGGCTGGAATTCCCACAGGGGCTTTTGACTGACCCCTGGCCCTCAGGGGTGCACCTAAGGGGGCGGTGACAGCTTTTACATGAGCCAGACCTGCATCACAGCTAAAAATAACTTCAACTTCAGCATTCATCCATGGCAGTAAGCAAATACTGAGTGCCTTTGAGAGCTCCCAACAAAAATACAATTCTTAAGCATACTAATATGAAGCACTGAAGAAAGGGTTCCATACCTTAAATTCCTCCAAGATTTTGTAATTTTTCCCATGATATTCACAAAAGTTTTTCACTTCTTTGCATTCTGGACAGCATCCATTGTGTTCCACTTTTGTGCACTTTGGGTGGATTTTAGGGCATTCTGGTTGATCACAAACAGGTCCATCCTCAGTACAGACACAGGGACAGTTGGAATGTCCTGGGAAAAAACGTTCTCCCAGTTTGTACACAAAGCCACTGTCATCCACACAGCCCTTCCCCCGGTAATCATCAAAGATCAGATTGTCATTACTGGAGGTCTGGTCCCCTTCATCAGCGGGGTAATCTTCATGATTGATGGCAGCTGGAGTGACCAAACCAGGCAGCACAAACAGAAGTATCCAGGCTTCATGGATATGAAGAGCCATCCCCCTCCTCAGCTTCTCCATGGGACCTCAAAGCCAGATACAAACAGCTGCTTCCATAGGGAGACCAGTGTTGTGGTCTGAAAACAAACAGGTTCAAGTGAGAAAAAACCTCAAAATTCAAGGAATACTGACTTATAAAAGTCATTGGTTCAATCAGTACTAAAGAATAAAGCAAAGTTTTTTACTATCACTGTTTCATTTGAATTAAACCTCTTCTTAGGTATTGGCAAAGAGAACAAAGCATGGGAAATACCTAAAATTAGACACACATGCCTGGAAGCCTATGACCATAAAATACCTCTGAAGGAATGGTGGTTCACAGAATCATCTAATTTTTACTTTCCCCATTTTTGCAGCTGAGTTTTTGGATGCACCAGAAATTAAACCAGCTGCCTGAAATCGCATGGGGATGGGCAGCTCGGAGGGTTTTGAAGCCGAGTTTAAGAATGGTCTAAACCTCCAGTGGTGGCACTGTCCCTTGGTGCTAGGTTTGGAGCACAGCCCACTTCATTAAACCGAGGTGGGAAACCTGAGCTGAAAAGGGAGTCGAACATAATCTGTTGTCAGATCTGTGTCTGATCTGAAAGGTGGTGCTGGGTTAAACTTGGGCTGTGAGCGGTGGAGTAGTACAGAATGTTATTTACAGCATTTCTGAAGAGGGACTTCCCGGGCTACCAACACAGCCCAGCCTGCAGCAGGTGCGTTTAACCCTGCCAGAGGCAAAGATGCAATTCACCTTCTCCATTATTCAGCATTTCAGTAATTCCCAGCAAAAACCGCGGAGTGCAGGGCGTTAAACGCCTGCATAATGCATGGAGCCGCTGGAACGTGTCGGCCTGATTAAGCTGAGCCTTTCTAAAACTTCGGGAGCGATGCAGCACGGCCCGACCTGCGGTGAGCTGCGCTGAAGGGGTGGAGTGAGCACGGAGCCCGGCAGGGAGAGGGGCTTTGAGTGACCCCCGGGAGAGTCGGCGCCAGGAGAAGGCTCCGTGGCGCTGTCTTGGGAGCACTTCTGGCTGCCCACAGTGCCACATCACTGCCGCCAACCTGCCCACACACCAGCAACCCTGGCAGCCAACTGGTTTCTGACCCCTCTTAAAAAAGCTGGGCAAAGTATTACGGGAAACTTTTAACTGAGATGAAAGATCAGCATTACATGGACTGCAGAACTACGGAGGCAGATGCTGGCACAGACCAAAACAAGAAGGACTGTTGGGGTGTGTGTGTGTGCCATCATCCCTTCTCTTCCTCCATTCCCAGAGCATGCACACACAGGCACACGGAGTCTACACGAACGTGCATAAACCTACACACACGGGCAAACACGTACTCCCCCACCCCTCGGGGTGACACTTTTATATACTGGCATTTTTGGCGGACTGCAGATGTTCAGCAATTAATTATCCCTTAATTGAAGCAAAAAAGGAGCAGCAGGAGGAGAAAGCTTTAATCCCAGAGAAGCAGCTAAAGGATCCTGTTGACCAAGCAGTTTTCCCGAAGCCACAACAGAGGGAGACACCGGATATTACACAAGATTTATCAAATTCGAAAAGATATCTTCTTAATTGAAGTACTAGCTGTGTTTCCATCACAAGGACTATTTACTCCTATCAGCAATATCTAGTGTAACATGCTGTTTGGAAATCCAGCGATTCATGCACCCTCTTGTTACTCCTATCAGCAATATTTAGTGTAACATGCTGTTTGGAAATCCAGCGATTCATGCAGATACGGCTGCTTTACATATCTACAGAGCAGAGAATCTCCCCACCTAACGCTACAGGTAGGTTGCAACACTGCAGATTTGCGGGCATTTAGGGGAAAAAAAAGGAGCAGCAAACAGAGTCATTCATATCTGAGGAAATGTGAAACACTTGTGACAATCTGCTGGAGTTTTATGAGGAAGCTCTCAAAACAAATGCCTGTGTATACATATATGTATATAAAAGTTCTCCCCAGATATTTTGCTACAGCAGCTGAGATGTCCCACAGCAACTCACAGGCACTCGGCTCGATCCTGGAAATCACACAGACTGCAGACGTCTTGCACGGACACATTTCAACAAGTAAACAAATGCTGCTTGGCTCAGAATTAGTTTACAGCTTGAACTTTCCCATCATTTGTCATCCTGAGAGAGGCCAGGTTCGTAGGTAAGTCTCTGAAACGTTTCCATCCGCCTTCCCTCACCCCAAGTAAATAATTCACACCTACCTGATCAGGCTGGATGTGAAAGCTGAGAGGGGTCACAGGCCAACATGGACTGTAAGGTTAGAAACAGATTAGTGAAAGCAGTTCATCCTAATCACGTTTTCGGTGTTGACTCACGGACAATCCCTTTTCCTCCACCTCCCATCGCAAAACGGGAGCGCGGCAGCCCAGCAACCACAACATGAGAACTGAGCTTTAACCCGGCGCCGACGATTCAGAGGGAGCAGGATTCAGGCGGTCCGGAGGCTGCGACGCCGCGGAGAAACCCCGGTGCCAGCAGCAGAGTCATCGCGGCGAACTTGGGCTGCATCTCCTCAGCTCTCGGGGCGGGCGGGGGAGAGAAAACAACCCATCGCTGTCCCCTCCCTGTGCCCGGCGGATCTCCTGCGGCTCCAGCTTCGCCTCGGCGGGGGAAGGGGGGGAGCGATGGCGGGTTAGGCGGGAGGCAGGCGGGGGAGGGCGGGCGCAGGAGCCCCGCGCCCGGCGGGCGGGCAGCCCCCGCGCCCCTCCGGGGACTCCCCGGCCCGGGCGCCGGCCATGCCCGCGCCGCGCGGCTCCGCGCTCCCTGCCTGCCCTTGTTGGGATTAATTTCGGTTTTAGGGGGGTGGTGGGAAAAGAAAAAAAAAAAAAAAAAAAAAAAAAAAAAAAAAAAGAGAAAAAAGCGGGGGGG